>NC_056676.1:8055333-8366500 GCF_018350195.1 Panthera tigris | reverse complement strand
AATGCAAACTGCCCTTTAACGGAGTGAAGCCTGTAAAAGGATTCCTAAAAACTACGTTTCTTAGAAATGTTAAGAAGGTCAGGTAACTTCCTTGCAAACTTCTGTAATGAGAATATTCTTTTAAACAAAAACTTTTTTAAGCTTATTTATTTATTTTGAGAGGGGGAGGGGCGGGGGGGGGGGTGGAGAGAGAGAATCCCAAGCAGGTTCTGCACTGTCAGTGCAAAGCCCAATGTAGGGCTCAAACCCACAAACCATGAGATTATGTCCTAAGCTGAAATGAAGAGTCAGATGCTTAACCCACTGAGCCACCCAGATGCCCCTACAAGAATATTCTTCATAACAAGAGTTCATGACCCTCCTAAGAGTTAGGAAATTGGAAGATGAGCACAGACAAACCCAGAATCTTCAAGGGGACTGTGCCTATGTATCAGACAGATAACTAAGGACACAACAGCCATATTTCTTTTTTTCCTTGTCAATACATAGCAGGTATGTTTCTGCTTTGTCTACAGATGGATGTATAGGGGCAATCACATCCAACAAATAAAAAGTTCTATAGGACTGACTGACCTGAAGTGGGAAATGTGTTCCAGACATAACCAGGGCCACTAAAATATTAAAATATCACTAGCAACCAACCAATCTAAAATGAAAAGGAAAACATGAAGGCAGCAACATAAGTCTGTTGCATGTTTTGGAAGAATGCTGAAGCTAGGAAGGATAATGTACCTTAAGGGTAAAACAAAGTCATTACAGGATCTGAGATTTTGTTCTGTTGTCCAAAGGAGTTGCTGGAGAAGTGACTGATACAATGATACAAAGGTTTCACTCATGAGAAGGTGTCTTCCCTGCCTACCACCCCCCAACGGAAAAGTATCACTTATCAAACCAAGCAAAAACTGTTCTAATTACTTTTGTTTTTCAGGTGCTGGCACAGCAGGTATAGCAGAGTCCAAGAGAGGGGACACGAATATTCTAGTGAACACTCCAGTTAACAGTGTAAATCACTAAATTTGCATGAGACCATTAGGATGAACTGGTTAGTGCAATGTTTAAATTGTTTTTTTTTTTTTAACATTTTTAAATTTATTTTTGATAGAGGGAGAGACAGAGCACAAGCGGGGGAGGAGCAGAGAGAGAGGGAGACACAGAATCCGAAGCAGGCTCCAGGCTCCGAGCTGTCAGCCCAGAGCCCGATGTGGGGCTCGAACTCACAAACCGCAAGATCATGACCTGAGCCGAAGTCGGACGCTTAACCGACTGAGCCACCCAGGCGCCCCTTAGTGCAATGTTTAACTGATCGCCTCTGGATGATCTCGTAATTAAGACTTACAATAAAAGCTGTACTAGAAATTGACTTCCAGGATCCTACTTAGCCTGAAGCAGATGAGAAAGTCTCACTGTTACTACATATACAAGGCAATTTTATCTATCTTCCCAGATACTTTATAGCTTTCAAAACATAACATTACTACCAACTTACTCTTTTTCAAATTTAGTTCACATGCTATATGCCTTTAGGAAGCAAGGGGAAGAGAATTTTAGGCACCTTTATATCTGCTAGAAGCAGGATTTCCATTTGAATACCATTTGAGTCAAGCTCACAAAATGAGATTCTTTCTGTAAATATAGAACAAAATTTATACAGACCTTAGTCAAAGCTTTGCTTTTCTTGAAAAATGTTTTATCTGACTCTTCGGTAAAGAAGATGTGTTTGTTTTTCATATTTATTTGTCTTCTCATGTCCAGGAACTTTGACTTATACTTCACATTCTTCTGCAAGTATCTGACCCGCCGATGACTGAAATTTGAAATTCCACCGTATCTGTGACCAAACCAAAGGAAGATGACTCAAACCTTAAGTTCTGTGAGTTTGTTTTCTTATATGAAAAGAGAATAAAACGGACAATTTTCACTATTTTTCGATTAGCAGCCACCATTTTAATTTTTCTAAATTATAAAAATTATGAAATAAAGTTCAAATGCATAGGAGTTGTATGTTAATTTTAAGTAAATCTGAAACATCAGTTGGGAGTATCAACATACCTTATATATAGCAGAAAGCAGGTATTACATAGTAAAGTGTAGTAAAGAAATCGCAGAGACATGTAACCCCGTTGCACATCAGGGAAATATAATCTTTTCTCATGGTGAGATGATACCAAAGCTCTTTCATACATACATACCTGGACTTCAATTATTTTAAAAGTGGTCACTGACTTCTTAACCTAAATTAATCTGAGCTTACCCAAGAAGCAAACCCATATTAACAAAATAACTAGAAAACATCTGCTGATCTAACCATCTGAATTTTTCTAGTCTTAAAAGATAAAGATCTGCTACAAAGACTTCTATGACTATATCAAGCCTTATTTAAGTACTTCTCCCACAGACTATAAGAAACTTAAAGTGTAATATACAATTTAGCACTTACAAACTCCTGAAGTTTAGTGTTAAATATCAGGTGTTATCTTCTAGCCATATTATAAACTTTATAAAAAAGTCCATTTTATCCTTTTCTTCTTCTTCTTTTTAAAGAGTGGGAGCACACAAGCAGAAGAGGGGCAGAGCAAAAGACAGAATCTTAAGCAAGCTCCATGCCCAGCGTGAAGCCCAACGCAATCTCATGACCAGGAGATCGTGACCCGAGCCAAAATCAAGAGTCGGACACTTAACCAATTGAGCCACTCAGGTCCCCCTTATCCTTTTCTTCTAAGTAGAACTGGGAATCCTAAACAGAAGAATAGTTAAGTTAAATCCCAGGTCACAGAATAAATCTCCAGGGATGTATCCTAGCAAGAGCCACTCAAGTAATTTCTCAATAAAATTACATGTGGGTAGAAATAAATTCTGTCAGGAATTTAAACATGGCACTATCAAGAAGACATTTTATATTACTCATCTTTGTGATCTTTAGCCTTAAATAATTATACCAACGGCAACTGCCTTCAAGTACCGTAAGGGAGAGATAATTGATAATTAAAAAAATATTTATAGTATTATGAGCATGTAATCCTTAACCGATTTGGATTCAATTTATAAGTCAACTTTGAGATCTATGTCCTTTCCTTGCTGACTTCATAACATGTAGGTATCAGCTAAAACTGCACAACTAACAAAGAAAGTCTCAACCCTTAGAAACATCAAAGACCTTAATCTTGGTTTAAATCACTGGTGCATGTTGACATAAATGGTAGGTCTTTAATGTGCCTTAAATACTCAGTTTGGTCTTCATGGTATGTGCAATAAGCCCTTCACTTTTCTTATATTTAATGCCTGGGCATTTAATACCAGAGAAAACTTACACCTTCTGTATATAAATGTTCATAGCAGTTTATTTGTAATGGCAAAATACCATACATAGTCCAAATGTCCTTTAATAGATGAATGGTTAAAGAAACTATGGTACATCCATACAATGGAATACTACTCAGCGGTATGAAGGAATGAACTATTGGTACACACAATAACTTGGGAAGAACCTCAAAGGAACATGCCTAAATCTTAGGAACAACCCAGAAGTACATACAGGGTAATCAATTAAACACACAAGGATTAGATAATTGTATGAGCACTGATAAGTCAGGGTTGCTTAGAAGTCTCAAAACCTTGCCCTGTATCCTCTCCCTAGGAAATGATATGATCCCAACCAAGTCACTGCTTTATCTATGAAATTGTAATAACGATATTGGATTGTATGACGCGCAACTGAGTAAACGATGTATGTGAATATAGCAAATGTGTGGTGATCTCTCCACAAGAGAGGTTGGTGTTTTAACTATACTATCTCAAATGCTATCAAATCTATAACTATCATTAGCTATCAGAGAACTTTAAGACAGCTGAAGTGTTACAATTTTGGGAAAACAACAGTATTTATACATAATTACTTTTGTCCTGAGCCATGCTTGAATCCCAGAAGGGAACCATTGTCATCAAAGTCTGAATCTGGGTTTTCATCGATGTCCAGCTCGTGGCTAAACAAACAAAAGGTAAAACAGTGATAAACCATTATATCTACAGGCCACCAGTTAATGAAAATATCAAAAGGTGCACAGAGTCAATCTACACACACTTTCTAATCACAACAGTCAACCACAGCTCCAGCTCACAAATCCACGAAGACAGGAAAGAGTACTTTAATCAGATTTTCCAAATAAGATAACGTACCCAGCAGTATTTGGAACACAGCAAAAAGCACTCAGATCCTAAACTTTGTCAAGTAACTCTCTCTACTCTTGAACATGGCACGAATACAGATCTCTCCATTTGCCTTTGGAAAAACACCTGTAAAAACTACAGCCTTCAACTAAGCTCCTAGAATGTTACCTTTAGAAGTTTTCCTCAAAAACAAAGAAAACATTTGAGAAGTATTAATCCAACCAAAAAATTTAAAAAAAATATGAAGAATAAGGTTGTGATACAAGTGTGTTATCAAGTAACCCATGATCACTGATCTAATGGGGATACCTCCCAGTGACCCCTATGACGTACGTGACAGTACTAAGAGAAAATGGTGAGACATAATTCTTACAAATTAAATTAAGCTCACTGAACATTTATGGTGGACCTACTACGTTCCAGAAATGTAAGAACACACAGAGTCTCTGCTTCTGGGCACTTAAGGAGGAATTAACAAGCACTGCAAACCATGTAGAAGGAACACAATGGAGGCATGCTTTTATGAAAGTACTAGGTTACTGGGCCCCCAAAGTTTGCATATTATTTTTTCTAGAAGCTGTATGTAACATAAAAGTCATATGTGGAACACTTCACATCCTGTCACAGAAATAAAATGTTTTTAGCTACCATCTAAGTTCTGCAACATCCGTCCTTTCCTTGTATCTTACAGAATTAGCATTTGACTGTATCCAACCTATGTTACTTGTCGCTTTAATTTTACATATCAATAGTATACTAGAAGAGCACTGCCTCCAGAAGAGTTGGTCTGGGCATCAGCCTTGGAACTGCCATTGTTTTGCTATGTAACTCTGGGCAAAAGCACTTACCCTCATTTTGTCTTAATATTCTCACGTACAGACTAAGAGCATTAGATACTTGAGGTCTTTTAGCATAAAATTCTGTGATACCATATACTTAGATTTTTGAAGAAAAAATCAGAACGTCCTTGAGAGAAACCATATCTACGGATACATTAAAAGCTGTCACCTACTGACACTACCATCAGATATATTACATGCTAGTTCTAGTCTTCCTAACGATCTCATTAAAAAAAGCATTGGTTCCATTTTATAGGCAAGAAACTGTGGGATCTGACTGCTGGGATTTGACCGTGTTCCAAGGCTAGTACGTCTCATCTTTTCTCCTTTTCTCCAGGACTAACAGTAAGTACTGTAATACAACAAATGCTTTATAGCCACCCCCTCATGGACACAAGTGCTTCTGCTACCCCACTGTGGAGAGGGAGGTAATGTGTTACTTGCCTCCTCTTGAGTTTGCTTGGCTTACGTTCAGGTGGATCTTCTTCACTCTCGTCTCCATCAATACTGTTGGAGTGTGGTCTTTCTCTGATTGCGTTTGCTTCGGAAGAGTCCTGTGAATCTAAAGAGGCAGAGATATTGCAGTGGAGTTCTCTCCTTGGTTTGACAATTCCTCTGCCTTTTGCAAAGGCGATCAAATACTTTACTGCCTTTCTTGCAATGAACTGTATGCGCACGTCAGGCACAGCGCCAGATCGAATCGACCTATTTTGCGTATCCACATGCAGAGTCTGAGCGTAAAATTGTAGCTATGCCTATCTATTAAAGTTTCTGTGATCTAACTACTTAGAAAGCAAATGAAAACTTTTTCTTCGTAACTGTTCAAATCTACATAAATTAATCCACAGTTACTTTTGTGAAAGCTTTCTAATCACACACACTAACAGCTATCACATTTGACTGAATTTTAACTTACATGACTCTGAATACAGTGTTTTCAGAAAAATGATTTCTCCTTATTAAGAAGCAAATACATTGGTCTCTAATATAGCCCTTAAATTGACAACGGAAGTAACAGAAAGGTAAGCACCAGCATTTAAAAAGAATGCTTTTAAACCTGTGGCTGCTCTGACTGAGGCACCTGTCTTTGTTCTGTATTTCTTCAGACTGGCACAAAGTGAGTAGGGGGAACTAGAAATGGAGAGTTGTCTGTAGTGTAGACAATGGGATACTCTGATTGTGTAGGCACAGACTATTTCAGGAGAATACGCAACCACAAACAATAGAAAACATATATGCTTACATAGAAAACATGCAACATATACCTTGTGTTGTGATCTCAAGGGAGGATCCAAAACAAATTAAAACCTCGAATTCTCAGATTGATCCTGATGGCACTCACCCCAGGACTAATTAAAGAAATGGCCAATTACACACATAATTAAGGGAAAAGGTGACAAAAATGGCCAATCTATGCATGCAAACTAGGAAATAGACCACAGAAGGCAGAGACTATGAGGTTTACTATGTTTGACAAAGGGAACAAACAGGAAGGGAGGATGGTCAAAGAAGTAACATGAAGTAGTAAGACAGTGGCCAATACATGGGCCAATATACAGATTTCTAGTTTTATGGTCAAAATCAGCACAAAATCGAGAGAGCAGAGAGGAGTGTCTAAAAGACTAACATAACCACATTAAAAAAAGGAGGAAAATAACACCAAAATAGAAAAGAATGATAATACTGAGGTAAACTCCATTAGGAGAGCACAGAGAAAAAAAGAAATAAAAAAGTAGGTAGGGTCCTTCAGGAACTCTCTCTAAAGGGAACTCTCAGCTAGATGAAAATCAGCAATCCAAGGAACAAAGCAAACCCAATTGTTAAATAAAAGGCCAAAACCTTTTGCTTCATATAGGAATGAGGCCGAGAAGAAAGTCCTCTATTACAAACCAGACTTGTCTGGCACCAAACATCAAGGATGCCAAACATAAAAATTTCTTCCCCTCTCATTTTCCTGGTGCCATCAGTTAGAATCCTTTTCCCTAGCAAGAGCATTCTTAATAACCACCTCTGACTTAACATACCTCTCACTGGCTTTCTTTCATCCTTTCTTTAGTTCTTTAGACATCAATTTGCATGACAGGTTTTGTTTTGTTATGTTTTCAATCACTTAGGCTGGAGTCAACTAAGTTCCTTATCCTGGATATTTAACGAGGATCCTGAGGTCAACTCTTCTAGATAAAAATTAATATCATGCCCTGTTGAGATTCCCTACAGAGCAAGACTTCACTGGTTCCAAAATAACTTTCCAGATATAACTTAGAGTACGATTTGCCTGATATCCATTGTGTACTCTGAACCATTCTCTAATATGCCTCCTATACATACATTTGCTTCACAGAAACTTGGAAGTTCCATGTCTATTCTAAATTTCTCAAGGGAGTTCCAAGGTGTTTTTTGTTTGTTTCGTTTCTGTGTTTTATTCATTTTTGAGAGCAAGAGAGACAGAGCACAAGTGGGGGAGGGAGAGGGAGACAGAGAGGGAGACACAGCATCCGAGACAGGCTCCAGGCTCTGAGCTGTCAGCACAGAGCCCTATGCGGGGCTCAAACTCACAGACTGTAAGATCACGACCTGAGCTGAAGTCGGACGCTCAACCGACTGAGGCCACCCAGGTGCCCCAAGGGAGTTTCAAGTTTTAATTGGCCACCAAGGTACAAGTGGAAAAAATGGTACTTTTGAGAACCCTTTGCAAACATTTTTCTGATTTATATGCAAGGGAAATAAACAACTTGTGATATATGGAGTAAATCATTTTACACTATAAAATGTAGTTGGCATTGTGTAAGTCTTGCATAAAGGATTAGTGTTATGTTGCTCAGTAGGTTCATTTTCCTGTTCAGTAGGATACGTCTTGGCCAGTCTTACCCTGAGCTGGTTGGTTTGCGCTTCTGTTCCCAGACACGTTGCTGTCCTTGGCTCCTCCGTGACATGGTTCACTTTGGCCAGTGGCAGGGCATTCTCTGCTGCTGCCGACTTCACTTAGCAACTGACATCCATCGTAACTTACTGAAGAATCTAACCGGCTCTGTTCCACTTCCTCTGAATTCAGACTTAAGTTACTAACCCCATCAAGTATTTCATTATGCTCTGTATCACCTGAACTAGAGCTTTCACTATCAATGGTAATAGATGAAGATGGAAAAGACGTTAAGTCTGCTTTTATGCAATTTTCGTCTTTCTCGTCGTCAACTTCTATTTTAGGCCCACAAGCATCTGTATCACAGGTTTCTGGGGCATCAAAAGTCCAACCCTGAGCTTCCCAATACTGAAATTGTTCCAAATAATACCAATAGAGTTGACTATAATGTTGTTCCCATTCCTCCTTTGTATCAGGAATGTTCCAAGGTTCAGGACACAGTGTCTGACCTGGATGTTTCTCTTGCCAGCTTTGCCATAAGAGCCCTCCGCCATATTCATTCCAATACTTTTCCCACTTCTCCGTAATTTCTAGCTTTGGGCATAATGTATTTTCAACAGGAAGATTTTCAGTTTCAATGTCCTTTTTGGTTTGAAGTTCACATGTTTTGGTGTTCTCATACCGTTCAACTGAAGACGGATCATCTGAAGCCAAAATGTCATCTTCTTCATATTCTTGTCTCCAAGATTCTCTCATAATTTCATGTAAGTACTTCTTTTGCTGTTTTTTCTTTTTCTTTTTGACTTTAACTTTATTTCTAGTATTCATAGACACCTACATAAGATAAATAACTTGAATATCAAATGCACCTCATAAAGTATAAGAGAAAGTAGAATCCAAGTCTCTTTCACCATGAAATTAAATAATAGACCCTCAAACCCTCATCCTGGGCTTTAGTTACACACACAGATTAATTTTACTCTCTATGTTTACAGGAGGAGGAAAAAATCAAACATAGACATATATCAAAACTTGCAGTTTTGGTTAATTTATAAATATGTACGTTTAAAAAGAAGTGGGGTGCTCTAATGTATGAACGTGTCAGATTTGGGATAAAATAATTCCATGTGGGATTTTATGAAGAAAATGAAGAAACAAATAAAAGTAACTTACACTTTTGTAAAAATTCTTTTTTTAAAAAAAATATTTATTTACTTATTTAAAACACAAGTGGGAGAGGGGCAGAGAAAGAGACACAGAGGATCCCAAGCAGGCTCCACACCACTAGCACAGAGTCTGATGTAGGGCTTGAACTCACAAACTACAATATCATGACCTGAGCTGAAATCAAGAGTCAGACGCTTAACCGACTGGGGCACCCAGGCGCCCCTACTTACCTCAAAAGTCTTATGTGCAGATACACCACCAAACTGGAGTGGTAGTCCCATACTTCTCATGAGTTCAGCCTCAGAATCAAGTTCACTTTCATCTAAGCCTAAGCCTTTGCTGTCATGTAACTCTGCCGTGCCACCTTCCTCCTCTTCTGTTGCTTGGTCTCCTACAGACAGCATTTGTTAGCTTCATTTTAGAGAGAATGTAGATGTAAGTTTTATCGTCCTCATTTCAAAGAGGAACCTGAGATCCAGAATCATGCAAGTGTTACCATTTTTAAGGAGTTAAAAAGACTAGTAAAAAACGGCCAACTGAGAATCAAGAGACAACTTCTAGTCTGGCTCTGCCTGCTACCAGCTGCCCATTCAAGTTACACGTACTGAGTACCTCGTCTGTGCTGGGCACAGAGCCCTCTGCACTGTGCAGAGTACTGAGGATACAAGGGGGGACATGGTGGAGTAATCACAGGGAAAACACGTTTTCGCCACAGGCAGTATTACTCAACTAGATCAGTGAAGTTAAAATGATGATTTGTGGAGTTACTTTAGGAGCTAGTAATAAGAGAGGTGAAAGGCATGTCTTTAGTCGCCTCGAGGGTACTTTATTTTTTATTTATTTATTTTTTTTGAGGGTACTTTAATCGCAACTGGGATTTATATTCTGTGACTCTGGGAGAGATGATTGAATGAAAGGGTTCTGCTATTGAAAGTCTGAAATCTACTGAGCTGGAAGATTCTTTCAAACTCCTGATTCTAGGTCTTACAAAAAAACCTGTTGTATTGTAACAAAGTAAGTTTTGCTTTATACTAATATGGTTAGATAAAAAAAGTGTATCACACCATTAACAGGACAAATGCCATTCAAATGCTCCATTAGCCATTTGAAATGTGAGATAAATGTCACTTTACACATTAGCATACTCAATTAGGGCTGAGCTGCACTCCAGCTAAATGACTGTAGGCAACAGAACGGTGAGTCTTACAAAGCAAAAATGGAGACTATAAAGAAATCTTTTGTGCACAAATCCTACTAAAACAAAGAGGGAAAAAAACGTCTCTGCCTAAGTAATAAGGGGAATTCCACTTACCATTCCACTCAATGAACTTATGAAAGTCCAAGAGAGAGCAAATAGGAAAAACAAATGTGCTAAGTTTTATGTTCCTTTCATAGTATGTGTTTTATTCATTGATTGATTGATTGATTTATGAAAAAGAGAGAGAGAGAGAGATAGCATGCACACACAAGCAAGTGAGAGGAGTAGAGGGAGAGGAGAGAATCCCTAGCAGGCTCCACGACGACACGGGGCTCAATCTCACAACCATGAGATCATGAGCCACCCAGGTGCCCCATGGTATGTATATTTTACGTTTAGCAGGAGCTTGGGGTGTGAAGAAACCTTATTTGTACATTACATTGAAACACAAACCAAACACTTTGTCCAGCAATCAACTGAAGAAACACTGACTCGTTCCATTATTGTGAGAGCTAAAGGACTTTTAAGGGTAACACGACACACTTTACTTGTGCTGACTTTAGCCTAGCACTCATGCTAGTTTTGCCCGTATCTAGAGAAACAAAAAAGATCTGTGTGGAAAGAACAAACGCGGTCTCAAAGGGAAGTCTGAGAGAGAGCAAGATGGTTTTCGGAAACTAGATAAGGCTCAAAGTATACAACAAATTCTATTTGTTATTTGGGAAAGTGAACCCAGATGATGGGCTCTTCACTTCAGTCAGAAGACTATGGTCTTATCCTGACGCTTATCCTGAATACCTTATTTATACGATTGGTAAAGTATATAAACAAGGAGGTCATTAGACTGAGGTGGCTCTAAGGCCTTTGTTGTCAATGGAAGCAAACCAAAAACCTAAGCCAGAATCCAAGCGCTCAGATCAAAGAAAATAAAACTTAAGAACAACCAATCACAAATAGCCCGTAGGCTTCCCCAAACGAGCCCACTGCTTAAGCCATAGCCAATCAAGTAATTTCCTTGCTTTGCTTCTACACCGTCTCTATAAAAACCCCTCCTCTAACTCCTGTCGTGGAGTGGTGCTCCTATCCAGGGAGCCGGCACTGCCTGACTTGGAGAGGTGTCTGCTCGAATAAACTCTTGAAAATTTTAATATGCCTCTGTTTATCTTCCAACACAATAAAATTTTGCTGGGGGGAAAAATATGCTCTCTACTTTTCAAAGCTGCAAATTTCAGCCTGCTCTTATCTAATGGCAACAACTCAGGAAGGAACGTTACATAGAGCAAAAGAGGCTACCTCAAGTCCATAGAGGAGCTAGCAGGAAAAGAAAAGATGTGCTTTGAAAAGGATTCTAGAACCATGTCATAATAAAAAATAAGGACTATAATTACTGGTTGTCATTTATAATATTTTATGCAACAAATCAACATGGTATTATAACAAATTATATTTAAAATCAATACAGTATTATAGTTACTTTGAGTGAAAAGGGACCATATGGTTTTATACTGTATTACCTGCATTGTCACCATTGCCTTTGACATAGTAGCCTTTTAATCCCAAATTGCACAATTTTCGATCTCTGCAAAGCAAATTAAACAGTCAAAAATGAAATAAATTATAAATCTGGGAAAAAAATTCAAGGCAGCATAGATTTAAAATGTTAAGGAACAGAAAAGCAATCTGCTAATATATCTTCCTCATCTGTAATACAGAGGAAAGAACACATATCTCACGAGGTTATTATGAGGATAGTCCATCTAAGACAGGGAATATATACCACATAGGAATCATTTATAATTACAACTACTAATTAGTATAATTAAAGGGTAGTTCTGGCATTGTGGGAAGAATTGATCTCATAATACATAAACAAGAAAGTGTTCTCTAAACTTGCTGTAAGAAGTGAGCATAAAAGTGGAAAGATCTAGGGGCGCTGGGTGGCTCAGTCTGTTAAGAGTCCAACTTCGGCTCAGGTCAGGATTTCATGGTTCGTGGGTGTGATCCCCACATCGGGTTCTGTGCTGCTAGCTTAGAGCCTGGAGACTGTTTAGGATTCTTGTGTGTCTCTCTCTCTGCCCTCCCCCCGCTCATGCTTGGTCTCTTGCTGTCTCTCAAAAATAAACGTAAAAAAAAGGTGGAAAGATTTACCTTACACACACATAAATCCACATACCCTACTCCATTTGCAAATCAGCCAAGTTATCATTGCTTAGTAGACAAGATAGTCACAGTCCAAGCAAAGGTTGTTTTGGGGACTAACATACAATGAAGTTCTTATTTAGATATTTTATCAAACTGACACAGAAATCAAAACAAAACATTCAGTCTCAACAATTTTTAATTGAATAATTATTTAAGTAAGCTCGGTGCCTAATGTGGGCCTCAAACTCATGACCCCAAGACCAAGAGTTGCATGCTCCCCCAGCTGAGCCAGCCAATACCCTAGTCTCGACAATTTTTAACAACAGTGAATGATTCAACTTTTCTTTACATACCTACTTCAAGAGTTGTTTTCTATCTGCTAAGATCAGAGATTACTTAACACAAATAAACTTGACAGGACACTTTGAAAAAGGAGAAAATTGTGCCATTTTCTTCCTACCATTAAATTGAGCTGTAACAAACTCCATCAGAACTGCCAGAATAAAGCCATCTGCAAGTAATACCTGATACTATTTTTCCAGTGTAACCACAATGAATTCAACCAAATAAAATTTTTGTATACTTGATATATTTCACTATCCTCCTGTTTATTTTTTGATACTTTATAAAAGATAAAGTGATGACTCACAGTAGGACAGCAAACATGCCAGGGGATGCAGTGCAAATGTGCTCTGGCACAATGCCCACTGGCCCCCAAGAACACTGGACGATGGAGAGGGCTCTGGGGGTGGGGGAGAGCAGCAGCTACACAGAGGGCATCAACGGCGTGCCTGTCAGCACCCGAGGATACGGGGCACTAGGTGCCAGATGGAGGAAAAGGCTAGTAAGATTGCAAGATTGGTTACACTGAGCAAATAAGTAAATGTACTGAGGATAACGATAGCCAAGATATTCCTACACACCTACGTGTATTTATGTATGCATGTAAAATGCAGATACACCCTGCCTAATTCTATCTGCTGAGAGAGCATAGGGGAAATGAAAACCCAAGAGCAGGGAACACAACGAGCACCCAAGTCTTGGTTTCTGAACACTCCACTCCGCGAAAAGGAACCAAGGTACCTTCAGAAATGGCAGTTCCAGGTTGAAGCGTGGACTATAAAAGATTATGCTTGGGTCACCTTCTGTGCCAGAAGGTTAGGAGGAGGTCTAACAATGCCAGGGACACATCAAAATGATATACAAGCCACCTCAGGAGGCCCCCACCAGCTAAAGCTGAGACAATATGAACATCAAAATAAATGACAGTAATAAAATATAACTTATCAATAAACGAACAATCCAGAGTTCACGTTAATGTAAATAAAGGAGTAAACAAATATGTGGAGAGAAGGGAAAGTGCTCCATACAGAATGCCAACTTATAAAAGTAGAACGATACAGGCAGAGAATCACTCTTTGGCAATCTTCAAGAGGTAGCAGATTCAGGCAACAACAGGGTATCGGTATAGCACTGGAGTACTTTCCTACAACATACTAATTAATGCAAAGGGAATCACTGTGACTTTACAGTGAAGAAAACTGGGAGACTCCAATGATTGGGCAATGGAGGTTAACGTCACCAGTGGTGGACTGGATCTCCAGAAAGTCATTGCTGAAGCGATGCAGGGCCAACCACAGGATCACTTCTGTGGCATTCCTGCCAAGAAGGCACGGCCCCATCTCTGTTCCTGTTGAAATGTCAGAGAGACCCAGGTTAAGTAAGGTCAGCCCACAGAAGGAGAAGGTAAGGTCTGCACTTCTTAAAATGTTGAGGCCACGAAAGGGAGGGAAAGGGTGAAGAATTTTTCCAAAGGAGATTGACAAGTCAAAAGTAAACATAAGAGGAACTATGTGGAATTCTGGATCAGAAAGAAAAGAGAAACACTGCTGGGAAGGCTGGGGGAAATGTGAACCCTCGACAGTGGTTATGAAGGAGAATATACTTGTTTTAGGGAAACGCACAATGGAGTATTTAGGAAAGATGGGGAATCAAGTCTGCAGCTTGCTCTCAAATGGTTCAGAAAAGATGGTGTATGTGGGGCCTGGCCACGTGTCTCTGTGTCTGCAGAGGGAGAGATGGAACAAAGGCAGCTAACTATTAAGACCTGGTGAATCTGCGTAGAGGGGAATATGGTTCACGGACCCATTTTTTAAGTTTGACATTATTTTAAAATGATTTACTATGTGGCCAACTAATCTTTGACAAACAAGGAAAGAATATCCAATGGAAAAAACAGTCTCTTCAGCAAATGGTGCTGGGAAAACTGGACGGCGACATGCAGAAGAATGAACCTGGACCACTTTCTTACACCAGACACAAAAATAAAACTTAAAATGGATGAAAGACCTGAACGTAAGACAGGCGGAAGCCAGCAAAATCCTAGAGGAGAAAACAGGCAGCAACCTCTTTGACCTCAGCTGCAGCAACTTCTTATTTGACATGTCTCCAGAGGCAAGGGAAACAAAAGAAAAATAAACTATTGGGACCTCATCAAGATAAAAAGCTTCTGCACAGTGAAGGAAACAATCAGCAAAACTAAAAGGCAACCAACGGAATGGGAGAAGATATTTGCAAATGAAATATCACAAAAAGGGTTAGTATGCAAAATCTATAAAGAACTTATCAAAATCAACACCCAAAAAACAATCCAGTGAAGAAATGGGCAAAACAGACACTTTTCCAAAGAAGACATCCAGGTGGCTAACAGACACATGAAAAAAATGCTCCACATCACTCATCATCAGGCAACTATCAATCAAAATGAGCTACCACTTCACACCTGTCAGACTGGCTAAAATTAACAACTCAGGCAACAACAGATGTTGGTGAGGATGCGGAGAAAGAGGATCTCTCTTGCACTGCTGGTGGGAATGCAAACTGGCGCAGCCGCTCTGGAAAACAGTATGGAGATTCCTCAAAATATTAAAAGCGGAACTACCCTGTGACCCAGCAATTGCACTACTAGGTATTTATCCGAAGGATATCCAAAGGAGTGCTATTTCGAAGGGACACATGCACCCCAATGTGTACAATAAGCAAAGTATGGAAAGAGCCCAATGTCCATCGACGGATAAATGGATAAAGATGTGGTATATATGCACAATGGAATATTACTCGGCGATCAAAAAGAATGAAATCTTGCCATCTGCAACAACGTGGATGGAACCAGAGTGTATTATGCTAAGCGAAATAAGTCAAAGACTAATATCATATGGCTTCAGTCACATGTGGACTTTAAACAGATGAACATAAGGGAAGCAAAAATCATATAAAAACAGAGAAGAAGACAAACCATAAGAGACTCTTAAATAGAACAAACTGAGGGATGCTGGAGGGGTGTTGGGTAGGGGGCGCTAAATGGAGGAGGGGCATTAAGGAGGACACTTGTGGGGATGAGCACTGGGTGTTATATATAAGTGATGAATCACTAAATTCTATTCTTGAAATC
Organism: Panthera tigris; assembly: GCF_018350195.1. NCBI lineage: Eukaryota > Metazoa > Chordata > Mammalia > Carnivora > Felidae > Panthera > Panthera tigris. The sequence goes on along the minus strand of NC_056676.1, from coordinate 8,350,679 downwards.
ATTATTACACTATATATTAAATACCTTGGATTTAAATTAATAATAATAAAGTTTAAAAACAAGAAAAGCATAAACTTTCTAAGAATGAGTAGCATCAGATATATATAATAGGTAAATCTTAAAGAAAAAAATGATTTAAAAGAATTAAGTAATTCCTTTAAAAGAATTAAATAATTAATGTCTGTTGTTTTCATAACAAAAATCTACTACTCCATCATTTCAGCATTTTACTACATTCTACTCTAGACTATGTACATATTAACACAAAATTTTTACATAATTGTAATTATAGTGTAGATATTTTATATTCAGACATTTATTAACGTAAGCTATTTTTTCATGTTACTACTGAGCCATCATGATGATTATTTTTAAGAGCGCCATTACATGTAATTATGTCTTCTTCATATATATGGTGTATGAAAACCTGAATGTGCAGATGAAACAGATTACTTTAGAGCTCATAAAACAGTATGTTAATTTTTTTTAACGTTTATTTTATTATTTTTGAGAGAGACAAAGCATGAGCAGGGAGGGGCAGAGAGAGACACACACACACACACACACACACACAGAATCCTGAGCAGGCTCCAGGCTCTGAGCTGTCAGCACAGAGCCCAATGTGGGGCTCAAACTCACCAACTGCGAGATCATGATCTGAGCCAAAGTCAGACACTCAACTGACTGTGCCACCCAGGTGCCCTGACAGTATGTTAATATAATGTCCTCAGAAAATAAAAATTAGTTACAATATGAGGTTCTATTTTCTGCCTTCTAGGAGAGGTGTACAATAACCTTTAGTTTAGTTTAGTATGAGAGTCAACTCAATACTAAGAAGGTATTAGGCACCTATGCTAATGCTCGTTTTGTTTCTGCTCCAAAGTATGGTACTCTATTTTTCAGTTTAATAATCTATTCTAGAATTTTGCTAACAGTCAATCTGTTATTTTAAGATGGTGAAACAGACCTTTTCTCTACCTGGAAAGTCAGAGTTACACTATTAAGCCTCTGAACTGCCAGCATGTCTCCAAGTCCCCAGGACTTCTCCTGGAAATAATTTCAAGGTATTTCCAAGTTGTTTTTGTTCTAAGGGGTTATAATTTGAGCATTAAGTGATCTAAAGGAAAAAGCCATTCTTTTCTCTTTACCTATTTTGAACTCAGAATGTGGCTTCTAAAAGCAAAGTAGAGCTTCTAAGTTTTAATATGTATGAAATTATATGAAGTTTAAAAAATGAACATTTTGGTTCAAAAAGACTAAACTCAAAGTAATCGGTGATTTATATGGTAATTAAATTGTGTTTTATTCATTTATTTTTATTTTGAGAGAGAAAGAGAGAGAGTTCGTGTATACCAGGGGGAAGAAGTGTGTGTGTGTTGGGGGGTGGGGGTGGAGGGAAGGGAGAGAGAGAGAAAATATTAAGCAGTTTTCATGCTCCATGCCAGCCCATCGCCAGCCCATCGGGTTCCATCCCATGACCATGAGATCATGACTTGAGTTGAAATCGAGTTGGAAGCTCAACAGACTTGAGCCACCCAGGAGCCCCCTAAATTGTGTTCTAAATAAAGTTGCTTTAATTGAAATCTAGTAGCATATTGTTTTGTACGGGTATGGCATGACAGTTTTTCCTCAAATTTTTACATTTTTTTTAAAAACCTCTCTTTAATGTTTATTATTTATTTTTGAGACAGACAGAACACGAGCGGGGGAGGGGCAGAGAGAGAGGGAGACACAGAATCCAAAGCAGGCTCCAGGCTCTGAGCTGTCAGCACAGAGCCCGACGCGGGGCTTGAACTCACAAACTGTGAGATCACGACCTGAGCTGAAGTCGGGACCCTTAACTGACTGAGTCACGCTTAACTGACTGAGCTACCCAGGTGCCCCATCAACTTCGTGCATTTTATAACTCACATTCCCTTTCTTTCTTTCCTTTTTTTTTTTGTGGAAAGGAGGCTTCATGAAGATAGCCCCGAGACTCATCTGGCTGCAGGCTAAGAAGTAGGTATGTAGACTTGGCTTTCTTCTACTTTTTACAGAGTTCTGCTCGTCGCTCCCTCTCTCACTCAAACATACCCCAGTTTACTTCCACTCTCTAGACCTCTTTTCTTTAAAAAAATTTTTTTTTAACGTTTATTTATTTTTGAGACAGAGAGAGACAGAGCATGAACGGGGGAGGGGCAGAGAGAGAGGGAGACACAGAATCGGAAGCAGGCTCCAGGCTCTGAGCCATCAGCCCAGAGCCCGACGCGGGGCTCGAACTCACACACCGTGAGATCGTGACCTGAGCCGAAGTCAGCCGCTCAACCGACTGAGCCACCCAGGCGCCCCAAGCATTTATGTATTTTTGAGACAGAGAGAGACACAGCATGAACGGGGGAGGGGCAGAGAGAGGGAAACACAGAATCGGAAGCAGGCTCCAGGCTCTGAGCCGTCAGCCCAGAGCCCGACGCGGGGCTCGAACTCGCGGACCGCGAGATCGTGACCTGAGCTGAAGTCGGACGCTTAACCGACTGAGCCACCCAGGCGCCCCTCTCTAGACCTCTTTTCAAAAGCGACTTTTCTCAAAGAAATCTCTGTGATCTTTGGAGAAAGGTTAGGTTTTTGCTATGACAGCCCCCTGTACTCCTCTCCTATAGCACCTACGACTGTAATTCGCTAAATAATTATGTAACAGTTGTCTTACTATGGTGTAGCGACAGGCTGTGTCTTATACCCCAGGGCCTACCAGGGTACCTAATACAAAGAACCACAGAAAGCATTTGCACATGCATGCACGTATGCAAAGATGGCAATCTTTTAAAAGTTAAACATCGTGTTTAACTTCTTTTTGGATCAATTTTCCGATTACTCCACACAAACACAGTAACTGTAAGCATTTCTTCAAACTTCAATTCCCCCACGTTAAACTACATTAAAAGTACAGCACAAGAAATTTACTTCCACAGGTTGAATCTAACAATAAGCCTGCGAAATCACTGGAAATCATTGTGAAAACATACCTGTTTTAGGCACGGAAAAAAGAAGCGTCTTAACTCACACACCCGATATGCGAACAGTCATCCCTATAATCCGATTCCTTAGTTCCTTGTTTCCCACCCACTGGTTATCTTCCTTCCACGGAGGGCAATTTTTACCCCAAATATTTCCCAAAAATACAGCTGAAAACTGATGGAATTATAGTTAAATCTTTTATCTCGGGTAACTGGAAGCTCTTTGCGCATATGCACTTGAATAAATCTCAAGGTTTTCAAAAAATGTTAACCAACAAAAGGTACTCATCTTAAAGTCTTCACCTTGAGCTGTCACACCCCCGAAGGGGCGTTGACATTTCGCTTCCCCCGATTTTTAAACGTCCCCTCGGTTTATAAAAACGAAATCAATCAGCTGCCGCATCTTTTCACAGCAGCCGACAAAGTCGATTTCCCCCTTCCCTTAACGGTAATAGGCGACCTTCCGTGAACTCTGAGGACTTTTCTTTCCTGAAACCACCTTGCCCACGGGTCTTCGACTTGAGCCACGGCTTCGGGGATCAATCACACGTGGCTTGCGAGGCCTACATTTCTGGGCAAGAACCGGGCTAGAAATGAAGAGGGACGCGTTTTTACTTACTCCACAAACGCCCTGGAGCACAGGCAAAGGATCTTACAATCCTCCTCCAGGTCTTCAACGAAGAGAAACATTTCGGCCACGCGGCTCCACTTGTCGCAGCACATTTTCCCACTTCGGAGCAGGAAGCCCTGCGACCAGCGGCACGGGACCGGCCTTCCCGGCCTCTGCTTGGTTCCCGGACACCGAAAAGAGGTCTCGCCGGCGCGCCCGGTGGGGGGGGGGGGGTGGGAGGGCGGGGGAACGTCAGGAGTTTGCAAACTGGCCCGGGGGTGCTCGAGCCCGCAGCGAGCAGAGGGGCCGCCACCGGAAACGGCTCCTGGCGGCCCCGGAAGGGGCGGGGCGGCAGGCGGTGCTCGGCTCAACGCGGTCCGGGCTGCCGCGGGTGTTTGTCTTTTTCTTCACAGGTTGCTCGTGGGGCAGAACGCTGGCCGCTGAAATTTCTCCGCTTCCCTGGGTCGCTGAGCCACCGAAGGGCTCCCGCCGCTGCTCGAGGGTGAGGGCGAGCCGCCTCCGCCCCTCCCGCCAGAGGCGCGTCGGTCCTCCTCTTGTCCTCCGTTTCCGGCGCGCGGCTCCGCATCAGTCTCGCGGGGCTCTGAGCCGCCAGGACCGCGAGTCTCGTCTCGGTGAGGCAGTCCCGGAGTCCCCGGCGGTTCCCGCAGTACTCGGTGTAAGCTCGGGCACCGGAGTGGCGGGGAGGGGTGGCCCTGCCTGGGTCACAACGAGCCCTTTCACTCCGCCGCGCATCACTCCCCCCCCCCCCCCCCAACCCCCGCTCTTAAAAACCTCGTTTCATCTCAACTTAGGCGGCGGGGCGAGGTGTCAGAACCTCACTACAGGCCTCTGGGGCTTGCCCGGCGACCTCTGGTTCCGGGATCCGAATCGAGCCTTCTGGGGGGATCACGGGCGTGTACGGGAGAGGCCGCAGGAATAAGTGGTTAAGAAGGCTTCCGGACGAGTCAGGCTTGGAATCCTGGTTTGATGCCCCTTTGCTGCCTCTGTGATCCGGGCAAGCGAAGTAACCCTTCTGAGCCTTGTGATCATCTGTAAAATAGGAACGGTGAATAGTAGTACCTGCCGCCTCGGGCGGCTGGAAGGACTAAACGAAACTGTGTATCCGGTCGCTCGTGTGCTATTAATAGTTTGAGTGGGTACCTACTTTGTGCGCGCAGGCACTGCGTTGGTCCCTGGGGTTGGCAGCCTGTGGAACAGATTTCTGCCCTCAGGCTGCCGATGCGTAAGAAAAATGCGTGTGCACATAACCAGGACGCCGAAAACTGGAACACCACTGCTAGATTTGAAAAAGGAAGTTAGTATTTGGTGTGTGGTATTCGTTAAGACTGCCCGGGCAGCTTCCTTAAAGAAGCAAGTTCAGACTTGGGGGTGGTTGGAGCGTTTCAGGGCTTGGTTGTGCTGTTAATGCTGAAATGGCATTGCTACTTCTTTAGCCTGTGTTAAAGCTGAGATAAAATCCGGATGTTTAACACAGTCCTTAATGTTTTGGTCGCATTTACTATTGGATAGAAATAGAAGATTAATTTTCGAATGAAATGTTTATTTCCACCTGGTGTCCGAGATAGGCTCATAAGAGTGCTGCCCAGTTACAGATACACCCGTATAGATGTGCAACATTTGGGGGGTGAGGATAGGTTAAGGAAAAAAAAGGTAGAACAGTAATTATCAGAATGCAAGATTCTAGCTAAAAGTTGAGGGACATTCTAGGGTTTAAAAAAAAAAAAAAATCCCAAACCTTGGAAGGTAGTTCATATCAGAACTTAGAGTTTGAAACTTGAAATCTAAAAGGTAATTGTTTTTATTTATTTTTAAATTTTTTAAATTTTCTTTAAATTTGTTTTTGAGACAGAGTATGAGCAGGGGAGGGTCAGAGAGAGAGGGAGACACAGAATCCGAAGCAGGCTCCAGGCTCTGAGCTGTCAGCACAGAGCCCGATGCGGGGCTCAAACTCATGGACTGTGAGATCATGACCTGAGCTGAAGTCGGACGCCCAACTGACTGAGCCACCCAGGCGCCCCTGGTTTTTACTTTTTTAATGTTTATTTTTGAGAGAGGGAGAGAGAAGAGAGCTCGCACGCGAGTGAGCTTGGGGAGGGGTGAGAGAGAGGGAGACAGAATCAAAGCAGGCTCCAGGCTCCTGGCTCTCAGCACAGAGCCTGATGCTGGGCTCGAACCTACAAACCGTGAGATCATGACCTGAGCTGAAGTCGGACACTTAAACCGACTGAGCCACCCAGGCGCCCCTAAAAGATATTGTTTTAAAGATAAAATTACTAGGTTTGCCAGATGTTTTAATGGAGATATTAGATAAACTTCAGTTTTATTGATGGTTTGAAGTAGAATGCTTATTCGCTAGAACTGAGTCCTATCCCCCTGTTAAACAATTATTAAAAATGCAGAAAGGAAAAGGGAAAATTAATTTTATTTCAGCGAGTATTTAATTTAATTGGCATTTTCAATGTATCCTTAATGTGGCTTATATACTGAAAGTAAAAAATTGATCTGCTGCCATCCATGGTGCTAAAAGTACTGATAATGGGTGTTTAAAAAATAGATCTATTTCCGGGTGCCTTGGGTGGCTCAGTCAGTTAAGCGTCCGACTTCTGCTCAGGTCATGATCTCACACCTCATGAGTTCGAGCTCTGTGTTGGGTTCTGTGCTGACAGCTCAGAGCCTAGAGCCTGCTTCAGATTCTGTGTCTCCCTCTCTGTCTGTCCCTTCCCTCCTCATGCTCTGTCTCTCTCTCTGTCAAAAATAAAATAAAAATGTTAAAAAAATTTTTTTCTTTTTATTTTCTATAACTTATTTATTTTTTATAATTTACATCCAAGTTAGCACATGGTACAACAATGATTTCAGGAGTAGATTCCTTAATGCCCCTTACCCATTTAGCCCATCCCCCTCCCACAATCCCTCCAGCAACCCTGTTTGTTCTTTGTATTTAAGAATCTCTTATGTTTTGTCCCCCTCGTTGTTTTTATATTATTTTTGCTTTCCTTGCTTTATGTTCATCTGTTTTTGATCTTAAAGTCCTCCTATAAGTGAAGTCATATATTTGTCTTTCTCTGACTAATTTCGCTCAGCATAATACCCTCTAGTTCCATCCACGTAGTTGCAAATGGCAAGATTTCTTCTTTTTGATCACTGAGTAATAAATACTCCATTGTATATATAGACCACATCTTCTTTATCCATTCATCCATCAGTGGACATTTGGGCTCTTTCCACACTTTGGCTATTGTTGATAGTGCTACCATAAGCATTGGGGTACATGTGCCCCTTCAAAACAGCATACCTGTATCCCTTGGATGAATACTTAGTAGTGGAATTGCTGGGTCGTAGGGTAGTTCTAGTTTTAACTTTTTGAGGAACCTCCATGCTATTTTCCAGAGTGGCTGTACCAGTTTGCTTCCCCCCCCAGATTTTTTTAAACAGATTTATTAATTTAAGTTTTTATAGAAAACAAGAAATCCTCTGTTCTGATTTATTAGTTTTTGAAATGTTCTTATTTTAAAGTGTGTAAAGTCAATTACAATAAATGTTCTTCACTATCAATGTCAACATTACGATATTTTTTTAATATGTGATGCGAGGACTGTGTTTGATTGTAGATTTTTTTTTTTTTTTGGTTGGAAATAACCTGTTATTTTGGTAATTAAAATACTGTATCTCCCCCCAAACCACTTTTAACCATTATAGTTTTTAATTGGATCAAAACAAAGTGGTAAGGAGTCCAATATAGCCCGTGGTAAATTGGAGGGGGACAAGGGCCAGGCAGAAGTAGTGGGAAGACAGAAATTGCAATCTTAATATTTTCAGCTTTCTGTTAGAGAGAGAGGGACAGAGATATTACAGAGAATGTAGTGAAAACCAGAGTAGGAAGTAGGAACTGGATTTTAATTTTGGTCCTTGGTTCTTCACTGAATTAATTTAGTAACTTTGGGCAAGTGAACTTGGCTTTCTCTTTTTAACTGGTTTCTGCAAAATTAAGAGGTTGCATTCTTTGACTTCTAAAGCCAATTTTCATATTATTGAAAGTAAGTATTTATCCACTCAAAGGCTTGTTATTCAGACTCCTCTGGTAGTTCTTTAGTGGCAGGTTTTAGGGCACTGTCTTGGTCCACATTTTTTGTCACGGATTTGAAGGAACACAGGTAAGGTCTATATTTAGCTGGTATTTGTTAGGTGCCTACTATGTGCCAGACATATTATTGTAAGTGCTTTACATATGTTTTCTCATATGGGTTTTTTTTATTTTTATTTTTTTTTACATTTATTTTAGAGAGAGAGAGAGAGAGCGAGCACAAGTGGGGGAGGGGCAGAAAGAGAAGGGGACACAGAATCCGAAGCAGGTTCCAGGCTCTGAGCTGTCAGCACAGCGCCCGAAGGCAGGTCTTGAACTCACAAACTGTGAGATCATGATCTGAGCTGAAGTCGGACGCTCAACTGACTGAGCCACCCAGGCGCCCCATTCTCATATGATTTTTTAATATTTATTTATTTTTGAAGGAGGGAGAGATAGAGCGTGAGCAGGAGAGGGGCAGAGAGAGAGAGAGATACAGAATCCAAAACAGGTTCTGGGCTCCAAGCTGTCAGCACAGAGCCCGACATGGGGCTTGACACGAGCTGTGAGATCATGACCTGAGCTGAAGTGGGACGCTTAACCAACTGAACCACACAGGCACCCTGATTTTCTCATATGATTTTGTTTACTGATGTATCTTCAAGTGTTTAGAATAGTGTGGAGCACGAACTACTTGCTTAATAAGTATACGTTGAGTAAATGAATTAATAACCCAATGACATAGTCTTCTCTGGGCCATCCCCTGTCTTAGATGCTGTATTTATCCCCTGTGGTCTAGTCAAGGACCGGTCCCAACATTATTCCTCTCCTGCATCATCTCTTTCTTACTCTCCCATTGACCCATTACCATTGGTATTAAAGCTTGCTGTTTTCTTTCATCTTAAAACAACAACAAACTTGACCCACATTCCCCTCTAGATACTCACCCTATTTTTCTGTTCCTTTTTGTGTCAGCATTTCTCTGCAGAGTTGTCCATATTTGCTGTTTCCAATTCGTTGCCCTTTTTTTTTTTTCATGAATTTACTCCGCCTGACTTTCATCCTCACTGTATCAAAATATTTCTTAATTATCAGGGTTTGTCAATGTCTCTGTGTTGTAAGACGCAGTGATCAATGCTTATTTCTTAGGCCTCTCAGTATCATTTGAAACAGCTGAATACTCTTTCCTTACTTTGACACACAGGGTGCCATTCCTGGAAGGAGAGTGTTGGTAACTCATGGTTTTCCCAACTTCTAAAATGTTGAGGGCTGCAAGGCTCAGTCCTGGGGACTCTTTTTCATTCTAGATTCCCCCCCCCCCCCCCCCAGGAGGAATATATGTCTGTATTCCTCTAGTCCTGATCTTCCTGCTGACCTGTATGTCCAGCTGCCTGTTAAAGGTCTTCACTTGGATGTCTACTAGAATCTTAACATGTTCTAAATTGAATTTCTGATGTCGAGACCACTCCCAAACCTGTTCTTCCTGTAACTCCGTCTTTTCTCAAGCTAGCTAATAACAGTGGTGATCATAGCAATATTAGGTCTGCCTAGGTCACACGGGAAGTGACAGAGTCTCCTGGAATACAAGCCCACATTGCCAAAACTGCAGTCCTCCCAGACTTCTCTCTTTCACTCACATTCTACAGACGTTCATCAGCAATTCCAGTGGCTTTATCTTTACGATAGATCCAGAAACTGATGGTCTCTTACAGACCTTCACTCTGTTAGCCTTGTCTGAGCCATTTTCAGCATTTCACTTACTGCCTTAACTTCTCTTTTGCTCCCTATGCAGTGTATTCTCAACACAGTGGTCACTTAAAGCTGCAGTCAGGCTGTCTGTCTCTTCTGGTGCCCTCTCCAGCTCACTTAAGATGAAAGCTGGCCTAGAGAGTTCCACAGTGCTACCTCTCTGCCCATTTCTGACCCCTCTCCCTTCACTCTTCTCAGCCTGCTACCCTGCTGCTCCTCACCTTACCAAGTACACACCCTCTGCGTCTGCTTTTATTTTAGCCAGGAATTCTCCAAATTCCCACATCATTTGCTTCCTCACTTCCTCGGGTCTCCGCTCAAATGTACCTTTCAGGAGTCCTTCTTGGGCTATGATATTAAAACATCGCAACCCCCTCCTACCCTCTTGCCTGCTGTAGAGCTCCATATTCCGATTACCCCGCTGTAGATTTTTCTCCATAGCGTCATGACCTAGCGTCATCTAACGTAGTGTATCTATTACCATATCCCAGTTTTACAGATTTTAGCAAGTTGAGGCACAGGTGGGTTACTGTACCTGTTGCTCTCAATATCAAACTGGAGTCCATCACAGGGAGTGACCGGAGTGGTGAGAGGTTATGACGCTAGGGTCTGAGGAGTGCTTGAAAGAACTGAGATTTTTTTTTTTTTTATGTTTATTTATTTTTGAGAGAGAGCGCGCGCAAGGGGGCCAAGGGGTGCAGAGAGACTGGGAGACAGAGACTCCCCAGCAGGCTGTGCACTGATGGCTCAGGGCCTTGACGCGGGGCTCCGTCTTAAGAACTGTGAGGTCATGACCTGAGCCCAAATCAAGAGTTGGACGCTTAAGCAACTGAGCCACCCAGGCGCCCCAAAAGAATTCAGGATTCTGACTAGAAAACGGGATTTCACAGCTTATCATAGCTGTGCCGTGTCTCACAGAAGAAGTTCTATGGTGTAGAACTAGGTCCGGCAGGGAAAAGTTACAGTCAGGTAAGTATATGGACGATCTTTTGTGGATTGATGGATGGTTTTGAAGATGGAATTGGACTTTTGAGTTTCCGGTTCTGAAAGGGCTTAAATCAAAATCGAGGATGACCATTTTGGAGGAGGCCCTTTCCTGCAGCACGGGGGCACAGTTCAGGGACTGTGCATGAAGATGTCCACATAACTTCTGTCCCTGGATGTGCGCCTGTGTGCTGTCCCTCTTCGTTGTATGTGTTTGTTAAGTATGTATGATAACTGAAAATGTAATTGAGCATAAGAGGTATAGTTCTATTACCAATTTTGAGCGGGGGAGGTACTAAAGAAGGTTTTAAAATCACAAGATTTTATGATCCTGTTAAAATCGGAAATGAGACTAGTTTAGAGGGGGCAATTGTATTAAGCAGTAAGGGTCGGATCAAAATGATTGGTTTTTAGGCCTAGGAGAAGCTCCTTTTAACATATTTGAGAAGTCATCGTAAACTTTAACTTATGAACATTTTTTAAAAGCTCTTTTTGTGGAGGTGTAATTCACCATAACGTGGACCATTTTGAAATGTACAACTTGATGGTTTTTGGCATATTCACAAGGTTGTACGGCCATTACTACTATCTAATTCCGGAACCTTTTCATTCTTCCCAAAAGACACTTCCATTTCCATTAGCAGTCACTTCTCATTGCCCTCTCCTCCAGCCCCTGGAAGCCACTTGCCTCTCTGTCTCTACTGATTAGCTTCTTCTGGGAATCTCATATAAATGGAATCATGTAAAAGGCAGCCTTTCGTGTCTGACTTTTTTTTACCTCGTATGTTTTTAAGGTTCATGCCTGTTGTAACATGAGCCAGTACCTCTTTCCTTTGTATGACTGAATGATATTCTATTGTTTGGGTGTAGTACATTTCGTTTATCCATTCATTAGTTGATGGGCATTTGTATTGTTTCCACTTTTTGGTCCTTAGGAGTAATTCTGCTATCAGCATTCATATACGAATTTTTGTGTGAATGTGTGTTTTCAGTTTTCTGGGATACGTACCTAGCAGTAGGATTGTTGGGTCATAAGGTAACTCTATGTGTAGCTTTTTGAGGAATCGCCAAACTGATTTATTTCCACACTGGCTGCATCATTTTTACTCCCACCGACAACATATGAAGGTACTAATTTCTCCACATCGTCATCAACACTTTCCATTTTCGTAGTTCTAGCCATGTTACTGGGGGAAAACTCTAATTTTAAAAAGTAGTAGGTTTTGCTATGTTTATATTGCCTTCTAAATGACCACATCCTGATACATTATACGGGTTCAAGTCTTCAGATGGGTTGATGAGAATATGATGTAATTGAAGTCCACGTCACTGTATGGTAACAAATGGCAGCTACATTTGTGGTGAGCCCAGCAAAACATTCAGAGTTTTTGAATCACTGTGTTGAACACCTGAAACTAACATAGCATCGTGTGTCCAATATATTTCAGTGAAAAAAATAAAGCCCAGCTTGTGGGCTTAGCATGTGCCGTGTTTAGCTTCTCTTATCATCGCAGGCCCACATTTCTCACAATCAATGCCATTGGTGACAAGGAAATTAGACTAAATCCTCCACCCCTGGGAGACCAAGTCAGGTCGCAGGCCCTGCCAATAAGTCATGGAGCAAGATAATCTTGGCATAAAGACAACGAACGTATAACTGCTGTTGTGTATCTGTCTCTACCTCTTCCTCCACCCCTTTCTTTACTATGTCTTCTTGTCTTATCTCCAAAGGGTTTGAGATGATTTTTGTAAAGACTATATCGTATGCAGTGATGACAAAATGTCTCTAAGAATAGAATCAGAACCTAAGAAAACAGGAATGAAAGAAGGAAATCTTGTGTAGAGAACATGATCATAAGAGCTAATGTAATTATATCATTGAAAATCATATTTGACCATCAACTTATTATTTGGCAAAGTTACTAAAAAGAGACATGTTCAGTTATACATTTTGCTTTCATACTTTTTCTCCAAAGAAGCAAAAATTTTGCATAGCTCTGAATTTTTTTTAGTGCTTATTTGTTTTTGAGAGAGATGGAGAGACACGGTGTGAAGTAGGGGAGGGACAGAGAGAGAGGGAGACACAGAATCAGAAACAGGCTCCAGGCTCTGAGCTGTCAGCACAGAGCCCGACGTGGAGCTCAAACTCCCAAACCGTGAGATTGTGACCAGAGCCTAAGTCCGGTGCTTAACCTACTGAGCCATCCAGGCACTCCTAGCTCTGAATTTTAAAAGAAAGTCTTAGGTGGGGCTTTATATACTGGAAATAAGTGTATAGCGTTGTCCTCACTAAAGCATTGGTCACGAGAATGATTTAACTGTGATACACTAGTGTGGGGTTATAATATTTGTCACACATAAGTGAATGTCTTTTGCTATTTATTTTATGGAAATTCTAACTCTAGATATTAATGATTATATTTTTTAAGCATATTTTTCTTTGTATACTGTGTTTTCCAGAACATATACACTGAAGATTGGGACAAGATATTTGCCTAATTTCTGGTAAGTGACTGGTTTAGAGATAAGTGGCATAAAATAATTGTATGGCTATAGTTTCAGTCATTGAAGCCTTAAGAGAAATTTTAGTGACTACAAGATAAAAATGACACTGATAAATTTTTATTATTGCATAATGTCAAAAGAACAGAGAAATTTTTTGTAAACCTGCTTGTAAAGGACAGTACACGCAAATGTATGTCATCATTTCCTAAAGAATTGGGTTACTTTTATTGACTCAAATATTGATGCTTTCTTTTGTGAAGAGCAGTTATGTCAACATAGCCTAATTTAAGATACAAACATTCAGTGTGATCCACTTAAGATGTAAGTGAAATTGTTAAGATCAATCCGAAATCTCATTCTTCATCAGGTTTATTTTTCTTCTCAATTATAGCTTGTGAGTTATTTCAAAAGCTAAACCTGACATGCTTCATGAGCATGCAAATGAAACCTTATAATTTTCACATTTAAATCTGCAACAAAGTTAACCATGAACAATGTACTCCTTTTTGGTATTAAGAAATGATTCTATAGGGGCACCTGGGTGACTCAGTTGGTTAAGCATCTGACTTCATCTCAGGTCATGATCTCACGGTTTGTAAGTTGGAGCCCCATGTGGGGCTCTGTGCTGACTGACAGCTCAGAGCCGGGATCCTGTCTGGGATTCTGTGTCTCCCTCTTTCTCTGCCACTCCCCTGGGGGCGGCCTCTCTCTCTCTCTCTCTCTCTCTCTCTCTCTCTCTTTCAAAAATAAACAAACATTAAAAAAAAAAAATGAAATAAGAGGCGCTTGGGTGGCTCAGTTTTTTAAGCATCCGACATCAGCTCAGGTCATGATCTCACAGTTCATGGGTTTGACCCCCATGTCAGGTTCTGTGCTAACAGCTCAGAGCCTAGAGCCTGCTTTGGATTCTTTGTCTCCCTGTCTCTTTGTCCCTCCCCTGCTTGCTCTCTGTTTCTCTCTCAAAATAAATTAACATTAAAAAATTAAAAAAAAAAAGGGGGGGTTCCTGGGTGGCTCAGTTGGTTGAGCGTCTGACTTTGGCTCAGGTCACGATCTCGTGGTCTGTGAGTTCGAGCCCTGTGTCGGGCTCTGTGCTGATAGCTTGGAGCCTGGAGCCTGTGTCTCCCTCTCCCTCTCCCTCTGCCCCTCCCCTGCTCATGCTCTGTCTCTCTCTCTCTTTCTGTCAAAAATAAACATTAAAAGAAAAATGTAAAAAAATGATTATAGTATTTATGTAGACTGAAACATTTAACTTTTCAGTTGTGAAGAGAATAACATTGGATTATTTTTCCCTTCTAGTGGCAAAATTAAAGACCTACCATGACAATGAAGAAAGAGACTGAATTTGTCATTTTCACCTAAAGAAAGATGATAGACAGAAATCAAACCTGCGGTATAGGACAGGATTCTGTGCCCTATATGACTTGTCTGATTCACATCCTCGAAGGATGGTTTGGTGTGGAGCAGTTGGAGGACTATTTGAATTTTGCAAACTATCTCTTGTGGGTTTTTACACCACTAATACTTTTAATACTTCCTTACTTTACTATCTTTCTTCTCTATCTTACTATTATTTTCTTACACATTTATAAGAGGAAGAATGTATTAAAAGAAGCCTACTCTCATAATTTATGGGACGGTGCAAGGAAGACGGTGGCGACTCTCTGGGACGGACACGCAGCAGTTTGGCACGGTAAGCAAGAGTCCCCTGCTGTCTGTGTTGCCGTTCACGTGTGTGGCACTGAAACTGTCTCACCGTTCGTGATACTGAAAAGTACAAGGGATATTTCCCTAGTTCCTTTCATCTGTCTGCATGCATTGTGCGTTTACATGTCTTTTTTTAAATGATTGTGTTTTTTTTGTTTTTTTGTTTTTTTTTAATTTTAGTGTTTGTTTATTTTTGAGACAGAGAGGCAGAGTGCGAGCAGGGGAGGGTCAGAGAGAGGGAGACACAGAATCTGGAACCGGCTCCAGACTGAGCGGTCAGCACAGAGCCTGACGCGGGGCTCGAACCCACGAGCTGTGAGATCATGACCTGAGCTGAAGTCGGAGGCCCAACCGACTGAGCCACCCAGGAGCCCCTAAATGATTGTTTTCAAACACGTTACTTTTTCTTAAAGAACCATACAACAGTGTAGATAACGTAAAATATAAAAGTGCATATGTGAGACATCGAAGAGTAAGAAACTAATTAAAACGGTTTAGAAACCTATTTTGAAAATAGGTTTAATTATTTAAATGCTTTAATTATTTAGTGTTTAATTCCATCTTGTTCAAAGTAAGTTTGCACTTTCCTAGTCAAATTAGATTTTTTTTTGAAAAAGAATTATTAACTAATAATGTTAAATATACTTTGTATACCAAAATTTATCCATTTTCTGTTTGCTTCATTTCAGAGGTTATTATGTCTCTTGAAGAAATGAGATAGCAATAAGTTTCTCTCCAGGATATTCATTCTTTTCTTCATCATTTGAGAGATTGTGATGTTTTACATTGAAAGATTGGTGGTTCTTTGGCCGTCATGAGAATTGCCCTCCTGTGGCCTGTTATCAAGGACTTGGTGTTTTTCTCTACCGATTTTTATCTTATTCATCATTTTTGCTTAAGGACTATACAAAAATTCAGTAGGTGTTTAACAAAGATGTGCTTTCTATCTCACGTTAAGCATCAAAATCGTTTCACGGAAATACACAGAAGGAAGCACAGATTTTGAAATAGGTACTGGAGGAAATACATATCATGGAAGTATAAGGCTGCTGTTAGCACAGATTGCCAGTAACACGCTTATTAGGCCATTGTGTCATCATTTTGATATGACCTACGTTCTTATAAGTCTTTTGAGCATTTAGTATGCCATACACTGTTGAATGCTTGATATACATTAATTCTTTTAAAACTTAGAATAGATAGAGTCTACATATTATCTCCATTTTGCGGTTTTCCTGTGAGGAAATTGAGGAACAGGGAGGTTGTTATTTGCCCAAGACATGCTAGGAAGCTAGGAAGATGAGCCAGGATACAATCTCTGATATCAGGCTCTAAAGCCTGTCCTCTTGGGATCTGTGCTCTGTGGAAGGTTTGTCCCAGGTTGGGGATTCAAGGTCACACGTCATGGTGAATACCTGAATAGCAGGTTTGCAACCAGGAGCCATATACCTTTGATGTACTGAATTCGGAATATTTACTCGTGAATACCAGTGCTCCTGCCGGTCGTTACAACTCTCATACACTCTAATGGTGGTTTTACATGAGACAAGATGATACTTCCGCTTTCCACGTGTGCCCGTCTGCAGAGACTGCGTCGGTGTCGGCCGCTGTCGCTTGTTGTCTTTAAAACAGGCACACGGAACTTCTTTGGCATTGTTGACAATACTTACTGGGAATATGTATCCCCCTCTTACGTATACGCCCCCCCTGTTTCAGGATAATATATAGCGTGAGGAATTTGAATTTATTCATATTTCAGGAGACATGATTTAATTTAGGTAACTTTAAGCACTAAGCTCATTTTGTAATAGAATATATACTTTTGGGGTGTTTTTATTTTTCTGAGGTACTTTTAAAAATACTTTTATGGCTCAGAGGAAGTAAAAGGCATAGTTCTTAGCCTCTTTTAATGTTTTTTTATGGTAACTTGGCACTGTATTTTATTAGGATAAATGATACTCTTTTAAAAGTGAGTTTTCCTTATTCAATCATTAAAAACAAGGAAATTCTGCCATTTACCACAATATGGATGGACCTTGAAGACATTATGCTAAGTGGAATAAGTCCGACAGAGAAATATAAATACTGTATTTATGGCACCAAGAATTGATAATTGATTTTCTCTATGCCCTTACCAGCACTTGTTATTTATTGTTTTTTTTGATAATCGCTATTGTAACAGATGTGAAGTGATACCTCAGTGTGAATACCCTGATGGTTAGTGATACTGAACATTTTTCATGTACCTGTTGGCCACCTCTATATCTGGGAAAATGTCTATTTAGATCCTTTCTCTGTCTATTTTTTATGGTTGTCCATTTCTCCTCTTTTTTTTTTTTTTTTTTTTTTTGCTATTTTTGAGTTGTATGACGTCGTGGGTTGCATATTAATTGCTTATCAGATATATGGTTTTTGCAAATATCTTCTCCTATTCAGCAGGTTGCCTTTTCATTTTGTTGATGGTTTCTTTTGCTGTACAGAAGCTTTTAGTTTGATACAGCCCCACTTGTATATTTTTCTTTTTGTTGCCTTTGATTTTGGAATCTGGTTTAAAAAATCATTGCCAAGTCTGGTATCAGGGAGCTTACTTCCGAGGCAGTCTTCTAGGAATTCTATGGTTTCAGGTCTTAACCTTCAAATCTTTAATCCATTTTGAATTAATTTTTGTACGTGGAAGATAGTACATTCTTTTCTTTATCAGTTTTATTCTTTTGAACGTGACCGTCCAGTTTTCCCAAACACTGTTTATTGAAGAGACTTCTTTCCCCATTGCATATTCTTGGCTCTTTTGTCAAAAATTGACCATATATGTGTAGGTTCATTTCTGGGCTCTCTATTCTGTTCTACTGATCTGTGTGTCTGTTTTTATTTCAATATCATGCTGTTTTGATAACTATGACTGTTTAGTTTTTCAACAGTTTTTCAAACTGTTGCATAGTTTGAAATCTGGGAACATGATGCCTCCAGCTTTGTTCTTTCTCATGATTGCATTGGCTCTTTGGGATCTTTTGTGGTTTCATACAGTTGATTTAGGATTATTTGTTCTATTTCTGTGGAAAATGCCATTGAAATTTTGACAGGGATTACATTGAATCTGTAGACTGCTTTGGCAGGTATGGGCATTTTAACAATATTAATTCTTCTAATCCCTGAGTATGGGATATCATTCCATTTGTGTTTCGAGTTTCTTTCATTAATATCCTATAGTCTTCAGGGTATAGGTCTTTTTACCTCCTTGGTTAAATTTATTGCTAGATATTTTATTCTTTTCCATGCAATTATAAATGAAATTGTGTTCTTATTTTCTCTTGTTGTTAGTGTGCAGAAACACTAATTTCTGTAGATTTCTGTATATTGATTTTGATCCTGCAACTTTACTGAATTTATTAGTTCTAACAGTTTTTTGATGGAGTCTTTTTTAATTTAATTTTACTATTTGTTATTATTATTTTTTAATTTAAATCCAAATTAGTTAATATATAGTGTAATAATGAATTCAGGAATAGGATTTAGTGATTAATCACTTAGGTATAACTCCCAGTGCTCATCCCAGCGAGTGTCCTCCTTAATGCCCCTTGCCTGTTTAGCCCACCCTTCCCACCCCCTACTCATCACCCCACCAGGAACCCTCAGTTTGTTCTCTGTATTTAAGAGTCTCTTATGGTTTGTCTTCCTCTCTGTTTTTATATTATTTTTGCTTCCCTTCCCTTATGTTCACCTGTTTTGTGTCTTAAAACCCACGTATGAGTGAAGTCATAGACTTTCTCTGACTGACTTATTTCACTTAGCATAATACACTCTAGTTCCATCCACATTGTTGCAAGTAGCAAGATTTCATCCTTTTTGATCGCTGAAAAATATTCCATTGCATGGTTTTGTGTGTGTGTGTGTGTGTGTGTGTACAACTTCTTTTGTGTATATATGAAGATATATATATCTTTCATTGTGTGTGTCTATACGTATATATATATATAAGTTTCTTATGTATGTATATATATATACATATAGACACACACAATGAAAGATATATATATCTTCATATATATGAATATATATATATTCATATGTACACACATATAGACACACACAACTATCCATTCATCAGCCTATGGACGTTTGGGCTCTTTCTGTACTTTGGCTATTGTTGATAGTGTTGCTATAAACATTGGGGTGCATGTGCCCCTTCGAATCAGCATTCCTGTATCCTTTGGATGAATACCTCTGTATCCTTGGATAAATACCTAGTAGTGCAGTTGCTGGGTTGTAGGGTAGTTCTATTTTTAATTTTTTGAGGAACCTCTTTACTGTTTTCCAGAGTGGCTTCACCAGTTTGCATTCCCACCAGCAGAGCAGAAGTGTTCCTCTTTCTCTGCTTTTTGGTGGGGTCTTTAGGGTTTTTTGTATGTAATATGTCATCTGTAAATAGTGACAGTTTTATTCCTCCCTTTCCATTTTGGATGCCTTTTACTTCTTTTTCTTGCCTAATTGCTCTGGCTAGGACTTCCAGTACTATGTTGAATACAGGTGGTAAGAGTGGGCATCCTTGTCATGTTTCTGATCTTAGAGGAAAAACTTTCAGCTTTTTATCATTGAATGTGATGTTAGCTGTGAGCTTGTCCAAATGGCCTTTGTTATGTGGAGATACATTGCCTGTATGCTCACTTTGTTGAGAGTTTTTATCTTAAATGGATATTGGACTTTGTCAGATGCTTTTTCTGCATCCATTGAGATGATCATATGATTTTTATTCTTCATTTTGTTACTGTTGTGTATCACGTTGATTGATTTGCAAATGTTGAACCATTTCTATATCCGTATAATAAATTCTACTTGATTGTGGTGTATGATCCTTTTAATCCATTGCTGAATTTGGTTTGCTAATGTTTTGTTGAGGGTTTTTACATCTGTGTTCATCAAGGGTATTGATCAGCCTATAATTTTCTTTTTTTAAAAAATGTTTATTTATTTTGAAAGAGCGTGCGAGCAGGGGAGGGGCAGAGAGAGAGAATCCCAAGCAGGCTGCACACTGTCAGGGCAGAGCCCAACGCGGGGCTTGAACCCATGAACCATAAGATCATGACCTGAGCCGAATCAAGGGTCAGATGCCTAACTGACAGAGTCATCCAGGCACCCCTATAATTTTTTTTCTTGTGATGCTCTTGTCTGGTTTTGGTATTAGGGTAAAACTGGCCTCATAAAATGAGTTTGGGAGAGTTCTCTCCTCTATTTCTTGGAAGAATTTGAGGATTGGTATCAGTTCCTCTTTGAATGTTTGGTAGGATTTACCAGTGAAGCCGTCTTCTGGACTTTTGTTTGTTGGGAGGTTTTTGATTACTGCTTCAGTCTCCTTACTTGTAATTGGTCTGTTCAGATTTTCTATTTCTTCACGATTCAGTCTTGGAAGGTTGTATGTTTCTCAGAATTTATTCACTTCATGTAGGTTGTCCAGTTTCTTGGCATGTATTGTTCATAGGAATCTCTTACCCTTTGTCTTTCTGTGGTATCAGTAGTAAGGTCCCCTCTTTGATTTCTGATTTCGTTTTTTGAGTGCTGTCTTTTTCTTGGTGAGTCTAGCTAAAGGCTTGTCAATTTTGTTTATCTGTTCAAAGAAACTGCTCTTGGTTTCATTGATATTTTATATTGTCTTTTTATTTCCTCTCTAATCTTTGGTATTCCCTTCCTTTTACTACCTTTGTTCTTTTTATAGTTTCTTGAGGTGTAGTTACGTTGTTCATCTGAGATTTTTCTTGTTTTCTTGAGATAGGCATTTATCATTATGAACTTCCTTCTTAGAACTGCTTTTGCTGTATCCGGCAAGTTTCATTATGGTTTATTTCCATTTTCGTCTATCTCAAGGTATTTTTAAATCTCTCTCTCTTTTTCTAATGTTTATTTTTTTTTGAGAGAGACAGAGTGTGAGTGGGGGAGGGCCAGAGAGAAAGGGAGTCACAGAATCGGAAGCAGGCTCCAGGCTGTGAGCTGTCAGCACGGAGCCTGATGCGGGGCTCGAACCACGAGCCGTGAGAACATGACCAGAGCCAAAGTCAGATGCTTAACCGACTGAGCCTACCCAGGCGCCCCGAATCTCTTTTGCTTTCTTTTGCTTTCTTCATTTCTTCATTGTTCAGTGGACTTTTTCTTTTTGCTGGGACCAGCCGAGGCTGAGGTCAGTAATGACACCTGACAGCAGTGAGATGGGAAGGAGGAACAGATCTTATGACTAGAACCATGATCACATTTCAACGGCTCCTCAGAGTGTTAAGTTCCAAGTCTTGTGATAAACTATGCAGGGTATTTTCCTTTGAAGCATTGGTGGAGCTTACTGAAATCTGTTGTATCCCCCACCTCCGCCAAGAGGACAGGGTTGCCATGAGAGATGTGCTGGTGGTTGGTAGCAGTCTAAAGGGCAGTAGACGGGTTCATGTCTTTAGCGTCGGAGGAGAAAACAAGTATACTCAGGAAGCCAACCTTGAACTGAAGCACGTTAGAAGGAAGCCTCCAGAGATCGGCCCCCTCCCCATTTCCACCAGCCTTTCATCCTGTCATTTACTCGCTCCTCCTTACAGTGACTTTGTGGGGTTTATAGTGTGGCAGGAAGGAAGGACGGGGGGTGGCGCGGGTCTTTAATTTCACTTGTACTGCAGGAGATTTCTGCAGCCTCTGCAACATATCAAAAAATGTGTTTGTGCGTGAAATCAAAGTTTGCAACGTGGTTAAGTCACCCGTTTGTATGTAACAGTTTAAACGGATGTTTTATTTTGCACTGAATCAAGAGTTTAAGAGTTTTCTTATTTTTATCAATGACTTATTTTCGTATATGTGCTGCCGAAGCAAGCGCTCAATGAATTGTTTTATGACTCACCGTTAAATTTTACTCTAGATTGTGTTATCTCAGGGAAGCTCTAACTTAATTGACGTCTCCTACCTTGGCCCTCTTCACTACTCCCCTTGATCTGCTCATTACCCCTTTTACAACCTGCTTGTAACAAGACGGATCTCCTCCTCTAGAACTATTCGGTATTAAGCTTACACAGAAGGGTCCAGATTGTGTTTTAAAAGCCAGTGGATTCAAGAAAGTGTACTTGATGTTTTAGAGATGTGTAACTCCTTGGGTAGCCTTGATTAACAACCAAAGATAGTCTTAAGTTTTAATATGTCTGTTAGAGTGGAACCCAGAGGTTCTTTTTTATCTTATAAATTTTATGATTCTAAGATCTTACATGGTTTTTCCATAGAGAGCAATAACGATTGTTGCTTTTATTCATAGACTTTTTAAAAATTAATACTCCAAGTATTATACAAAGAACTTATTTTCCTAAATCATTTGACTAGAAGTGCCTACGTTACCCTCTCTTTAATGCTTTTAGTGCATATTTCCTACAAACAAGGAAGTTCTTCTATTTAACATTAATAAAACCATTCAAATCAGGAAATTAACATGGAAATATTACTGATCTTTAGATCTCATTCAAATATTTTGCTTTCCATTTGATTCATTGTTTTTTGTAACTTCATTCTATCTGCTGAAATTTCTAATCTGATTGTGTATGTGTTCCTTTTTCCACTAAATCCTTTAACATATTAACCATGGTTAATTTAAAGTTACCATCCGATGATTTAAACTTTTGGGTCTGGTTCTCTTGATTAAACAATCTCTTGACAGTGGATTTTTTTTCTTGCTGCTTTGTATGTTTTGTAATTTCTTTTTTTATTGAATTCTGGGCATTGCTTGTAAAAGAAAGTAGAAAATGAGGTAAATAGTATTTATAACTGAAAATTGACCTTTTTCCGTCAGGCCGTTAGTGAGCGGGGTGGCGTTTAATTCAGCCTAGCCTATAGGTGGACTGGAGTTGTGTTTTGTTGTAGCTGTAGGTACCTTCCGTTCAGCACAGAACGCAAACTCCTGCGGCTGCCTTGTGCACAGTGGTGTTTCCCAGCACCCCTCCCGCGTCCTCAGTCCAGTACGTCTGCCACAGCTGGGCACATCGTTGCCTTTATAACTGCACGTGAGGCCGGCGGTGGGGTGGGGATGGCAGGGGCACTCTTCGGTTTTCCTGGTCTGCCTGGGACCGCACTCAGGCCCGGTCCCTGAATGCCTGAGGCCCAGGTGGGAGGCTTTCTCAGCGTCCTTTTTCCTCTTCCCAGTGGCAGGCAAACTCTGCCCTCCCTAGGTGGGAGTTTGGGGTTGGCAGCAAGTTTCTTGCCCTTCCTTCCAGGGGGAGTCGATCTCTCCTTGATGTCATCTCAGAACCCGGGCCTACTGTCTACCTCCCAGGGGCAGATGCATTGGCTTCTGCGCTCCCCTAGCAGTAGTGGACTTTTCCCTGAGAGTGCGATGGCGGGGTGAGGCAAGGGTGAGAGGAGGGGACTGAGCTCTGTCCTTTCCAGCATCAGGTGCCCTTTCCCTGGAAGGGGTGGAAGAGTTTCTTGCACTTCTCCCAGTGTCAGGTGTCGATTTTCCAAGAGAAGCTTCCAAGAAGCAAGTGGGGTTTTGTTCTCGATACCATTTGCAAGGGCTCTTTTCGGTCTCTCGCCTACTGTGCCCCCACTTTTTCTTGTAAGCACCCACTGAGGCCTCTGGAGGACTGTTGCTGAGTGAGTGTGGACTCTTGCTTATGTCTGGGCTTCCCAGGGATTCTGCACTCAATGGCCACCAGCACTTGGCCTTTAAATTTGTTAACATCTCAGTTACTTTGTTCTTGCTTACTTTTAGGGCACCAGTGTCTTCTCCATACTTAAGTTTAAACTTCCCTCTCATTAGAGGCGCTTATCACCCATTGGAGCTCTCGGTTCAGCTGATGGAGAGAGCGACCTCAGCTTTCTGACACACCGCTTATTCTTGCTTTTAGGGCGGGAATGAGGTTCTCTTACAGCTAGACTTTATTCTAGTTTTCTCCTTTTCTGTTTTTGTAGCCACCTTCTCCAGCTGTGAGAAACCTGGCTCACGTTATCCTTAATGTGTAGGCTCATTAGACCAGTCCTCCTGTATTTAATCCAGCTCTCATCACTGCCATCATCCCGTGCTACTCAAGGGTACCATCTGACCCCACTTGGGCTGACACCCCATACTAGGTCCCTGAAGTATCTGAATGCTATCCTCTACCCCTGTGTTTGTCCCCACTCCTGGCTTCCCTCCCTTTCCCACCCAGGCCCCAGCACCCTGTTCTAGGCTGTTGCCCTCTGGGGGTGTACTCACAACTCTGCTTGGGCTCTGGTTCCCCACTCTGGACCACCTCATGGGGATGCCCTCCTCAACCTGCCTGAGCTGGAACATGCGTTGCTGCTCCCCACCCCCCCCCCCCCCCCCCCCCGCCCCAACTTCACTGTGGCCCACCTAATCGCTGTGGGACCAATTTATGTGAAGAGGGAAAGAGAAAGAGGAAGGCTCATGTACTTCAACGACAAAAGACCGAGTTCCTGAGTTAGTAACCATCCTTTAGTGTAAATAGACTAATAAATATATTTTAAGCATCTGCATTTTGTCTTTCTAACAGGTTATGAAGTTCACGGGATGGAAAAAATACCAGAAGAAGGACCAGCACTTATAATCTTTTATCATGGAGCTATTCCCATAGATTTTTACTACTTCATGGCTAAAATTTTTATCCATAAAGGCAGGACTTGCCGAGTAGTAGCCGATCACTTTGTCTTTAAAATCCCAGGTAAACTTTGACTGTGGATAGTGGTGTTAACGTGATCAAATTATGTTAAAGTCTGTGTCCTTGAGCTCTCTAGGATCATTTGGAAAAGCTTTTGCCTTTTTAGGGTAACACGCTTAGAACTCTAATTTGGGAGTATCTAATTATCCGATTTATGTACTATATCTAAATATAAAAACATGGTCAAAAATATCACCTAATGTTTTTCTTTATTAACAGCTATTTTGTTATTATTTGTCTAAGTTAAATCCTGAACTTCCACTTAAAAAAATAAATTGTAACTTTTACCAAGGAATTAATTTATATTTTGCCATAGAAAGTAGTTGATTTTTCATATGATGAATTTTTCCATGAGATACTGATTTTTGGAGTTTAACTTCACAGTAATTAGAGTTTGATTACTGTTGGTATTCCAGCAAATCAAACTTACTTAAAACATCAGTGAGGGTATATTTTGTCTTCATGTAATAACATTGCTTCAGAAATCCTATCCTTAAGAGTCTGTGTGTCTTTTTCGTACTTGACTTGCCTGCTAGACTTACAGCTCTTAAAGTTAAGGACTATATTCTTCTTACTCTGTTCATAAAGGCTTATGCTTTTTAAAAATATTAATGAACCAAATGATTTCAAACTGTTTTTAAAAAGCCATTCTAAAATAAACTCCTTGGTAGTAAGTCTTATTTTCTTTTGTCACTGAATCACCAGAAATGAGCCAACAAAGTTTATCATTTGTTCTCTGGCATAATAAAAGCAAAAGCCACCCGTCAACCAGAAAGACAAACACCAAGCAGTGAATTAAGTAACAGGGCCTTTCATAGGCATGGTTAATCTTTTGGGTGTCCTTGTGTACTAAAAAGCCATTTGTACTCTGCTTAAACTAAATTGTCCAGGAAAGGTTTTTCTTTAGAAAGTAATTGTGATCACTTTATAATAAATTTGAAAACTAGAGAAAAGGAGAGCATCATTATAATCTTACCACCCTAACATAACCAATTATTGTTTTGATTTATGGTACTTCATTTTTCATTTGCATAATTTTGCATGTTATGCAATCACTTTTGTGTTCTTCTTTATAAAATTGTGATGTTAGCATTAACATTGTACCATGCTTTATAAAGAATCGTTTTAATGTAGGGCTAAAATACTTACTTGACTAGTTTTCGCTTAGAGAACATTAGCTTGCTTGCATTGTTTTTCTTTTTATATGTAATGTGCATATTTTTATTTAGCATTTGGCTTGAAATTTCCCCTTTATGATCTTGTAATTTATGAAACCCATTATGAAAATGTATCTAATTAAATCAGTGAGCTTTTAATATAATGGGGATGAATAGTCTTTCAATCTTAATAATATGTATAATCTTGCTTTAGATCCTTAAACCTGTGAGAAGTTTGGTTAGTCTGCACAGTCTTCACTACCCAATTTTCAGTTCTCAAGAATAATGTATACGCTAACATCAGCCCTCCAGAGTTCCAGCGTAGGATTTGGTTAAAATATTTAGTTACTAACAGG
The DNA here is from genome assembly GCF_018350195.1 of Panthera tigris. Taxonomy (NCBI): domain Eukaryota; kingdom Metazoa; phylum Chordata; class Mammalia; order Carnivora; family Felidae; genus Panthera; species Panthera tigris. Next base: position 8,324,878 of record NC_056676.1, on the reverse strand, counting down.
ATTATTTCTTTCATCCATAAATAGTTGCGCTTTGAAAAACTGTATAATAGTAAGACCTGGAATTGGCTGTTACTGAATTAAATACTCACTTTATTAAAAACTCTTAAAAAAACCAAACCTCTTAATGATTTTGCTATTATTGATTTTAAAAATTTAATTGTGAGAGTAACATCATCTAACTTCGAATTTCAGTTGATTTGATTATGGCTTGCCAATTTTGGTAGGGCTAAGCATAGTCAGATTTACATTCTCCTGAGTGATTCTCTTTCTTATAGGGCTAAAGGAAGATTAGATTTGTGATTGCTGATGGGATATCATTTCTGACTGCTCTAGTAAATATTATAGACAGTGTTTGGCCCTGAGATGCAGTGGAAGGGGCTTTGGAGTAGACATACCTGGACCGGAATCTCTGCCCTGCCATTTGCTAGATGTGTCACGTTGAGCAAGAGACTCATTGAGCCAACTTTCTTTGTCTGTAAAATGGGGGCCAGAATCCCTGTTTTCCATGGTTTTTGTGAGTTTTAATTAAGAGTTTGAATATGTCCAGTAGCCCGAATAGCAGGTGATCCGTGAGGAGGTGCTCAGTAGGAGGTGATGAGTAAGTCATAGTAGCCGTTACTTTACCAGCAATATTAATTGTACGTAAACCCTAAGAGTTCTTGTTGATCTAAAAAGAAGTAAAAAAAGGAATTTACTAATTTAAGTGTAGATATTAAGTTCTGTGGGTTGCAAATGTTTTTGTTTTGAAGAATTGGACAAGAAGTACTTAAGACATATCTTCATGCTAATGTTTCTTACAGGGTTTAGTTTATTACTTGATGTATTTTGTGCTCTACATGGACCAAGAGAAAAATGTGTTGAAATTCTGAGGAGTGGTCACTTGTTAGCTATTTCACCAGGTGGAGTTCGAGAAGCCCTAATTAGTGATGAAACCTACAACATCATTTGGGGTAATCGTAAAGGCTTCGCTCAGGTTGCAATTGATGCAAAAGTGGTGAGTTGTATAAAACCAATTATTAAAGTAAAGCTAGGTTGAATTTAAAATAAATGCTTACATAGTGAGCCAGAGTATATAAGAATTTAGATCCTTTCATTGCACTACTTAAAAATCAGCGTACGCGTAGCTCTTTGTAAGGTAACAGTGGAGAAGTTGTGCATGGGATGTCACCTCCACATCAGTCTGGAAATTTGGCAGATAGCCACCAAAGTTTTATTTCGCATTTCAAAAGCTGACTTTTAATCAGATTTGTAAAATTTTTTGTATTCCTTCAGTCATACCTTGTTCAAAAGTGTCATCAGTTCAGTTCTATGTATTTTAGTCCTTTGGTATGATTGAATTGGCATATTTTCAGTGACGGTCGTTGGTTGGTTTCACTGCAATTCTTTTATCTGTGACCAATTTATCTACTCATAGGAATGCGTAGCTCCTGTTATTTTTTTATCAGCAAATGTGGTCAGCTCTCTGATTGTATTGAAGATGAGAAACAAATATTACAGTAACTTAGATCTTTTAAAAAGATTTTGATGAAAGAACTAGTCAATAAAATTAAGTGTTCCTCTGAGATCCACTGTAATTATTCTGTTTAGTAGACTGGAGAATGTGAATGCCATTTTGTCCTTTTCTTTTGCTTTGGAAAGTATTTCTCAACGTTTTGATTTCCATATTGTACTTTATCCTGTGAAACACTTACTGATCACTTGTGGAATGTTCCTGTGTTTTCTGTTTTCATTTTAGATTGTCTGTCGGGAAAAGAAATGGTAGTGCCTTTGACCAGGATGGTGTTCTTTTTCTGGGCCAGTTAGTTAGAGGCTGCTGACAGTACTTCCCTGCGTCAGTGTTTTTCGTGTGCCCATTGCTGCTACATAGAGACCGGTGTGCACACTTTTAACTTGCCTGTTCAGCTCGCAGATACAGGCTCTTGATTAAAAACGAAGAGATTACAGATGACTCATTCTGACCCAAGACGGATATTTGAGGAAGAACGGGATTTTTCTTTTTTTTTTGAACTGCAGAATTAAAATAAAATCCATTGAGTTTTAGTTTGTCCTGTACACATGTACATGTAACTACCAGAAGTTACTGCTGTGGCGCACTACTAATGTGATCCCAGGATAAGAGTTACTGCACTTGCCCAAGTGTTTAATAATAGACAATATACACATTTAAACACTGTTGTCCTACTGTAGATTATAAGCTCCCTGAGGACGAGACCATCTACAGTGATTGGCATTTGGTAGTCATTGAATTGAATTGAATTGATTTTTTAAACACAACGTTAAGCACTACTAGAAAGGGACGTTTGAAGTTGAACTTTATGTTAATAGTATTAGTGATACAGAAAATTAATTTATAGCACATTTTATTTCCCAAAGAGGCCTTTTTTTGAAAGCCATATAGCTTTTTTTTTCCTTAAGTTTATTTATTATTGGAGAGAGAGAGAGAGAGAGAGCACGAGTGAGGGAGGAGCAGAGAGAAAGGGAGAGAGAGAGGATCCTAAGCACGAAAGGCTTGAACTCTCACGTACTGTGAGATCACGACCTGAGTGGAAACCAAGAGTCAGATGCTTAACTGACTGAGCCACCCAGGCACCCCTGTTTCTCAAAGAGTCTTAAGCACTGATGTATAAAACAAAATTTTAGAATATATGTATAATGTAAAACAAAAGGATATATGCACCATTGTACAAAAATTAATGGTAATGAATGTAATATCTGTTAAAGCAATGATAAAAGCTAAAAACCTAACCAAAGATAGTTTAGTTTTCAGTTTATATTTTGAAAGAATTATTTCTTATGAAGTTTTAAGATAAAAATGACAAAAATAGATTTGGAATTAAATTGATCATGAGATTCTAATTTCTCATCCTTAACTTCACAGATTTAAGGAACATTGCCTGGACGAAGGCCTGAAAGAAAGAAATTACAGAGAGAAAGGAACTATTTTTTTCAATCTTTGGTAGCGTTTCTAGATAATTAAGTAAGATAATCCAGATCATTTAATTAAAGTTTCTGTATAAAACTTGGGAAAATTTTATAAACCGCCCTTTTTAGGTTTAAAAACAAAAATCTTTAACATTGTTGATTTACCAAATAGCATTAAATGTTTGGTAAATACTGTATCACCCCAACCTTTTGTAGTGCTTCTAAAGGCTTCACGTCGGTACTCCTGTATAGTCAGTAGGTGACGTATGTCATTATTCCAGTGTTGCAGATGAGGGAACTCAGGCACAGAGAGATGAAGGGACGGAGGGGTCGGGTCATACAGCAAGGCAGAAGCAAAGCAGAGCTTACACTGCGGGACTCCTGCCTGCATTTCACCGTGAGTCTGCTGACCTGGAGGTTAGGGGGACCCTCCGGATACGTGACGGAGCTCTTTCAATCATATATGGATCTAGTTGTGAATGCTACAAGTATCCCATCTGGAAAACCCCTTCACAGTCCTCACAGAACTATCGTAAACTTCCAGTAAAAATTTAAGACTGTTGCAGGAATAGCTGCATTTAAATTGTGACATTATAACAAATTAAAGTGAAAAAAATCTAGATTGTCAGTGCAAGTTTACAAAATATTGGTAAAACATATTTAAGGTTTATCTGAAAGTTACAGGCTTTTTAATATGATCTAAATCACTCATTTTGTGAAATTCCTGAGAATTATCACTTTGATAGGAATGTTTAGGTGACTTCATATCTAAATAGGTTGGGAAAATATTAGCCCATTTATTCAAGTTAGAAAACAAATAACTGATGTAAAAGAAAATAACAGTTGTTTTAATAAAATTGTTAATATGTATTATCTCAATGCACAAAATAACCTTTGTGATAGGATAATTATTGTTATTTCCATTTTGGTGATTTGTCCAGTGGTGCTCGTTTACTTTTAGTGGCAAAGTTTAGACTCTCAGACCATATTCACCTGATTCCCCAAGACTAGTTTTAACAAAATACACATTCTCTTTCTCTTGCACACACTTACACAGAGATACATGTATACTGCAAACAGTTTCATCCTAGGTTACTTATGCAAGTCCCTCATATACAAAAGGTGCATGAGGAAAGGGAGGAATAATTGTACTACAGTATCTGGTTGTAATAAAGTAACGCTTATGGTCTTACGGCTGTAAGCTTGAATGCAAATCTAAGCGACCATATGCCCAGACTATAGCCTGGAATACTGAGCCTGCTAGGGTAAGCATTTTCCTGTTTAGGAAGTTCTAGAAATATCTAGCTTCTGGAGAGTAAGCTTTTTAAACGATGGTATGTAACCTCAAGAGTCTTCATAAAGTGCACGCTTCAGCATAAATTTAGGGGTTCCTGCCACTCAGTAGACATAAATCCAGCAATACTGGTCAGAGAAGACAAAGGGTGTGTGTATATGTGAGCTGAAAGGTTTCTGTTCCTCTCTGGGCATTTTATGTTCTCAACTCTAAAGACATTTTATAACTCTTTAAAACGTTAGACTGTCAGCCAGTTACTTTATTTCACAAAACTAGGGGTGGTTTCCTTGATCATAATCTGAATTTTTTACCAAAGAGTCCGTGTACTTTGTTTTATGTTTTAGCTTTGTGGATTAACGCCATGAAACTTTAAATTCTTCCACCGGAGTGCTTTTCTTTTCCTGACTTCTTTTTCTCCTAACTGGTTTTAAGATTGCTGCTGCCTGTTTCTGACATTTTGTATTCAGAGAATACAAACTAATCCATTACAGGCATTGTGTCTGTTCTGTGTACTCATTCCTTCTGTGATTCCTTCATCGCACTTCGTTTTAGCACCTAGTCTAGTCCAGGCACTGTTCCGGGTGCTGGGGACGCAGCTGTGGGCAGAACAACGTCTCCGCTCTTAGGGGTCTTCCTTCCGCCGCGGGGAGAGATACAGTAAATAAATGGTCAGTGGTTCTATGTGAGCTAGTAAGTCTTAGGAAGAAAGCTGTGCCTTTAGTCCCTTTCCTTCAGTCCACCATAGTTTACTGTTCCCCACAGCTGAGTAAGAACGGCTTTGTAAAATGTCAGCTTATTTAAGTATCTCAAGCCCTGCTCACCGAGGCAGGGAACTCTGTATTCGGCACAGACTGGTGGTAGACTGGAAGTAGAGTGATACTCAGCTTTTTTTTCTTTCTGAAACATCGTTTAATTCGTTGGATTTTGTGTGCATATTAAGGTGTTTCTATTCAATTTTTTCTGTCTACTTCAGTTTCACCGTGGTAGAACCTCCTTACGTGATCCTTTGCTATTTCATCATTGTTTTAGGACATTTAGTTAAGGTCTCCGTTTAAAAAACCATGCTTAATCAGTGATATTCATAGGATAATAAAAACCATGAACTTGTGAGCAGAAATGCTCTAAAATTAATGATAAAAGGAATTGTTTTCTGTATATGCTTTTCCTTTTTTTTTTTTTTTTTTGCAGTGAGTCTTATACTTTTCATTGATGTTGAACATTTTTAGATTTCATAAGCTCACACAAAAAAGTGTTTCAGTAATTCTGTGACAGCATCTTGCCAAAACCTGTCATTTAAATTCATATGTATTTCCCCATACAGGGACCTCTGCCTTGTAACTTTTCTCCAGTCAGCATACTCTTCAGTGGACCGCTAAGATCAATTTACCATATTCATTTTATTCCGTGAAATTAATGATTTTGGTAATCCTCATTTTGAGTTTCAAGGGTTTATGTGGAACGATAGGAAAGTTGGCAAATGAAATATTATATATCGCCACTAGAGGGTAGTAGTTCCAATTTTTATTTTTACAAATGATCAAGTTAAATTTAGTCTGATAAATCACACTAGTGATAAAAGTATACCTTTATTTTTAAAATACCTCATTTTCATAATCTTAAACAGGCCCCCAAAAGTTTGCATTACTGACTCAATGGTGATATTGAATGGATCAATATATTTACTTTTTAATTCAAATTCTCTCTAGCCCATTATTCCTATGTTTACACAAAATATTCGAGAAGGATTTAGATCACTTGGAGGAACAAGTAAGTTCTGATTCATATGGTTTTTCTAATTTTAATGTAATATTTAGATTATAGTAGTTTAAATATTTGGGCTTTTGAACCCTATAAGAAATCCTTTTGAGTTATTACTTTAGATAATGAATTTATTATTTAGATGTTTTTCTATTTAAAGTCTAAACGATAACTCATTCTAAGTAATGGCAGTTCTTAGATGTTAGATTTTTGTTGAGAGTCTCATCTACATACTGAAGCTTATTTGTTGTGGGCTTAAAATTACGGTGAGTTATCTAATTTCCTGGGTTGAACCACGTTGTTGAGGTTTAGAACAAGTGTACCCATGACTCAGACTGCCTTCCTGACTCACTGCTGCATGAGTTTCAGCTTTCAAAATGGATGACAATATGATGTTGAATTAAGATTAACGACACAGGATGTATCATCTGCTTTGGTTCATATCTGTTACTCCTTATTTTTTGCTTTTTAAAATATTTTGAACCATGATATGTTTACATTATAAAGTTCTTTCTGCCTAACTTTAATTTATGGGTAACAAAATAAGCTTTGAGTGTAGTTAGAGGAGAGACAACATTTAGATGTGCTTTTTCTTTGCAGTTTCTCTGTTGTTTTCTTTGTATTTTGAGATTTTCATAGTTTGTTTTTATATCCTGTGGTTTATATATTATATTCGATTGATTATATTTTGTATCCCTAGCAATATATCGTTCCTATCCCCATGCAGATCTCCTCTTGAAGAACTTTAAATTTCTGTTGTCTGTTTTATGTCTGATGTTGGTATATCGTTGATATTCTATTACATTTTTTAGGTATTACTCCCCCCCCCCCCCCTTTTTTTTCAAATGTAAAGTGGAAAGTGATGTGATATTTAACTGTTGTGGATTATTTCTTACAGTAGAATTATTTCTTCTAATTTTCTCCCAGGTCATTTCTTCAGAATTTAAGTTGCATACCAAAAATTATTCTAATTTTGTTTCTTTAATTATAAAGTGGTTTAAAAATTACTGTTGACTGCTTTTTGACTTTCTTTTTTACTTAGTTCATCAGTTTATTTTACATTATTGCCACTTGCAATCCTGCTAAATTTTGTTGGTCACTAACATTAGTAATTCTTTGCTACTCTGCAGTTTTCTTAATTTACAATATTTTTTTCTTTACCTGGTTTATTGGTGCATTGTAGTTTCACGTTTACGTGAATTTATCTTACCCTTTTCTTTTTTTTTCTTTTATTCATACAAACCTGTTTTTGTGAGTCTCTAGACGTTTTAGCTTCTAGCTTTGGGTTATAGTCTTTACCCTTGGTTTTGTAATAATAGTAATTGATTTGCCTTTTTAAAATTCTCTTATTTTTGAAAGCTCATTTAAAAAAAAAATGAACAAACCTATTTTGGGGGGCATTTTTAGGTTCCCAGAAAAATTGAGCAGAAAATGCAGAGTACTGACGCAGCTTCTCACCACCCCCCAGTTTCTCTTATTGTTAACATCTTACATTAGTATGCTCCGTTAGTTACAAGTGATGAAAAGCTCATCTTAAAAAAACGTATATTGTACTAATTGCCCGGGGGTGATATTGTTTGCCACCTTCCTCTAAGTCTTACATATTAATTTGAAAGTTACAATTATGTGCTCAGAATATTTAACCCATGAAAATAATTTGTTTACTTTAAAACAGGGTTATTTAGATGGCTTTATGAAAAATTCCGCTATCCATTTGCTCCGATGTATGGAGGTTTTCCCGTGAAATTACGCACCTATTTAGGGGAGCCTATTCCTTATGATCCAAAGATAACAGCAGAAGAATTAGCTGAAAAGGTAAAATATTGTTTCTTTCTTAATCTTTGAACAGAGTTTTCCTTTTAAGTACTGTATTAAAAATGACTTCACTACTTTATCCTCCAAACGTGTTCTAGATCAGTTGTGATTTCCTCCCCGCAGGGGACGTTTGGCAGGATCTGGAGACTGTTTTTATTGTCATGACAGGCAGGACCCGGGAGGTGGTGGTGCTACTGGCATTTAGTGGGTAGAGGCCAGGGATGCTGGTAAACATCGTACGATGCCTAAGTAAGCCCCCCACCGCAGAGCTACTCAGTTTAAAATGTCAAACGTGCCGAAGTCGGGGCTCTTGGCTCTTGGTAAGTAAAAGGTTTCATAAGTGATGTTCAGAAGGACAAAGATTTGACCTCCATAAAAAGAAAAGTATTGTTCTTGCTTGATGGAAGTATCTTGGGAGGAGAACGGAAGAGTGTTGAAGGGTGTGGGTGATGAAATCCGATTGCTCCCAGCTCCACGGCTTGCCGTGTGACCTCGGGGAGTCCACAGCTCACTCCGTTAGTGTGCAGAACCGGGAAGAGAATAGTACCCTCTCATAGTTGTCCCTGAGCATTACATGAGGTTACGCAAGTTCGTTGTTGAGAACAGTGAGTGGCAGATAGTAAGCGCTTCACGAATGCTGGATAGTAACGCTGTTAACACCAGTGAGTCCTGTTGTCCTAGGAACTTACAGTCTAGTGAGGGAGCTAAATAACTAAATGGGGGCTTATATGGTGACGTGTTACCACGGTGGTGTGCTTACGGCAAGGTTTTTTAACCTGGGCACTGTGGGCGTTTTGCTGTGGGTGCTGTCCTGTGCACTGTGGGATGTTTACCGCCACCATCTCTGGCCTCTATTCACTAGATGCCAGTAGCACTCCCCATCCTCACCCCTCACTCGTTGTGATCATAGAAAATGCCTCTAGACCTTTCCGTATGATCCCCAACGGGGCAAAATCCGATCTGATTGAGAACTTCTGTCTTAGGACATCATGGAAGCACAAAGGGAAGCTATCTAACTTGGATTAGGGATGCCTCCTTGAGAGAGGTGATGCTTGAATTCGGCTTTGAAAGACAAGGAATTAGCTGGACAGAGGGTACTGAGGTAGAGGAAACAATGTATAAAGGGATGGTGTTATGAAATAGCATAAAATCTTTGGGGAGTTGAGAGTGGTCTTGTATAGCTACAGGGATATCATAGGCGATGGAGCTAGAAACACAGGAATGGTCTGGACTAGGATGGCCTATAATTGATTTTGTTTCCTGAAAGCAGGTGGGGGGGTGCTCTTGAACATAGGTGAATGGTATAATAGGTTTGCGTTTGGCAAGATCACTGGAAGCGATACGGAGGCTGAATTTGAGCGAGACCAGTAGAAGCTCAGAGGGGAAAAAGACTGCTTTGTGAAGGAAAAAATAGGAAAAGCTTCCTGGAGTGAGGGCATTTGTGGTGGGTCTTGAAAGAAGGGCGTGGCTTGGTCCTGTGGACTTGGGGCTGGAGGAAGAGTATGAACAAAGATGCGGTGGTTGCAGAGTTGACCATATACCAGCAGTGTTGGTTAGAACGGCAAGGTTGGAAAAGACTGCCTAATAAATTCTCCAGGGATTTTGCAAACGCATTAAAGCCTCCAAGAAGCTCTGCAATGAAGTCTATTTAACTGTTTCAAAGGGCATTTCCCAGTCTTAGCTGACCAAAACCTCCTTGTTTTTCCTGGATTAGCAGCTGTGGAATAAACTTGGGGAATCAGTAGCTTGGTGGGTAGGGTTTGGTTGAGATGCTGCTGGATAAGTAAGTAGCTACATTTTTAGGCCCTTAACTATCAGACTAGGGAATTTGTCTACCAGATAACATTTCAGTGAGGAAAGGTCTCTGCTTGGGAGTGGCTCATATCAGTTTCATTCACATTTACGAGGCCCAAACAAGCAGATGTATAATCCGTTTCTCTACAATGGTTGGCGAAGATGACTGTAGCGATTGTGATCACTTAGATACATATGATTATAAGTGCACTCTTTAAGAGCAGGGCTCATGATGTTGAATTCTTGGGTCTCCAGTTCCCAGCACCATGTTAGGTATTTAATTAGATCTCAGTAAATGTTTGATGAATGAGTGAATCACATAGTGGTCTCTTTAGCTACTTGAAGAAGAGCAAGGGACAGATTTGAGAGATTTTACAGAGATAGAACGTACCAGACTTGAAAATTGATTCTATAGCTACCTGTAGGATATGTCCATATATATTATATGCATAGGTGTTTAAAAATACTTGATGATGAAAATTGAGAAGTTATCCGCATCCGCGTGAGACAGTTACTGAAGTCATGAGCTTCATTCACAAAGCAGGTTAGAGACAGAAGACTGAGGACAGACGGGAGGACAGGGAAGAACACACGAGGGGCATGCTGAGGACGGCAGCCGAAGCTGTGGAGACGTGGAGAAAAGTCAATTTGTGTGAGAGAAGCCAGCCGGCGAGGATGTTTACACAATAGGAATGACTGGTAATATTCATTCCTGCAAAGAGATCAGGGAAGATGAGGATGAGAAAAGCCCACTCAGCTTGCAGTTACATCTTCAGAAAGTATGAAACTACATGAAAGCCATAAATTGAATGGCTTCTGTTGAATCACCTGGAAAATGGTGTGAGTGTGTTTTGATTATGACTTTTATACCAGCCGTAGGTATGTGTAGTGTGATTTCTTTCAAGTTTTTTAATTTTTTTTTTTTTAACATTTATTTATTTTTGAGACAGAGAGAGACACAGCATGAACGGGGGAGGGGCAGAGAGAGAGGGAGACACAGAATCGGAAGCAGGCTCCAGGCTCTGAGCCGTCAGCACAGAGCCCGACGCAGGGCTCGAACTCCTGGACTGTGAGATCGTGACCTGAGCCGAAGTCGGACGCTTAACTGACTGAGCCACCCAGGCGCCCCTCTTTCAAGTTTTTTAAATTGTAGTCAAAACCACAACGTTTATTAGCCGTTTTTAAGTGTATGCTTTATCAGTGCCAAATATATTCACGTGTGTGGCCAATCTCCAGTCTCTGTACCCCCTGAAAACCTGCTGCCCATTCTTTCTTTTTTCTTTTTCATACATACCCGTCAGCTTTTTCTTCTGGTTCCTTCATGGGCCACGCGAGATTCTTGTTTTTCCCCCAGGTTTGTCGGGATACAAGCGACCAATAACATTGTAAAAGTTTAATGCGCAGCGTGAAGATGCGATACATGTGTATATTGCGAAATGATGGCCACGGTAAGGTTGGGTGCTCCCAGCACCTAACTGCCATTTTGTGTGCCCGTGGTGACGGTATTTAAGACCTTTTCATTAGCAACTTTCTGATACATAATACGGTATTCTTAACTGTAGTCACTGTGCTGTACCTTAGATCCTCAGAACTTGCTCATCGTGTAACCGGAAGTTTGTACCCTTGACCAACATCTCCCTCTTCCTCCACGCCCTGGTAACGCCCCTATTCTGCTCTGCGTTTCCACGAATTCACCTCTTTTAGATTCCACATATGCGTGGAATCATACACCACTCAGCGCTTCTTCCTCCCCGCAGCCCCTGGCGACCACCATTCTGCCTTCTATGACTATGAGTTTGACCGCGGTAGAAAAGGGGAGTCATACAACGTTTGTCTTCTTGTGACTGGCTTGTTTCACTTAGCATAATGTCTTCAAGGTTCATCCATACTACAGCACGTGACAGAATTTCCTTCTGGTTTTTAAAGCTGAATAACACTCTGTTGTGTGTATGTACCACATGTCGTATCTTCATTCGTTCACCGATGCACGTTAGGTTGCTTCCATTTCCTCTGCTGTTGTGAATAGTGCCGTGGTGGATATGGGTGTACAGATATGTCTTCGAGACCCTGCTTTGAATTCTCTTGGATATATACTCAGAAGTCAGATTGCTGGATCACAGGTAGAAAGAAAAAACTCCAGCTTCTCCCTCCCGGAGGGAAAAACCTAGTTCTTCCATACTGTGTCTTTCTTTTACTTGCACATCTCCTTTACTTTTACACAGAACATGACTTGCGACACTTCTGGTCACCAAATGTGTGGAGGGAGGCTTTGCTCCCACCAAGCAATTTTCTGACACCAGTTAGACATCCTGTCGCTTAACTCATTTCGGACACTGTCGACCTGGAAATAGTATAGATCCCACCGGTTAAGGAATCAGTCCCACAAGACTGCTCCCACCCCACTCCAGATGCGAATCACGAGTAGTGGGTCCCCAGGTAACCTGCAACTTCTGTTCAGTTTGGCTACAAATTGGAGGTTCCCAGGACCCCTCCCAGGTTCAATTATTTTGATGTATTGGTTCACAGAACCCAGGAATACACTTACTTACTTTACCGGTTTATTAAAGGATGTGATAAAGGATACAGATGACCAGCCAGATAAAGAGATACGTAGGGCAAGGAATGGGAGGGCCTCAACTGCAGAGCCCCTGTGGAGTTATGGCGCGCCACCCTTCCTGGTGTGGATGTGTTCACCCGCCCGGAATGGAAGCTCCCTGAACTCTTTACTGTTGGGATTCTATGGAGGCTTCCTCACATAGGCGCGATCGATTGTTAACTCCGTTTCCAGCTCCTCTCCCCTCTCTGGGGCATGATGGAGTAGAGCTGAAAATTCCAAGCTTCTAATCATAGTTTGGTCTTTCTGGTGACCTGCCCTTATTCAGAAGACATCCAGGAATCCAGTAGAACAAAAGACACTTTTATCACCCAGGAAATTATAAGGATTTCAGGAGCACTGTGTGCTGACTGGAGTCAGAGACCAACTATTAGAACAAAAGATGTTCAGTGCCCTTACCGTTTAGGACATAGTAAGAGTTTTAGGAGCTCTGTGCCAGGAACCAGGGGTAGAGACCAATATATATTTTCTATTATCTTGCAGTGCAATCGTTCTTTTTTAATTTTGGGGGGGGGACCCTCATCCATACAGTTTTCTGTAGTTGGCCATGCCATTTTACATCCCTACCAATAGGGCACAAGGGTTCCAGGTTCTCTGCATCCTCACCAACACTTGTTACTTTCTGTTTTTTGTTTCGTTTGTGATAGCAGCCAACCTAATGGGTGTGAGGTAATATGTCATTATAGTTTTGATACGCATTTCCCTGACTAGTGGTATTGAGCACCTTTTCATATGCCTTGGAGAAATGTGTGTTCAAGGTGTTGGCTCATTTTTAAAGCCATGTTATTTGGATTTTTTTTGTTGTGGAATTGTAGAAGTTCTTTATTCTGGATGTCCTCTTTACTATATATATGATGGGCAAATATTTTCCCTCATCCTGTAGGTTCCTTTTCACCCAGTTGATTGTTCCTTTTTATGTACAGAAGTTTTTGAGTTTGATGGAGCCCTGTTTGTCTATTTTTGCTTTTGTTGCCTGTGCTTTTGGTGTCATATTCAAGAAATGGTTGCCAAGTCCACTGTTACGAAGCTTTCCGTCCTATATTTTCTCCTAGAAGGTTTATAGTTTTAAGTCTTATGTTTAGGTCTTTAATCCATTTCGAGATAATTTTTGCTTATGATGTAAGGCAAGGTTCAACTTTATTCCTTCTACTGTGGGTGTCTAGATTCCCCACCACTGTTTGTTGAAGAGACTGCCTTCCCCCCAATGTATGGTATTCGCACCCTTGTCGAGGATCATTTGCCATACGTGCAAATGTTTATTTCTGTGTTGTCTGTTTTATTCCATTGGTCTATATGTTTGCCTTTATACCAGTACCACACTGTAGCTTTGTAGTATGTTCTGAAATGAGGAAGTATGAAGCCTACAACTTTGTTCTTCTTTTGGCTGCTTAGGGTCCTTTGAAATTGCAAATGAATGCTGCTGGGATTTTGATAGGGATTGCCTTGAATCTGTAGATCACCTTGGATAATATGGACATCTTAACAATATTAAATCTTTTAATCCATGAACACAGGAGGTCTTTCTATGTATTTGTCTCTAATTTCTTTCAGCAGTGTTTTATAATTTTCAATGTATAAGACTTTCTCTTCCTCAGTTAAGTTTATTTCTAAGTATTTTACTCTTTTTGATGCGTTTATAAACAGGATTGGTTTTTTTTTTTCAGATTGTTCATTGTTAGTGTATACAATTTTTGTGTTGTGTGTGGATTTTATATCCTGCAATTTTGCTGAATTTGTTTATTAGTTGTGTTTGTGAAATCTTTAGGGTTTCCTATATATAAAATCATGTCATCTGTGAACAGAGGTAATTTTACTTTTCCTTCTATGCGTAAGTCTGATTTCATCCTATAGAGCAGGACTTATTACTGCCTTTTACACATAAGAAAACTGGATAATTTAGTTAGTTTTGCTAGGGTGTGTTGTGCTAACAACCAGCCAATCTCAGAGGCTAAGACAGGAAAGCTTACTTCTTGTTTATGTTACTTTTCCCCTGAGATCCCTGTCCTCCTTCTCCTGGATTCAGGAGGATTCAGGTAGGATGTTGCCATGGTAAAAAGAAAATGTCAGGCACCGAGGTGGCTCAGTCGGTTAAGCATCTGACTCTTGATTTCAGCTCAAATCAAGGTCTGATGGTTTTGTGAGATTGAGGCCAGCCTCATGGCTCCATGCTGACAGAGTGGACCCTGCTCGGGATTCTCTCTCTCTCTCTACCCCTCCCCCCTCTCTCTCAATAAACAAACTTAAAAAAAAATGTCAGGAGTGAAACTTTTTAAAGCTTCTGTTTGTAGGTGGCTCACTTACTCCCACTGACATTTTATTTTATTTCTATTTTATTTATTTTTAAATGTTTATTTAGTTTTGAGAGCGAGAGAGAGAGCAGGGGAAGGGCAGAGAGAGAGGCAGACAGAGGATCTGAAGCAGGTTCTGCGATGACAGCAGAGAGCCTGATGCGGGGCCTACACTCACAAACCGCAAGATCATGACCCGAGCCAAAATCAAGAGTCAGACACTTAACCGACCGAGCCACCCAGCTGCCCACTGACGTTTTATTGGCCAGTGCTGTCACATGGCCACCGTGGACTTCACGGGGACAGGATCTGTATTCCTCCCATAGGAAGGTCCAAAAGATAGAGGCCTGGTAGGCAGAGAGAGTGACTAACTATAATCTGCTCTACCATATTGGGACTCAGCCAGACCAGACACTTAGAAAAGAATGTACAGTTGAAACAACGATAATGTTACATTAGATGAGACCTTTCAAATCAAGCAGCTGACATGTAGGAAGTTTCACAAAGGTTAACAGTAAAGAAACATTATGCGCCCTTGTCTTTGCTTATGTGTCTCTGAACTTCATTCTTAGAAAACTTACCTCTGGGGCGCCTGGGTGGCTCAGTCGGTTAAGTGTCCGACTTCAGCTCAGGTCATGATCTCACAGTTCGTGGGTTCGAGCCCCGCGTTGGGCTCTGTGCTGACAGCTTAGAGCCTGGAGCCTGCTTCGGATTCTGCGTCTCCTTCTCTCTCTGCCCCTCCCCTTTCTCTCAAAAATAAATAAACGTTAAAAAAAAAAATTAAACAATCAAAACACAGAAAACTTACCTTCAGTTACGCTGCTGGCTCATTAAATATACTCAGCACTTATCACCCTCCTTCATCCTGAAGACAAAGCTCCGTGACACTGGCTTTTAGAGTCCGCACATGCTGTCCGTGCGACATGACTCTTGTCTCATCCCGCGGCGATGCCTTACTGATGAGGCTCCGGGAGCCTGACGCCAGGGTGAGGCCTTACCCAGTGACGTTGCTTCTGCCCACGTGCACTTTATCGTTAACACATTTCTGTGCTGCCCCCGACCTATGTGTTCTCCTGTAGGATATGTGAATTCTGTTTTGTTCTTTTACAACCTTTTCCTCCCTATGTCTTAAGATTTAAGTGGCTCAGAGCCAGTTAGGAACCCCTTTTACAAATACCATGTATTTTTAGGCACAAAGTAGAAGGTAACCGAAAAAGAGCAGAAAAAGCCTGGTGTGGAAGATTAGGGACCTGGGTTATGATCGTCACCCGTGTTTACTCACCACCAGTCCTACCACTAGGCAGCAGCATCACTTTAGAGAAATACGTTCTTCCCCAGACCCCGATTTCCTTATTTGTAGAGCAGAGAAATTGAACTAAATGCTCTTCGGCATTTCTTTTAGGTCTCAAATTAAGTGAACCCTGTTCCCTTGTTTTCCTCAGTTAAGGAAAGTATATTCTGACAGTTAAACTCCAGTGCCTTGATTTTTCATATGAGAGCAGGATTTACTCGCATTCGTGTCACTGGTAGGGTTAGGTATTTTATATAGTAAAACAGATAAATATAGTAAAAACTTACCAGTTTAAGTAAGGAAGAAAAGGCCTTTCTGAATCATCGAAATACCTCAGTTGTCCTCTCCAGTTGCTTTATGCGCTTTATTTTCAGTGCCTAAAGTAACAAGTAGTCTACCAAAGCATCGTAGAATTTCTTGGGGGAATTTACTTAAGTACATAGTTGCTGTATTCATATTTTGCATTGTAAGTTGTCATTATTGAACTAAAGTATACTGGAAATAAAGAACACTTAAAATTTTCCTTTTGTAATACATTGGCATGATTTTCCAGTCTTCATTGTTAATAATATAAGCATAAACTGTAGGATAATCATCCCTGAATTATCACAAATTCAAAATTACTAGCATCCAAATTAATGTAGAAATGAAACCTCATTTAAAAAATGGGTGATAGATTGTTCCGGCATTTGATTGCGGAGAACCATTTTGTAAGCACTATCTAAATCTAAATTAAAATATACTATGCTAATGCTGAAGAGGGCACTTGGGATATTTCCCGAAAGTTCTCTCAGTCTTAATCTCTCTATTATTCTGTTTCTGTGTTTACAGTGTCTGTTTCTGTCTGTCTCTTTAACTCTCTCTCTCTAGTCTCATGCGCACATACGCACACACATAGAAATATGGGTTTATTTATATATACACGCATATATCGTATACATGTGTCATAAAGGTGTAAAGAAGACGGAGAGAAGTGGATAATGTGAGTGGTATTTGGGAGGTAAAATAAATGGATGTGCTGATGGATGGATTGGCTATTGTGAGTGAGAAGCAAGAATTGTTAAGGATGGCTTCTAAGTTTGGGCTTACGTGGCTAGGTTGATGGTAGCGTCTTTGCTGAAACAGGGAAGGAGCTAAGGAAAGGACAAAGTATGAGGTGCCTTTAAAACACTCAAGACCATTCCTGTCTGAAGCTGAGCGGGCTGGAGGTAAATGTTTAGGAGTCATCAGCAAATGAAAGGTAATTAAAGTTGTGGAAAGGGGAAAGATTACTGAACCTTTGAAGAATAAGTCAGTGGCAGATTTGGGGATTATAGATCTGCAAGGAAGATTGAAAAGGAGCAGCCTGAAAGTTAGAAGAAAACCTAGGTTTTCCTCCAGTATGAGAATTCCAGAAGCAAGATCAGGGGAGATTGAGAGGTCAAGTGAGATTAAAAGAATGTCCCTGACTGGAGCACCGTGGTGGCTCAGTCAGCTAAGCATCCGACTCTTTTTGGGCTCCGGCCGTGATCTCACCTGAGTCGGGCTCCGCACCGACAGCGCAGAGCCTGCTTGGGATTCTCGCGCTCTCCCTCTCTCTCTCTGCCCCTTCCCCCCACTGGCACGCACACTCACACTCTCTCGAAATAAATAAATAAACTTAAAAAAAAAATGTCATCGGGTTTGGTGACAGAAGAGTATCATTGGTGATTTTGCAAGCGTTGTATTTTCTTAATGCATTGCCCCGATATTTCTCCACCCCAAAGCCTTCCTTGACGCTTCAGTTCATATTAAACAAAGTCTATACTTTCTCACTTGGTGTTTGACAGCCTCGTGATTTAATTGAATTATAATTTTAGAGCCTTCTACCACCCAGCTTCAGAACACATACCTGAAAGTCCAGCCAAGCTCCCTAACCCACCTGTCCTTAGCCAGTTGTTTTCCTGTCGTCTTTTGCTTCCTGCTCTTGTCTCCACTGTCACTGAAATCTCACTGGTCCTCGGACACCCAGGCCAGACGGCACCTTGTTCGTGTGTCCTTCCCAGTCACTGCCCACCAAATAAGTGGGCTGTCGTCTGAACTTCTAGACACTTTCTTTTCACATCTCACGTGGTAGATACAGCTTACAAATGATCTTCGTTGTTTTTTTTTTTTTAATCTTTTTTTTTTAAATGTTTTATTTTTGAGAAACAGAGAGAGACAGAGTGTGAGTGGGGCAGGTCAGACAGAGAGGGAGACACAGAATTCGAAGCAGGCTCCAGGCTCTGAGCTGTCAGCACAGAACCCGAGGAGGGGCTTGAACCCACCAACTGTGAGCTCATGACCTGAGCCGAAGTCGGACACTTAACTGACTGAGCCACCCAGGCACCCCCAAATGATCTAAGGTTTTTATTACCTTGTACTTGACCCACTTACTAAGTTGCAAGCTTGAGATTAGAGACTTGTTTCACTAATGTTATAGCTTCCAAAGCATCTACTGTTTTCTAAATAAATGAATAAATTTTAAAGAACATACTTCACAAGAGACAACCTTTATCACTTACTTTTAGTCACTGCCAAGTACCTGAAGACATGGTTGAAATTTCATTTAACCCTTATAATAAGTGTATGAAACAGTTCTCCTTTTACAGATATGCAAACTTGTGGTTCAGAGAAGCATATTTTTAAAATACATCTTTGGGGGGACGCCTGGGTGGCTCTGTCAGTTAAGC
Organism: Panthera tigris; assembly: GCF_018350195.1. Lineage (NCBI taxonomy): Eukaryota > Metazoa > Chordata > Mammalia > Carnivora > Felidae > Panthera > Panthera tigris. Next base: position 8,306,412 of record NC_056676.1, on the reverse strand, counting down.
GTCCAACTTCGGCTCAGGTCATGATCTCACGGTTCGTGGGTTCGAGGCCCACATCAGGCTCTGTGCTGACAGCTCAGAGCCTGGAGCCTGCTTCGGATTCTGTGTCTCCCTCTCTCTCTGCCCCTCCCCCACTCGCGCTCTGTCTTCTTCGGTCTCAAAAATAAACAAACATTAAAAAAATTATTTTAAATACATCTTTGGGCTAGAGCTTCTTAATTATATTTAAAGGAGATGAAGCTCAGACTCTTAACTCTAGAGAACAAACTGATGGTTACCAGAAGGGAGCCGGGTTGGGGGGGAACAGGTGAAACTGGTGATGGGGATTAAGGAGGGCGCTTGTGATGATGAACAGCAGCGTGTAATGTATGGAAGTGGTGAGTCACTATATTGTACACCTGAAACTAATATTCCGCTGTATGTTAACTGGAATTAAAAAAAACCCTTTTTTACAAAAATAAAAGGGATGAGGGTCCAAGATTTATAAAAAGAAGGCTTATTAAAAGCTTGCCATCTAAAATAATGTACGTGTGTACATGCATGCATGATGTGCACACAGATTTTTTTTAGATAACCACAAAGTGATATAAAAGAAAAGATTATTGAAATTTGTCATGAATTTAATGGGAAGCAAATCGCTTTAGGAGACACCTTGTTATATCCTAATTGGCTTTTCCATTGCTGTGACTTAAAGTCCTCTTAAACTGTCTAGAAATTGAGGCAGTGAACTAAAAGTGTATCAGCTCCTTCGTTGTTCTCACTTTTTCCTCTTGCGTTGCCTGATGTAATTGTGTGTATGTGATGAAAGAAATGTGCACACAAATTTATTCATGGGTAGGAAGGAGTAAAACTTCCTTCCCCATCTGCCCACTAGAAAAATGTCCTACGACTTTTGTCGTTCCTCTTAGTGTTTATTGTATGCAAAGCATTGCTGTGCTCAGTGTTGGAGAAAGACGAAGCTGTGTCTTAAGGAGCTTACAGGGTGGTGTAGAAAATAGCCGTGTAACATGAACTGTGCTTCCAGCCTGGCAAGCGTGAGAACCACACGACGGGTGTGCTGAGAAAGAAAGCATTAATTTTGGGGAGAGAGGGATGCTCAATTAAGGAGGGCTTTTTGCAAGTAGTAGTATATTAAAATCTTTACAAAATGAATGATCTATTTTGAGAACTAAAAGAATAATGGCTTTTCTTTTGTTTTCTTAATAGACAAAGAATGCTGTTCAAGCTTTGATTGATAAGCACCAAAGAATACCAGGAAACATTATGAGTGCTTTGTTAGAACGTTTTCATAAAAAACAAAAGATCAACTCGAAGACGATTTAATACGTTTATATTAGTATGTTTGTGTCTCTAGTACTGTCTTCTAAATTTTGTAGGTTCTATAATTAGTATTTTTTAAAAAGAATGTTAATAAGCATCTTTTGCTGAACTTGTTTGTTTAAAATTGTATCGATTTTGCTTTTGCAATCAATTGTGTCAAAATTAAGCAGTAACTCATTACCTGCCTAATAATTCACAGAATGGTGTTTCTTTTTATAAATTCCTGATAATGTATGATAACTGTATAGATTTTAAAAACTAGGTTTATTAATAACAGCAATTTAGGCTAAACACACATTCCCAAATAACGCATCTAATTTCTGTATCTGTTGCATTGGGCTAATTTTGCAAGATGGCGGAATTCAGTACGGACACTTTAAATTGGAGAAGAAATACTCCTTTATCTGCCCTTCATTCCTTTCCCGACCTTGGGCAAATCACGTAATGTTCTTGTGCCTCAGCAATTCACTTTTTAAAAACATAATAATGCTATGTTGAGGAGCGTTGTTTTAAATTCTTTATATTTGCTGTGACTGAGAACTGTAGAACTGAAATTATAAATGAATTAAACGATACCAAGAATTTTTAGAAGCTTATGTATATATTTGGTCCATAGGATCTTTAAATAATTTCTTTAGGTGTGATGTCAAGTTGCCAAGCACAATGGAAGAGGTATATCGTTTTTCAAATTGAATAAAAAAGAAATCCGGAGAAGTAAAATTTCTAATAATTATTCTTTTTTAGTATTATTTTTTAACAAGAATCTGTAGACAGACGATAGAGGGTGTACCGTGCTGTAACGTGGCGTTTAATAGTGGCAGGTGGGAATCACGGTTGTGTTCCGCGTTCCACGTAAGGGGCTGAGTCTGTAAAACCAGAGCAAGAAAGCTCCACTCTTACTCGGTACCATGGCTTATTGAGTGTGATTTTGCAGTCAGTCACGTGGTGTATTATTGTTCCATAAGAGTATACTTGAATGATGAATTTATGCGAACACAAAGCTTTCTGAAAAATTAATGGCTTTCAATTTGTTGTCTCCTTGAAATCTGAATTTTAGAAGTATTTACACAGAAGAGTACCAGAAATCAAATGCAGTATCTCCCGCTCCCTTTTTTAGATACTAAATTACCTGGACTTTTGTATAGGTTTTTGTATAACAAGTATATATGTATGATATGTGTGATGTATATAAAAGTAAGCAACATAAAATAAAAGTAAAGCTGAATTACAGTTCATTTTCTTGTGAAATTACATACGCGACATTTTCTTATTTTACAGTAATTTTTTTGTTTTACTGTTCATACGTTTTTCACCCACAATCCTATGTTGACAATCATCTATGTCAGCCACAATGAGTAAACCTTACTTTCTAGTGTAAGAAATATATTTTAATTTCGGTTCCAATGAAAAGAGTCGGTTAATGATTATTTGCAGCTTTTTTTTCCCTCTGGCAGTGAGCAGTGTTTGTTTGAAAATCGATAAGTATTTCCAGAATGAATGAATAAATGATTATAAAACAAATGAGAATAATGTTTCGGGGCCACCATTGGGTTTTAAAAATGGAGGAAAGAACGATATTCATTGCTAATGTAGCAAAAGCTATTATTGTTTATACTGTTTAAGTTTTACTACTTCAAGCCATGTTCTCTACCCGGAAGCTGTCCTGTCTTGCTCAGGACAAGATCTTTATCTTTGCTGTTTGAATTTAGATGCCATTTAGAAGAATGAGGGGATAGGAGTAAATACAGAAACACAAATAATAATGGAAAGGGGGTGTTGTTCACTCTTTGTGAAGGGAGTTTTTCATAAGCCTGATGAAAGCTAGGGACTCTCCAGAAGCAGGAACACGGCATACTTCTATGGGAGATTTTTCATATCCTTTTTAAAAAAACTTAAACTTAGAAACAATATCAAATTTGCAGAAAAGTTGCAATAGTAGCACATAGTACTCCCACATACTCTTCACCCAGATTGGCCAATTGTTACGTTACATTGGTTTTATGCTCTTCACCCACCCCTCCTCCTATCTCTCTCCCCCATCCCATGTATATATTGTATAGATATTATATATATTATATATCTATATAGGTAGATGTTTTCTTTCTTTCAATTTTTTCTTCTCGATTATAAGTCTGTCCATTTATAGCATCATAGAGCAATGACTGGAAATTTATCATTGATATCTAGTATTACCTGATCTGAAGACCGGATTCACATTTCACCAGTTGTCTCCATATTCTTTATATCAGTTTCTCTTTTGGATGCATGGTTCATAGCAGGATCACGTATTGCATTTAGTTTTACTATCTCTTGAGTCGCCTTTAGTCTGGAATGATTCCCCAGCCCTCCTTGGTCTCTGACGATACTGACATTTTTGGAGAAGACAGACTGTTTGCTTTGTAGATACCCTTTACTCTGTTTTTCTCTGATATTTTTGTCATGATTTGAATCAGGTTATGCATTATTCCAGAAATACTACATAAATGATGCTGTGCTTTTTCAAGTGTTTCACATCACGAGGCACATAATGTCAGTTTGGTTCATTAGCGATGGTAGTAACTTTGATCACTTGGTTAAAATGGCACCCGCCAGGTTTCTTCCCTGTAAAATTTTCCTTTGTATCGAGTTTATGGAGAGATACTTTGAGACCATGTAAATAGATGTGTCTCATCAAACTTTCACCCACCGATTTTGGCATTCTTGAATTGACTCTTTCCTGAAATAAGTACTACTGTGAGGTTTTCAAAAGTGTGATCTTCTAACTATTATTCTACATTTGTTAGTTGGCATTTCACTGATAATAGAATTTTCCAGTTTCTGCTCTCCCCACAGACTTGATATTATCACTGTGGACTCTGAGATTCGTATTCTGTTTAAAGGATTCTACATATACTTCTAAGTGATTTAAATATGAGACCCTCTGAAGTTTATAGCATTAGGAACCTTTGAAATAATAGATGTTTACAAGGGTAAGAGATATGTTTTTGTATTTGTATATGATTACTGTTTTTAAAATATATTTTTGTTACCTTTTCTGGAAAAATGTATGTAACAAAATTTGTCATTTTAGCCCATTTTAAGTGTACAATTCATTCACCTTAAACAGATTTACAATATTGTGGAACCATCACTACTGTTCCATTTCCGGAACGATTTCATCATCCATTTCCGGAACGATTTCATCATCCCACACGGAAACCCTGTATCCATTAAATAATAACTCTCCATTCCCTGCTTTGCTCAGCCCTTGGTAACATCTGTTCTTTCTGTCTCTCTGAATTTGCCTAATCTAGGTAGCTTATATACGTGGAATCACAATATTTACCCGTTTGTGTCTGGCTTATTTCACTTAGCAAAATCAGTTGAGGTCTTTTCTGCCACCAGATGACGTAGTTCCAATGCCAGTTCTTTCGTCTCTGGCATCAGCTGGATTTCCTACAACTCCATTCAATTCTGACACTATTGGAGTTAACATAGACCCTCCAAGGTAAGGGCTCGGTCTCCTAAGACTGGCCCCACTTCAGATGCCAGCAGCAAATAGGCTACCCTCCAGGCTACCCCCACTTCTGCCTGGTCTACTACCAATTTGGAGGTTTCCATGACCTCCTCCCCTTCCATTCCCCCTCCCCAGGTTGGGTTAATTAGTAGAACAGCTCATAGAACTTAGGAAAATGCCATACTTATTATTTTATTATAAAGGATACAATTCAGGAACCACCGAATGGGAGAAGGCAAGGTATGGGAGTGGCGGGAGGGGGGGGCGGGGTTGTCAGAGCCTCCACGTTCTCCCTGGGTGCCCCCCTTTATAGCATATGATCTGTTCACCAGCCCGGAAGCTCCCCCAAGCCTCATCATGGCATCATTCATTGACTTGTTGGCCACTGGTTGGCCTCTCACCTCCCTAGAGGTTGGGGACGGGACTGAAAGTTCTAAGCCTCTAATCATATAGTTTTTCTGGTAACTAGCCTCATCCTGAAGCTATCTAGCCTTCCCTCATCATACCCAACTAGGAGTCAGCATAAAACAGTTACTCTATCACTCAGAAAATTACCAGGATTTTAGGAACTCAGTGCCACGAGGTAGGAACAAAGACCAAATTGTGTGTGTGTGTGTGTGTGTGTGTGCGTGTGTGTGTGCAAAATCTATGTATATATAATAAATGTGTAAATATATATTTACACATATATATTACTATGCCACAGTGTTTTCAAGGTTCATATAGATGTGTCAAGATTTCATTCCTTTTTATGGCCCAAAAATATTCTATTGTATGTATATAGCACATTTTTTGCAAAGTGTTGTTTCTACCCTTTGGCTACTGTGAACAATGTTGCTATGAACATTGCTGTACAAGTAAGTTTCTGTTTGGTTCCCTGCTTTCAGTTCTTTTTTATATATACCTAGGAGTGGAGTTGCTGGATCATATTGTAATTCTATGTTTCACTTTTTGAGGAGCCACCAAACTGATTACCACAGAGGCTACCATTTTAAATTCCCAATAGCAATGCACCAGGATGCCTTTTTCTCCATATTCTCGCCAACACTTGTTGTTTTCAGTTTTTTCACTTATTTTCAGTAAGTGGTATCTTACTGTGGTTTTGATTTGCATTTCCCTAATGACATGATTTTGAACATTTGTTCATGTGCTTATTGGCCATTTGTGTTTCTTTGGAGAAATGTCTATTCAAGTCCTGTTGTTTTTAGAGTTCTTTATATTCTGGATATTAATCCCTTATCAGTTACATGATTTGCAAATATTTGATCCCATTCTCTGTGTTGTGTCTTTACTCTCTTGATACTATCCTTTGTTGAACAAAGGTTTTTAATTTTGTTGAGATCTAATTTATTTTTTCTTTTGTTGCTTGTGCTTTTGGTGTCGTGTCCAAGAAGTCACTGCCAAACCCAAATGAAGCTTTCCCCCTATTTTTTCTTGTAAGAGTTTTATAATTTTAGTTTTTAAGTTTAGATCTTTGATCCATTTTAAATTAGTTTTTGTGTCTGGTATAAACGTTATATTTTTGCATGTGGAAGTCCAGTTTCCCTGAACCGTTGGTTGAAAAGACTGTCCTTTCCATTGTGTGGTCTTGGCACCCTTCTCAAAAATCAAATGGTCATATATGCAAGCATTTATTTCCGGACTCTCTGTTCTGTTCTACTGTTCTGTATGTCTGTCCATTTGCCATACCACTGTTTTGGTTACTGCAACTTTGTGGTAAGTTTTGAAATCTGCAAGTATGAGCTCTCTTTGTTCTTCTTTTTAAAGATGGTTTTCGTTATTTGGAGTCCCTTGAGATTCCATATGAACTTTAGGATGGGTTTTCCTATTTATGAACAAAAAGTTGGGATTTTGATAAAGATTGTATTCAATCTGTAGATTGCTTTGGATAGTATTGTCATCTTCATAGTATTACGTATCCAATGAACAGGAGATATTTTCCATTTATTTATATGATCTTAGATTTCTCTGAGCAATGTTTTATAATTTTGCATTTTGTTCTGTTTTAAACAGTTGCTTTCATAATTTACTTTTCAATTACTCATTGTTAATGTATAGAAATACAAGTGACTTGTGTGTTAATTTTGTTTCATCTTTGCTGAATTCATATATATTTTTTAAATGTTTTGTTTATTTTTGAGAGAGAGCACAAGCAGGGGAGAGACAGAGAGAGGGGAACAGAGGATCCAAAAGAGGCTCTGCGCTGACAGCAGCGAGCCTGATGCGGGGCTCAGACTCACAAACGGTGAGATCACGACCTGAGCCAAAGTCCAGTGCTCAGCCGAGCCACCTAGGCACCCCGTGCTGAATTCATATATTATCTCTAACAGGGTTTTTTTTTGGTGGAATCTTAGAGTTTCCTGTATATAAATTCATGTCATCTGCAAACAGATGATTTTACATCCTCCTTCCCAATTTGACTTTCATTTATTTCTTTTTCTTGCCTAATTGCTCTGGTTAGAACTTTTGACAATATGCTGACTAGATGTGGTGAAAGTATGCATTTTTGTCTTTATATGATTATTTTTCTTGTTCAAAGATGAAAGAATAGATGTGGATCTTCGTATCTCTTCCATGTTGTGTGTTGACTTCTAAACATCGGGCTGGTTTGTGGTATGAGGGTTATTTTGAATTCTAGGTGGCTTTATGGTATTGTTTTAGATCATAATTCAACATCTATGAAACATTTTTTTTTTTCTGTCTTGGTCATCCCATTTAATTTCCCCCACTTGTCCTGTTCTTACCTCTTCTTTAATATGTGCCATCATCCAGCAATATTGAAAGCCAAGTACATCATGATTCACTCAAAATCTTGAAACCCTACATTCAACATTATTTCCCTATTTCAGACTGTTATTTTATAGGTCGAAGAACGCATTCATCAACTGGTAGGCAAAATCAAATTCCCAGCAGGAACTCTCACTTTTAAAGGTAGGCTGGGGGCACCTGGGTGGCTCAGTCAGTTAAGTGTCCAACTCTTGATGTCAGTTCAGGTCATGATCTCAAGGTTGTGGGATCAAGCTCCACATTGGGCTCTGCGATGGGCAGAGCAAATATGTTTACAGCTCAGCCATACAGTGTACCATGTTGAAATGCAACATCTGGGGTTGATACCATGGTCCCAATATGACCAGAAGTGAGTACGATAAGACTATTTCTTCTTTTAACCTCGTCACTCTCAACAATGAGTTCCAGATTCACCATCTGATCCTTTGGCTCATACTGAATTTATGATCAATACAAAAATCACAGCTTTTTTTTTCACAAGAACTGTTTTAAAGCCACAGATCGTGCTCAAAAGGAGGGTGAGATGAAAATGTCCTTCTCTGAACGAGACATTGTTGACCGTCTACCCGGGATCCATTATTTCCTTCCTTTCTTCTTCCGAAAAGAATCCTGACTTTGTTCAGGTATCCTTCCCTCCTCCAGGAAGTTTGTGTATCTCAGGGGATGCTGTCTCCACTTGCAATTCCAAGGATGGCCCAGTTTGTCTAAGAATAATCTCATGTCCTTGATCTGTTAATAATTTTGACCTGGGAGATGGAAGTAGGAGTGAGCCCAGGGCCTTTGGGGAAATTCTTTTTCGTTTTTCTGGGTGAGCTCCCGGAAGTGACCTTTTCTCTCTTTGTTTGGATTTATTGCACATGGATGTGAGTCCTGGATCTGCTGTGAGCTTGTGACTTTCAGCCTGTGAAGAAGCCAACTTCACTGGAGGCCAAGTAGAAAGATTAGCCATTAGATTAAGTCAACCCCCAAAGCCATTCTACCTCTGAACTTCTACTTACGTGAACCAATTACTCTCTCTCGTGTGTAAATCTGCTTAAATTGAACTTTGTATTACTCGCAACTTACATATCCTGGCGGATATGGGGATCAAATGATCTAGCGTGTGATTTGTTACAGGCTAGCTTCTTCTCTAACAATGGGGAGTAGCATGGTGTGATGGTCACATGTAAGGGCTGTGTGTTTCAAGTTCCTCAGTACCTTGGGCCTTCCTCCTCCCAGTTAGATGACCTTGCAGGGAATTATTTACCCTCCCAAACCTAAGTTCACCTCTGTGAAAAGCAAGAGTAACACAAGCTCCTGTCTCACAGGTTCGCTGAGAGGATTAGTGGAAATCATTTCTGTAAGGCGTTTAGTACTTTGTGGCATCTAGTTGCACGATTATAAAGCACAAAGTGTACGTAAGGCCTGGCTCATGATAGCTGCTTGGTACTCAGTAAATATCTGCCATTATTATTTACTTTCCCGGTATGTATGCGTGTATATGTGCCGTTTGACTGTTGGACCTTTGTTAAATGCTTCATATGTATGCCTGTTAAATATTATATTCTCTATTTTACCCTATCATTCCAAGTTGTAACGATCTCTCTGACTCTATCGGCAACATACTGACATCTCTCGCTTTCTTTCGTTAGGCCTTTTAACTCTCCCCCTAAGTGTTGTCTAAATACGGGGAAAACAGTATCTCAGAGAAGTGAACTAACTTGCCAGCAGACTGCTGATCTGTCTACCGAAGGCCTTGACTTTTCCTCAGCTACCGTTGCCGCCTCCGGCCTCAGCCCTGCCCGTGGTCCAGGAGGGCTAGAGGCGATCTTGCTCCGGGCTGTGGAGACCCAGCATCAGGCCGAGGCTCGTGGGTCCTGCGGTTCATCGCCATCCTCCTACAGGACAGACGTGCTTTTCCTCCGGCTGCTAAAGACAGAGCTGGGTGTCTCCCTTGGCATTGCCCTCTGCTGAAAGGGCTGCAGCGTCACCCGAGGGCACACCCCTCCCCAACGGTAGCTCACCGCCAGTGACGAATCCAGTGGGGGGAGTAACATAGGCCTCGTCCCTGTCTCAATTCAGCCTGTCTCTAAAGGGCCGCCCCAGCTCCAGACCTCCCCCGTGGAGTTGGCCCTCACGGTCCAGAGACCGTAGCCCTCTGCGTGCTAACCTCCATCTCAGAAGCCAACTGCCCAGCTTCTCTGGCTCTGTGCATATACTCTAGTTCCAGCTCTGACCAGGTTCCTCAGACCCTAGTTCTGATCATGGACATCTCAACCCTGATATATATATGTATTTTTATGTGTGTGTCAGTTCTTATCTTCCACCCCTGCCACCTGTGGGTCTTATGCCCACCCATCCGCTGGAGCCCTGAATGTTGCCTGCCTCTATAGGTTCCTGGATTTAACATGTGGCTCTCCCAGATCTCTTGTTACATTAACTTTCTCCAAAAAAGAATCAAAATCAGGGTTGTATGACTTGTTTTTAGCAAGTCAACACTGGTGTTAGCCGTTTATCTCTTTTTTTTTTCTAAGTGCTTACGAGCCACCTGCTTCATCAACAGAGCTAGAATTATCTTAAGCAGGGTGTCTGTGAGTTAAAACGATGCACGTCGCTTTCAGTATCGGCATTTTCTTTCTTTATGGGGCCGGTGTTCTCAGAATCCACCTCTGCCCCTTCTTGAAAATTAAGACATTCGTTCAAGGTCCCCTGGAAAATTTTGGTCTCTGTACTGCTGTCTAAAATTCCTTGGCTGTTCGTAATTATAAATTCTAATTCATCTGGCCCTGGAGATTTGAAAAATCAAAAGCAATTAGAAATTACCATGTTTTGGGGCTCCTGGGTGGCGCAGTCGGTTAAGCGTCCGACTTCAGCCAGGTCACGATCTCGCGGTCCGTGAGTTCGAGCCCCGCGTCAGGCTCTGGGCTGATGGCTCGGAGCCTGGAGCCTGTTTCCGATTCTGTGTCTCCCTCTCTCTCTGCCCCTCCCCCGTTCATGCTCTGTCTCTCTCTGTCCCAAAAATAAATAAAAAACGTTGAAAAAAAAATTAAAAAAAAAAAAAAAAAAAAGAAATTACCATGTTTTGACCAACGTATTTTAAGCATCAATTCTTTTAAAGAAAGCTTATTTATACTTCTCTAGTTTTAAGGTATTTTTTTTTAATTTTAATTTTTTTTTTTTAATTTGTGAGAGAGAGAGAGAGCACGAGCAGGGAAGGGGCAGAGAGAGAGAGGGAGACACACAATCTGAAGCAGGCTCCAGGCTCTGAGCTGTCAGCTGTCAGCCCGATGTGGGGCTCGATCTCACAAGCCACAAGATCATGACCTGAGCCAAAGTCAGTCGCCCAACCGACAGAGCCACCCAGGCACCCCTAAGGTATTTTCTGATGAAGAAAAGCAAATCTAAGTTAAAAGTGAGTGGTTTTGCTGTGCTATTAAATGTTTTTATTACCTAACATTCTGTTAGGAAACAGTTTAATACTCACTTCCTGGTTACCTGCCATTTACTAAACCCTTTACAGACATGACTTCATTCTACCAATCCTATGAGGTAGAAATCATGATCCCTTATTACAAAATATATGAAATGGTCCCGTTTCTACCGAGAAATAGAAACGTAGGCCCCCAGAGATGAAGAAACTTGCCCGTGGTCATGTCATGGTTGGGAACAGAGGGGAGAATCCCGCCCCCGCTCTCCCTGTCTGTCTCAGAGCCTGCCCCTTTCCTCTTCCACATACTGCTGCTCACTGGGCCCCAGCCCCACACATGGGTCTGTCCTTCTCTTCGTGATATTTAAAAGGCTCTCTCATTGTCTGTGATGGTTAATTGTGTGTGTGTCAACTTGTACTGGGCCTCAAGTTGCCCAGATATTTGGCAACGTTATTCTGGGTGTGTCTGGATGAGATTGATGTTGGAAATGGTAGACCGAGTAGAGCAGATGGCCTTCCCTAATGTGAGTGGGTCTTACCCAATTTGTTGGAGGCCTGAATAGGAAGAATGAAAGGTGAGGGAAGCAAGAATTAGCTCTGTCTGCCTGTTTTTGTGCTGGGCCGAAGGTCTTCTGCAATAGGACTGAAACTTAACACCACACACTGGCTTTCCTGGTTCTCCAGCTGGCCGATGGCAGACCATGGGGTCTCCCACCCTCCATAATCGTCAGAACCAATTTCTAATAATAAATCTCCTGTACACCTACATCTCCTGTTGGTTCTGTCTCTCTGGAGAACCCTAATATATTATTCTCATTTGCTGCTTCTGCCTGTAATGCCAGTCTAGAGTTTCGGGTCCTGCCATTTTGGAACTTGTACTCGGACATTTGCCATTTCTTCCACCTTTCATAAATATCTATTAAAACTTGAGATTTGATGTGTGCCTTCTATTTCTTTTTCTTTATTTTTATTTTTAACATTTATTTATTTTTGAGAGAGAAAGAGAGCATGAGCAGGGGTAGGGGCAGAGAGAGAGAGGGAGACACAGAATCCGAAGCGGGCTCCAGGCTCGAAGCTGTCAGCATGGAGCCCGACGCGGGGCTCGAACTCATGAACTGTGAGGTCATGACCTGAGCTGAAGTCGGACGCCCAACCCACTGAGCCACCCAGGTGCCCCTTGTGCCTTCTATTTCTTCATGCATCGCATTGATATTGTGAGGACTTACATTTTTGGTCCCTGCTACTTCTGAAGTCATCTTCCTTTTTTAGAATCTCCAGATACAGAAATGTGGCTATTTTTATACGAAGTCAAGAGTGTCTGTGTTCAGAATTCCTTTGCTTAGCTTTTAAGGCATCGTGGCCTTTTACCTTTCCAACCAGTTCTGTTGTCACAACTGAGTTAGGACAAGTTTTCATATTCTTCTCTCTACTGAATGTGGGACGTGCTTAACTTCAAGGCAAGTCAAGATTTATGAACTGCGTTTTGTTTGTTTCTTCTTGGTCAAATGAGATCCTCTGCAAAGGAGATCAAAAAACTTTTGAGATCCTCAAAGTTTTCATATTTTGCTGATTCGTGTCCATTTTGGAAGGGAGGTTTTTTGTTGTTGTTGTTCTCTTCCTTTCCTTGCAGCTGCCTGCTCTATAAAATCTCCTCTTTTATTCTCTATTACTTTTGAGCCCTTTGTTTTTTTTTTTAATACTGCAAAGTATAACTTTTTGTTTAAAAAAAAAAAGCTGTAAATGCACAGGAGAAGTATAAAGTCAGGAGCAAATTTTTGACACCACATTTCCTTCAACTTGTCAAAATGACGTGTTTGTGCTCTCCTTCGTATTTAGCTCTTTTAGCGTGAGGGGCGGGAACCATTTCTTTTAAGAAATGTATCCGCTATTAGCATATCTCACACAGACCCTTCAAATAAAGATGGTTGATTGATGGTATTAGGTGAAAATGAAAGGTACCCTCTTCCTCAATGATCTGTCTGAGGTAAAACAAGGCCCACCTCGATGAGTGTTTGAGTGACGTTCCTGGTTACCTCGTGCCCTAGTGCCCAGTTCCAGAATGATGATTTGTCACACTATTTTTAGTTCTTGTTTTTGTTTTAATTATTTAAAAATGTATCTGCAGTTCACTCTTTCTGATGTATACAGTTCTGTGGGCTTTGAAGGCATCAGTATATACCGACCGTGAAAATCGAGATGTAGAACTATTGCGTCATCCACCCCCGAATTGTCCCGTGTGTCTTTCTGGAGTCACCCTTCTCCAACTTGCCATCCCTGAAGATTTGCCTTTTCCAGAAAGTCGTATCAGTGGAATCATACACAATAGATAGCATTTGGGGTTTGTCTTCGTTCACTTACCATAATAAGTGGATTCACCCATGGCATTACATGTGTTGCCAGTTGGTTCCTTTTTCTTGCTGAGCATTATTCCATTGTATGGACGTACCATAATGTGTTTCACCATTCCTGAGCAAAGGGACATTGGGGTTTTTTCAGCTTCTGGCTATTGCAGATAAAGCTGCTATAAATATTTTTGTGCAAGTCTTACATGAACATAGGTTTTCATTTTCCTTGGATAAATACCTAGGAAGGGGATTGCTGCATGTCTTGGTTTCCTGGGATTTCTGTAACAGATAACCACAAACGTGGTGGCTTAAAACAACAGAAATTGATTCTGTCACAGTTCTAAAGGCCAGAAGTCCAAAGTCAAGGTGTCAGCAAAGCCACATAAGGAAGAAGAGTCGGTTCCTTGCCTCTTCTGGTTTTTGATGGTTGCCAGCTTCCTTGGCTTGTGGCCACATGGCTCCAATCTCCATCGCTATCTTCAAGATGCACGTCTTCTTTGCATGACTGTCTTCCAGAGTGTTGGCCTTTACCTCCAGGTGACGAGAAACACATTTAGTCTGCAATAAGCTCTGAGGCTTATTGATGGAGTTGAAGATGTATGGGGAATCTAGATGTCATACCAGGCACATTTTTGTTTTCTTTTTATGAGTGTTTCTTGAGTCTTGCTACTTCCTTCTCGGCGCTCTCTCTCTCTCTCCCTCTCTTGGTTCTGAACCACTCAGGGTTCTTGCTTGCAAACAACAGAAACCAATTCTGGTTAACTTAAGCAAAAGAACACTTTTAGTAAGGATATCCGATACTTTGCGTGATCAGTGGAACATCTCCATTTCTGGCCTTCAAAAACACGCAGTCACCGATGGAACCTACTTATGACGCTTTTGCACCTGGGATCCTGCTCTGTGTCCCAGGCGTCTTGTCTCTGCCACTCATGTCGGGAATAACCTCTGCCTCATCACTTTTACGTTCCCTCTCAAGATTCAAAGTCCTAGGTGGAAGCATCTAATTGGCTAAGTCAGGACCCAACGACCATGCCTTAGCCATGAAGGAGTTGGGAAGAAATTACAACTCTCTCTTCACGTTAGCCGCCCTCCTGGGAGCATTCTATGCCCAACAAATTTGGTTTTCTTCAAAATGAGAAATGTGTTTAGCTTCTAGGTAGCCAAAACAAAACGAAAATCACAAACGTTTGCTGCAGATACCACACAGTTCCCTTTAGTAATTTTTTTTTTACGTTCGCTGGGGATGACTATATTTCTCCTACTTCTAGTCCCACAGAGGATGAGTGTGTCTTATTTTTAACCTCTACTGCTGCTTGTTTTGGAGCCCAGGAGGACGCATAAAGCTTGACCTCCCAGCATTATCTTGACCAAATTTTCTCACACTGCCCGGGTATGTTAGCTAATGCCTATCGCTCGGTGAGCCCTTGTTCCTTTTGTTTACTGTATCAGAAATGTCATAACCAAAATTACTTCATAATTTTTAAACACACACACACACACACACACACACACACACACTGGGCCAGTGGCAAAGATATCTTTTAAGCATACCCAGTTAGCATGTGACTCCGTAACAGGTTTGAAACTGTGCCCTCCCTCGTAGACCCACTCAACCACCTCTTTCTTGCCTCTTTGGCTGGCCCACTGCCTGAACCCTGTTGCTCTCCCACTTTTGGGCCTCGTTAAAACTTTACACAGAAGAGTATGGTATCTGTGTTTCTGAGCGGGCCTCCAGTGGGCTGGATGATGCTACCTGGGCACGTGGGAGAGGTATCTGCCCTTGAAGTGAATACCAGCAAAGGGGGGGGGGGGCGGCAAGTGATGAGTGGAAGTTGGACATGATCATTCTCCTCCTTTCTCTCTGCCGTGAACTACTCTGAGATACAGTTCCTCTTAACAACTTCTGGAAAATCCTATGTGGTGAATGAATATACTGCAGAGCAACCTGCTGGTTTTTTGTTGTCACTGAGTGAAAACCAGCTCAAGTGGCAATGCTAACATATCCCAATACTCTGTGTCACAATTCTTGCTTCTTGCACCTCGTTTTACTTTACCATCACTGTCCTGGCCTTGCTAACCATTAGCATCTTAATCCTTGCCTCTGGCTCTGCCTTCTAGAGGATCTGGGCTAAAGACGCGGGGTTTAAGACAACAGCTCTCAGTGGACTTACCCTGTCCACAGCTACCGAACGTGACTGATGTAAGGCTCATTTCCATATCCATCCCATTCCGAAAATCCAGGGAAGAAGGAGAGTTTTTCTCTTACTCCTAACAGAGATTCCAAATGATTCCAATCTTCCAGAGCATAATAGTTTTGATGCCGTAAATTTATGTTTTTACGTTTGTTTATTTCTTTTGAGAGAAACAGAGTGAGCAGGAACAGGTGAGGGGCAGAAAGAGAGAGAGATCGGAGAGAGAACCCTAAGCAGGCTCTGCACTGTCTGTGCAGAGCCCGACGTGGGACTGGAACTCACGAACCACAAGATCGTGACCTGAGCTGACATCAGAAGTTGGACACTTAACGGACAGAGCCACCCAGGTGCCCCTGATGGCTATAAATTTATAAATCTGAGCTGCCATGATTTATAAAGCTATGCTTCTGTACAGAAAGGTCAGGAGCAGGGCGAAAGTTGGGGTTTTAGTAATATCAAGCAGATCAAGAACAGTATCAATGACGGTGACCTGGCAGTCCAAGGTGGGCACCAGCAGTGGAGTCCAAGAAGGCTTGTGCTTTTCCAGTCCCCCTCACATTCCTATTGAGAAACGGAAGCATGTTAGCAGACTCACAAGGACTAACCAAAAAAAAAAAAAAAAAAAAAAAAAAAAAAGACACCTTCTGTACAATAACCATCTTGAGTCACCTCTCCTCGCATGAACAATGGTTCTGCATTCTGTTAATGATTTATTATTCCAGCATTTCTTGGTTTATTTCAAAAGCCTAACCTAAAGTACCGAATGAGGAATAATGGATCTCTAGAGAAATCATTTAACTCATTTAACAACAACATTTTACAACAGAATTCATAGGCGCTCCTCACTGAAAGAAATCCATTTTTACAAAACGGAGCCTACTGTCGTTCTCCCAGACTTCCATCCCTCTCCTCTCCTCTTGGACTTTCAACCACTGTCACATAAATTAATTAAAGACGAAGCCAGCTTTCCCCGCCCTCTCGTTGTCTCCTGAGTTTGATCTTAGCTGCCTAGGTAGAACATAAACCTCTTCAGGACTGTGACTCTTTCTAGTTTCTTTGTGTCCTTCGGGGCATAGGGCAATGCTTGGCCACATAATAGATGCTTCACATCTACCTGTTAATTAAAAACGTGCACAGTGAGTAAATGAGCAATCAATCACTACAGAATTTGAAACCTCGGTATATGGGTTTTAGGATGCGTTTGTCTGCATGTGACAGAACTTCCAGACGTTGGGAATTTATCTCTCTTTCGCTCAAAGGAGATCCACGTCCTGGACCCTTCCGTCATGATCTCCTGCTGCCCCTGAGTCAACTCATAGTCCGTGACGTGGCTCAAGATCCAGGCTCGTCTTGCAGTCCAGGCCACGGAGGGGAGGGCGGGCAGGAGATGGCTTCGTGTAAACTAAGGCACATAACCTGGTGCAGCTCTGACCTGGGTTCAACTGAGCCAGGCGGGAATCAAAGTCCAGTTCTCAAGTCAGGACCCAGATGCTTGGAGGCAGTCAACGTTAACGATCAATAGCCACTGAGAGATGCGGGGTGAGTGACGAGGCAGCCATCAGAGGAAGGGGAGCCAGGGGAAGAAAGACCTAACAAAGCAGGCCCTGCCCTCGGAGCCGGGGATACCCGATAGGAGGCCAGGCCATGTTAGGCCACTTTTCAAGAATCAGGAAATACACACACAGCAACAGACGGTTTAGAGTCCGGCCCCTCCTTTCTGAGATGATTTTTCACCTTACAGTGGAGGTGTAACAGCCAAATAGAAGTCTCTAGGGAAACTTTTTTTTATTTTTGGTTGGAACAGTTTTTCCTGTTTAAATCCTATTTGATAGATTTCTGAACTACAAAAGTAAAGCGTGTTCTTTGTAATGACTGAATTCGTCCAAAGGCATATAAAGAAATTAAAAGGATCCCCCTCATGCCTCCCCCTCTGTGAGCCTCTGAGGTGTGTGTTGTCAGCCTCCTCTTGTGCGGTGAACACCTTCCCCTCCTTCCTCATAGATGCCCAGACATATTCAAATGGATGTGCACTAGATGGGAATGTTGTCCTTTGGGGTGTGTGTGTGTGTGTGTGTGTGTGTGTGTGTGTGTGTGTGTTTGCAAAAATAAAATCCAATTATACACATGGTCTTGAAACCTGCTTTAAAAAGAAAAAAACAGGGGCTCCTGGGGGGCTGTCGGTTAAGCGTCCAACTTCAGCTCAGGTGACGATCTCGCAGTTTGTGAGTTTGAGCCCCACGTCGGGCTCTGTGCTGATAGCTCAGAGACTGGAGCCTGCTTCGGATTCTGAGTCTCCCTCTCTCTCTGCCCTTCACCACTCACTCTCTCTCCTCCCTCTCTCAAAAATAAATAAACATTTTTCAAAAACCTTAAAAAAAAAAGCAAAAACATACCTTGAACACCACTCCAAATGAACAGATATAGACCTAACTCATCCTTTCTGATAGAAGCATAATATTCCACAACAAATATACCCTTTACGTTGTTAAACCATCTTTTTACTGCTGGATATTCGGGAACCCATGTGATAGTCGCCTATCTATGTTAGAATATCTCCACATCTAAGTTAGTGTTGCAGAACCTGGGAAACATCAACATTCTTCACGTCTCCCTTAGTTGGGGTGCATAGTGGCGTCCAGAATTCCACTGAGGACCTGAGGTGAGAAGATTACCACCAAGCCTTCCGAGGGTAAGTATTCATTATGTGACCGTGCACGACTGTTTAGAAATTTTGAACCGTAAGAACCTCACCAAATCCCGGAAGCGGGATGGCTGGAGTGAGTCTGTCTCCCCAGGGAACGAAGCATTAAGTTAATTAAGATGACAACTGTGGGCTTGGGGTCTGCGTGGAGCTCTGTGTGTCAGTCGGGAGGAGGAAAGGCATCTAAGAGCAATAACCTCCAGGATTGAGGTGAAGCAGAGGCAGTAAAAATTGCTAGTCTTATCGTTTATAACCAGCTAACGAGACCTGTCAAGCGCCATCATAGCGTTAAGCTCTTCGTCACGGATCCCCCGCAGCGTGGCCTGGGCTCCAGGCATGTCAACCTCCCCTAATGAGACTCATTCATAACTGGCCCCCTTCAGTTCAGTGAGCACCGCATTACCCAGCAGCTGGACCTTCTCTTGTCGTGCCAGGCCCCCTCCCAAGGCCTTGGGGAATCTTCCCTAGCAACCTGACAAGGCTCGCAAGGCGTAATTTTAAATGTGGTACATCCGTGAGGGTCCTGATTTAATAGCAGCAGCCAACAGCTGTTGAACACTCCTCACAAGCCAGGTGCCATTCAGAGAGCTTGAAAATCCGTTTGCCACCTGGTAAAGTCGGCCCATTAGGGGAACGGTGTCAATATACCAGGAAAGCATCACGGTATCACTTTAATTTTGGCGTAACAGGTGTCTCTTAGAAGCAAGTGCCTTCAAGGACTTGCCTCTTGCAAGCGAAGGCCTTGACTCTGGGCCGCAAAGCCTGGTTCCCTGGGTGGACTCTTCTGTCCTAGATGCCACTGCCGGGAGCTGGGCCCCAGCCTGCCAACCAGTTGTCCGAGTGTGTGTGTAAAGCAGGGGGTATCCACTTATGATAAGGTCTGTGCCTTTCAGATGGCTGGACATCCGAGGATCCCCACCTTACGCCAATGATTTTGCAAAACCAGCCAAAACATCTCTTCACAGTGAAGGACCCTGATCAAGAAGCGGAAGTCGTAGTCATTTGAAATCATCTTCTTTGAAACGTAGTCCGGTAACCCAAGTCCTGTATCATTCTACATATCCCATGAAAAATGGGAGAAAACTAAATGTATTCATATTCAACTGATAAGAAATTGAACTGTTCTGTGAAAACTACGGGCAAATATGCACGAAAATGGAAGACTAGAGAAAGCCACGCTGAGGTGTTAAGATGAGGTGCCTCTGCATTTAGATAAAGTCCTGTGTTGTTGACAGGGATCTGTCTCCACCCACCACTTGTTTGTAGCCATACAAGGTTTTTTGTTTCTTTTAGTTTCTCTGCACCTTGCCCCCCCCCCCCCTTTCTCCTCTGCTTAACTGTACAATGCGCTCAATTCTTCTTGCTTTCCTTGGACGACTCTTGTCCAGCTAAAATGGCACATCCGTTTTGGTCTTCTCTGTCCCCTTGCAAGTTGGGCTGCCATAGATTTCCTTTGTCACATTTGTAGTTTCTTAACGTATATGATCTGCCAGAAGCATTAGAGCACTGTGGTTAAGCACTTGGGTTCCAGAGGCAACCAAACTGGGTTTGAATGTTGCCTCTTTCGTCTTGTCTGTGATAGCTTGGGCAACTCATGTGACCTCTTTGAGAAAAAAACAAAAACAACCCCAGAAAACACACAAACAGAAAACCCAGATGTAACTCACTTGGCACAGTCCTGGTATATACAACTGGATACATGTCATGTATTGTTAGTCAGCAATAGTTTGTATCATTGACCACTGTGTCCTTGGTTCCTTCCAGAACACTTGCCATGTGATACATAGTTACTGAATAAACCACAAAGTGTATGAAAAGCTAAAAACATTTTCTTGTGATGAAGTCGCTAGAGTTCGTAGAATAGAAGGGGTTTAATTGATGTATAAAAATGCGCCGATGTATTTAAATCCCAAGCAACAAGTCCTACTAGCTAGGAAATTAGAATCTGTTCAAAAATGTTTTTCTCTACTGGTAAATCAAAAGAATTTGATTCCCCTAAAGATCAGCTTTCAGGACAACACGATGCCTAGAATGTAGACATAACAAAGAGATCCCTTCTGTAAAATGTATTGTATTGAGTTTTCTGCAAATTGAATCTAGGAATTGTTCATTTTTATTGATCACTGCCAGCATGAGACGCTACAATGAGGTTTCTTAAGTGTTCCATGACACAATTAAATGGATTTTGTGAAATCTGTGTGCAATAACTTTTGGAAATGAACAGTTGTATTTCATGTGTGTTTAAGACTGAAAAAGACTAATTGGCCTTGCATGTAGGCAGGCATGGTATTGATTAAGTTTCTTGAGATTTGGGGTTATAAAGCACTATAATAGGCTAGACGGGGACATTGCGAATCCCAGAGAGTGTCTTGGGGTTTTTTTTGTTTGTTTTTTTTTTAAATAAAAGAAGAAAAAAAGGTAATACTACATACAAGAACATTGTCCATCCATTTTCTTCTGGAAAAACTAATTTATTTTCCCTTGTCCATCCAAGTCGCATTATTTGAGTATGTACTCTCTCATTTCCCTTTCGTATGCACTAACCTTGAAGATGTTAGTTTTTACAAAAAAAGGGGGTTAGAGGATTCTTTTTATACACCTCGTGTTGCTGTGCCTGCTACCACTTTCGTACCCTTATTTGTCCGTTTTAACCAAACAAAAAGAGCCTCTTTTTGGTCCGTATCTTCTGCTCACAGCATCATTCATGTGTCTTTCCTGCTGCTGCTTACCGACCTCCAGATTTACAGTTTCCTTCCCTAAAACCTAACCCCTATGGTGACCCTTGGTCCCCTACCTGATGGATGAATTGTCTACTATTCTTTTTTTTTTTTAAGTTTATTTATTATTTTTGAGAGAGAGAAAGAGAGCAAGCAGGGGAGGGGCAGAGACAGGAGAGGGAGAATCCCAAGCAGGCTCCATCCAGGCTCTGACCTGTCAGCACAGAGCCCAACATAGGGCTCAATCTCACGAACTGTGAAATCATGACCTGAGCTGAAATCAAGAGTCAGACGCTCAACTGGCTGAGCCATCCAGGTGCCCCAGTCATCTGACATTCTAAGTTGCAGCTGGCCTTGACCCTGGATGTCCACTGTTCATCCTGAAATAGCCATTCCTGTGTCTTCCTTGCTGAAGACCCCCACTTTGGTTTGGTGGCCACCCTTCCACACATGGAACCCACAGATTTGCCGAATAGTCCAGGGAACCCCTTTCCCCTTGACAGAGATTTGTTTGGGGGTTTGCATGTGACCCAGTTTGGGCCAAAGACCCAGGAGGGTAACTATGTTGGGCTCCTCTGATTAAAAATGATAAATATGTGAAAAGATAGCTCCTTATCTCCATTGCCTATTGCTGTTTCTGGAACCACAGCCACTCTTGCCAGGCCTAGGGGAGCTAAACAGGCTAAGGATGGCAGGATGAAAAATGTCAAGAGACAAAAACAAATTTAAAAATGCTAGATTGCCTAAGCCAGGGGCCATTCTACCTCCCGGTGAAAGAAGAATGTTCCTTGTTGTGAGCCAGTTGACGTGGGAATTTCCTTTTTCATTGTGATGGTTTTTATCTTGATATTTCGTCATCATTAAATTTAGGCTGTGCGTTTTTGGCAGGAGCACGGCTGAAATGAAGTTCTGTTGTGTTCTTCTCGGTGCAGCTGTCAGGAGGCACAGAGGGTCCATTACTCCCAATAATGGTGAAATGAACCTGATCACTTGGTTAAGGTGCTGTCTGCCTGGTTTTTCCACTCTAAAGTCACTGTTTTCCTTCTAAATTCCTAGAAGGGAGGTATTTTTGATACTCTAAATTTCCTGTTCTTCCACAGTCACACCCACTAGTGTGAGTATCCATTGATGCCTAAATCATTTATTACCACGATGGTTGCCAAATAGTGTATCCATGACTTTTTTTAAGTTTTTAAACAAAAATTGTGGCAAAGTATATAGAAAATGTACCATTTTAACCTTTCTGGAGTCTATAATTCAGTGACATTAAGCACATTTATTTACATTGTTGGGCAACCACCCCCATTACCCACTATACCACTCAAATCTCAAAGTTCTTCACTTTTCTACCTTCTGCTGTCAGCTTCTTTCTGTTTAGGCATTTCCCCATCTAGCCCATCATTCAACATCTCTACCTATGTCTCCAGCCTGCTGAACATCAAAAGCTCCATGTAAATTGGGGTTATAGTCTCTAACATCATTAAGACCCTAAGCATTGCCTGAAGATCTTTTATATAAGTTCTTAGTGGCTAACCCAAGATGATCCCGAACTTTCCCTGATTTCTTAGTCCTGCTACGATGCTCTCAGCCTCCTTACTCGTGAACTCCATGAACTTTACTGAGAAAATAAAAATCATAACCCTCATTCTAGAACCTCAGCTGTCCACCCACCACCCACCAACATCTCCCATCTCTCCTCAGACAGCTTTCTCTCCTCATAGTCCGGTAAAGGAGGGTCCATTCCTTCTGTCAAGGAGAGCCCATCACCATTTGTCCCTGAGGATAAGGATGAATCCTACCTGCTCTCTGCTCTGGGAAGCCAAGCCCTTGCCCTCTGGCTTCCGGTGGAGTTTTGGCCAATAGATTCTGGAAGGAGACTGGGGCGTGAAAGGAGAGGGAGTGATTGAGCCCCCTGGCCCCCTCCATGACCAGCCTTGAGTGTCTCTGTCAAGCCACAGCTCCTGCTGGGCGGTCCCGTCTTAGAGCCGGGACACTTTCCCCTCCAGCCCCTTCAGGCCACAGGTGGCAGTGGCTTCTCCTACCGGCTCAGAAGTGCTCTGCTCTTCCCCTTTGGTTACTACCCCAGCCCGCACCAGGGGTTCCCGAGATCCTCTCCTCGGGTTTGATGAGTCCAGTAGCATGGCTCACAAAAGTCAGGGAAACACTTACTTAACGTTCACCAGTTTATTAAAGCGTATGATAAAGAACACAGATGACCAACCAGCTAAAGAGCTATGGGGGGGGGGGGGGGTCTGGGAGGGACCCGAGCGCAAGAGGCTCTGTCCTCGTGAAGTTGGGATGTGTCACCCTCCAGGTGGGGATATGTTCTCCATTCTGGAAGCTCTCTGAAGCCCATACTGTTGAGATTTTATGGAGGCTTCCTCAGGTATGCATAATCCATTTATTAACTCCATCTCCAGCCCCCCTCCCTCTCTGAAGGATGGGGGACAGGACTGAAAATACCAAGCTCCTAATCATGGCGTGGTCTTTCCAGTGACCAGCCGCCATTCAGGAACCATCCAGGGCCCACCCAAAGTCACCTCATTAGAACAAAAGATACTCCCGGCGCTTTTATCACTTAGGAAATTACAAGGATTTTAGGAGCTCTGTGCCAGGATCCAGGAGCAGAGGCCAATATCCATATTTTCTATTATCTCAGGTTCTCTTTCCTAGAAAATGGTTGATGCTCCAAAGTCTCTTTCGGAGCCTCTGCCGAATGCTGTAAGTTCTCACGTAGGAAGAATGATGAGTGGGGTTCTGCTGGTGAGAAAGAATGAAGCAGAAACATTATTTTTTTCTTAATTTTCTTTTCAAGATGTTGGAGATAATTAGACCAGGCAAAATGTAAGTGAAGAGATCGTAATTCTCATTCCTGCCTTGACCACTTGAGCTTTGGCCAGTGCTTGGACATTGAACATAGTAGCCGTGATTCAAATGCCTCCTTTCTAAATACTCACCCATGAAATCCAATTGTTGCCTCCTGAATCGAAGTGTCTCAGAGACAGCACGAGGGGAGTCCAGACGGATGCGTAATTTAGATTCTGCCACGGAATATCTTCCAAGTTTCTATCTTTTGCTATTCTGGGGAGAGGGGCAGCACGCGTGAGACAGATCTGAGAGTTCGAGAGCCCATTCTGAGCGGCACCCCTCTGGCTTCCTCTCCTCTTGCCCTGGTCTACCTTCTGGTCTGCCACATCAGAGGGACCTCGTGAGCAAAAGGCAACCGGCTGAGGAGTCTGGCCCTCCAGCCCTCCACGTCTCAGGAGCCCAGGGGCCCAGAATTCCTCTAGGTGCCAGAGCTACGTGGCTTCCTATTCGACTTTTGTTAGGTCTTCACTTCCTCTTCTCCCTTTCGACTCTTTGGCTTTGGGGTTTATATCTAAGAATGAGGGAAGGAAGGAGAAATGTGGCTCGATCATTGTGGACGGCTGTTCCATTTATTTGCCGTCTACGGTGTGAATATGCGTGGCTTGTCATGTTCACCGATCTTAAATCTTTTGAACCTCACGGGAGCTTGGTCGAAGGGAATGTCCTGGGGAGCCATCATTGAAGAATTTTTCTTTTAATTTTTTTTTCCCCCCAAAAAGGACTCAGGGAGCATGGAGCGATTCTGAAGGAAGACTTTCCCAAGAAATGAGTTTCTAACTTACTTCTCATCCATTTCAAAGCATTTGAAAACAACTTTCCCATGAGACCATAGGAGTGTTGCTTTCTTCCTTAGCTTGTTAGATTTCTGAAGTTGAGGGAAGAAAGTCTGAAAAGGGGAAGGCCAGCAGACTTTGAGTAGCAGCAAGAAGGAAGCCATTTTCTTCATGCCAGAGGGCAGTAGTCTGGTGAGTAGCAACTCCTTCCCTGTCACACTGCTATTCTGGGTGGAGCTTGCTCTAGTAGCCTTAAATTATGCACTTGAATAGTGAATAATATAGATAAAATAAAATAAAATAAAATAAAACAAAATAAAACAAAAATTTTCCATCCTGTGTCATTCTACGTCAGTGTTGTTTAACCTCTGCAGGAGTAACTTCTTAAAGTCTAAATACTTTCCTGTATTAGGTTTCTTGATAGAAATATTGCTGATGGCTTTTTTTAAGGGACTGTCCTAACTAGAAGTGTGCCAAGCCTTTTACTATATGTACCTTGTAAAAAGTACGATTCTTTGTTAGAAGGTTTTGTTTTGAAATTTTAGTGTTTATTTTTGAGAGAGAGAGAGAGAGAGAGAGAGAGAGAGAGAGAGACAGAGTGCAAGCAGGGGAGGGGCAGAGAGAGAAGGGGAGACACAGAATCTGAAACAGGCTCCAGGCTCTGAGCTGTCAGCACGGGGCCTGATGTGGGGCTCGAACTCGAGAGCTGTGAGATCGTGGTCTGAGCCGAAGTCCGGCGCTTAACGGACTGAGCCACCCAAGTGCCCTGCTTTTGTTTGTCTTGAAGCCCAGAAGGTCTTCTATCACTTTTACCAGAATCACCTGGGATGTACTTGTTAAAAATTCAGATTCCTGGGGCGCACCCCAAACCTACTGAATCGGAATGTCTGTGTTGAAGCCAAGGAGTCTGCATTTCCAACGTGTTCCCCATCTTTGAGAACATTTGTTCTAGATCACACAGATGCTAAGTCCAGAGCACAGAATTCTCAATCTGGGCCTAAACCATTATTTCTCAGCCCAGGTTACGTATTAGAATCACCTGGAGTGTTTAAACCATAAGACGTCTGGGCGTAGTGGTGTTAGGGATGATTATGATTATGATTAAGATAATTAGCTTCTAAGTGTTTCTAGTGTGGACCCATGATTAGAATTTCTGGTCTAAACCTAGAGGCCAAAGAATCGCCTTCAGGATGTTGGTTACTAAACTCGCTGAAATTGCATGATATACAAAAACCGGGCGGACTGCCCAGTTCATGGTGAGTTCCTCTTCTCGAGAAGCATCTTCATTCACAGTATAGAAATCCAGAGCCCGCTGAGTCAGCTAAGATGTCAACCCAAGCTGAGTTCATCAGTATCTTTGCCTGGGAAGTATTTTTGTTCTTCGGTTCTTTTCGTTTTTGTTTTTCCTTTACTAGACCGTTTCTCAAAATAAACATCATTTTATTTTTTTACCTTGTAATAAAAACAACCCATTAATAGAAATGAATCCAGGCAATACAAAAGGTGTAAAGTAAAAATGAAAATTATCTCCGTCCAGAGAGAAATCTTATTAACATGTTGATGAGTGCCTTTCCACATTGTTTCCATGCATATATAAAAAATGTGATCATATGCATGCTGTTTTGTAAATCTTTTTTATTAAACGTAACATATCGTGGGCATTTTTCTTTATAATGAATATTGATCTTCATGATTATTTTAAAATCCACATAGCAGCATTCCATTGCATTCCATGTAATGAATTCTCTGTTGAAAATTGAGGAAAGATACTTTCCATTTTTTCACTAATACAAATAATGTCGCGATGAACGTAGTTAGGCAATACAACTTTGAATGCCTTTCCAGTTATTTCCTTAGGACAAATTCACAGAAGTAAGATTCGTGGCTAAAAGCTATGCATATTTTTATTTCTTTAAATTTCTTTTTTTATTTTTATTTTTTATTTTTGGGAGAGTGTAAACAGGGGGTGGGCAGAGAGGGAGGGACAGAGCAAACCAGGAGATCGTGACCTGAGCCGAGTTGGACGCTCAACCGAGTTGGACGCTCAACCGAGTTGGACCCAACCGAGTTGGGTGCCCCTACAGGGTATACATATCAAAAACTGGTCACATCACCAAATTACCCCCAAGGGCAGCTGATCTCACTTCCACGGCTACCATCACAGCCTGAGAATGCTCCGTTACACGTATTACCAATGCTGGCATTGGTAATCTTCAAATTTTGCCAAACTATTAGGAAAAAATTATACTTATTATCATTTAGTGACTTTGATTGCTTGGTAGGGAGAGCACTGGTCCAACTCTGAGAGAGAAAATTTCACTTGAGCCACGGATGTCACGAGGGCTCGGTCCCACATTAGGGCAGTAACAAGGGACTGAGTCTGAGAAAGGCTTAGATGGCACCCTGCTTTATGATTATTTTTTTTTTGGAGGTGTCTGCTTTTCAGGCCCCTACCGTTAAATTACCGTTTGTTCTGATTTTCAGTTCCCCTTTTGGTCCCAAAGATCCAAAGTAACTTGAGAAGGACTTGGAACGATCTCGAAGAAGTTGCTCGCTGTGTTAACCTCCCCATCACCTCAGTGTGAAATAGTGTGAAACAGGTCTGGCACTTTAGTTCACTACTGTAACTGTGTCACTTTATGTCCTCAGACTTCGGCCTCAAGTTTTTTGTTGTTGTTCCTCAAAAACATTCTCTTACTTATCCAGCAGTGGTTTCATTCCTTTCTGCCCCCACTCCACCGTGCTTTGTTTGTTTGTTATAATTGAGGTAATATTTACATAACACAAATGTGACCCTCAGCTATTTTATTTTATTTCATATTTTTTATTTTGTTTTTATTTTAAGTAGTCTCCACGCCCAACGTGGGGCTTGAACTCCCAACCCTGAGATTAAGAGTCGCATGCTCCACTGGGGCGCCTGGGTGTCTCAGTCAGTTGAGCGACCGACTTCGGCTCAAGTCAGTGAGTTCGAGCCCCTCGTCGGGCTCTGTGCTGACAGCTCGGAGCCTGGAGCCTGCTTCGGATTCTGTGTCTCTTTCTCTCTCTGTTCCTCCTCTACTCACTGTCTGCCTCTCTTTCCCTCTCTCCCCAAAATAAATAAAATCGTTAAAAAATTTTTTTAAAAATCAGCGAAATTCAGACACATGCTGCAGCATGAATGAACCTTGAAGCCATGCTAAGGAAAATAAATCAGTCACAGAAAGACAAATACTATATAATTCGACTTCTACCAGGCGCTTAGAGAAGTCAAACCAGAGACGGGAAGAATGGTGGTTGTCAGGGGCTGGGGGGGGGGGGGGGGAGGCGTGTGTGGGGATCATTGTCCAATGGGGAGAGGCTTTCAGTTTGGGAAAATGGAGAGTTCTGGAGGCTGGTGGGGGGTTTGTGGTTGCCTGACCCTGTGAATGTTCTTACTGGTACTGAACCGTACAGTTAAAAATGGTGAAAATGGTAAATTTGGTGTTATTATGCTTTACCACAATTAAAAGAAATACTAGGGTCATCTGCAAAGGACACAGGAGGCATCGACAGAGGGCGACTTGACCATCAAAGAGAATAATGATTGTAGTAAAAAAAAATCTCAGTCACTTTTGGATACTGCTGGGGCACCGATGAACTCAATATTCTGAAAACTGGTAAATAGAGTAGAAGAAGTATGAGAAAAAAAAAAAAAGATATGGGTAGAGAGGAATAATATGTGCAGCCAGTTTGAAGGATCTGTCTTTTCGGCCCTCTTGTTTTGGTGTCTATTGTCGCTGAAAACTGGTCATAACCTTGTGGGGAGGCCCCTTGCCAGCCTGACAGGGAAGCTTAGGCATTTAAAAGAAAAATGATCGAATGTCAAATGTGTTTCTCGTGGGGCCTGAATCTCAGCCAGGAATGCAACAATGCCCTTTTTCCTTTATCTGTACCTCCAGTTGTAGAGACAATATTGTATTAGTCTCTCCTCAGAGCTGGATTAAATCTGGTCTGTTGCCAATGGAAGTTAGGACACTAAAGTTAGAAATCTCTTAAGTTGGAATTATGGAAATATGCACAAAATACCATTTCCTCCTGGGTTTGGTCCACATTTGCCAGAGAACTTTATAAAAATTGTTGACCAGATTCTTCTCCAGGGACAAAAACACCTCAAACAGTAAACAACACTAGCAGCTGTTTATAGTATATTTAATGTCCATTTTATTAATATTATAATTTGTTTAAACGACATTCCCTCGAACATTAAACATAAATGATTAATATTCCTCCCAGTAGTTACATGCTGCCTAAGATGAATATATTGCAATTTAACAAATTAAAATACCCAAAGGCTTACGCATTGATTGCGAACGTATTTAACCAAACTCTTCTAAACATTAAATGAAATCACGAAAGTCCTCTGTCTAGTGGTTCAGACAACTAGCAGGAAAAGAATGCACAGAGGCATAATGATAATTACCAAATGAATTACACTTAACTAATACGAGTTATGAATATGCTAATGCCATGGGTTGAGTAATTGATTGATTGATTTCTTATACTTTTTTCCTGGGGTTGGCTTCCTAGAGTTGCAGAGAGTTGTATACGGCCTGAGAGGAAAACACCCAGACTAGCTGGGGTTGCGGGATCTGGTCAAGCACCTGATTCCTGCTCAAGACCCAGCGTCCGTTGCTGCTAAAGACTTAACTGTGAGCCACTGTGAAAAGGCTGATCCCTTTTTATATCTCCCTTTCTCCTTTACATCAATGAGGCTTTTAAGTCCATGTTCTTCAGGAGGCTTTTAGTTCTTGAAAATTTGTGGATTTCCAAGAAACGATACATTCTTTAACCTTTACATGGTCTGCATTACCAATTACGTATCCTGCCATTAAGGCCTGATTTCTTAGTATTACCGGAAATTGATGGGTTGTATGCATTATATTTAATCAGGCCATTCAGAGTTTTGGCTACAAGTGAATGAGGGTTAATTCCATCTTTGGGACATTGGCTAACTGATCTGGGAACAATTACGTCTGACCACTGGTACTGATGACCCGATACATCTCAGTTCCCTGAGGTTGTGTTCACTTACTAAAGTATCTTTTTTTCTCTCTGTTTTCCATATTGGATACTTTCTATTCTTATCTTTATAAAAATCTGACATCTTGAATTTGATCTTAAGCTCATCCAATGAATTAAAAAATTTTTTTTTAACATTTATTTATTTTTAAGAGACACACACAGAGAGAAAGAGAGAACAGGGGAGAGGCAGAGAGAGAGAGAGGGAGACACAGAATCCGAAGCAGGCTCCTGGCTCTGAGCTGTCAGCACGGAGCCCGATGCGGGGCTCAAACTCATGGACCACGAGATCATGACCTGAGCCGAAGTCAGATGCTTAACCGACTGAGCCACCCAGGCGCCCCCATCAATCCAATGAATTTTTAATTTCAAGTATTATACTTTCCAGTCACAGAATTTCCATTTGGTTCTTTTTTTAATGGTATCTGTTTCTCTGCAGAGATTTTCTCTCTTTCCATTAATTATGAGCATATTTTCTTTTATGCCTAGAACATAATCATAGTAGCTGCTTAAAAATCTTTGTCGACTAATTCCAACCTCCAGATCATCTCACAGTATCTGCTGGTCATCTTTTAAGTACAGGTCATGTTTCCCTGTTTCTTTGTATGTCAGATAATTTTGGAATATGTCCTGATTATTGTGAGTGATAACACTGCATAGATTCTGGACTCTGCTATGTTATTGCAAAAAGCACTGATGTTTTGTTTGAGCAGGAAGTCAGACTGCAGACCTTGTCGCCCCTGGTCCCCATCTCACTCTGGCCTGGAGCTGGGCTGTGCATGTGATTCAGAGGTTGAGGGCTCCGGGCCATGTTCATACACAGAGCTTGGTTCTTGGCTCCTGTCACTTCTGAGAGGACCCTTTTCATTTCCTAGCTGTTCCTTCTGCCCGATCTCTGTTCTCTTCTTCTTCAAGCCGATAAGACTTAAAAAACAAAACAAAACAAAATAAAAAAAACCAAACAGACAAATCCCAGGGTTAGCCCCATGGTACAGACTGGGACCTCCCCTCACATCAAAAACCAAAAAAAAAAAAAAAGAGGGCAGCTCACCCAGTGCCTTCCCTTTTTCCTCATGCCCGTCTCCTTCGAGTATCTTCCTGCTTTTGTTTGTTTCTTAGTATCTTTAGGTACTTGTTTTAACACTTCATCCAGAGTTTATAATTGTTATTTGTGGGAAGATTTGTCCAACCGGCACTACCCAGCGATTGTGAGAACATCTTTTTAAGGTCAAGGGTTCAGCCTAAATTTTCCAATTTACCATAATATATGTTGCTCTCCTCACTCTTTTGTTTTCTTTTTTTGTTTTACAATATGAAGTCTCATCAGCGATGGACTGTTTTACTGCATCACAGAAATGATTACAAGGGAAAGGTTTCCTCTAAACAGGGAGGACTGAAACGGTTGGCTAAGTCCTGTATAAATGCAATCTTGTATGAGTTTATGATGGAATGATCTATGTAGATTCTGATTCCACCTGATGGCAACTGTATGGTAGGAGCAAGACTTTGAATGTCTCAGTTTGTTTTTTTTTATTTAATAAAATGAACACTGCGATTCACTGTCCTCTCTATATCCTCAAAGCCGATATTGGAATTAAGTGATATGCTACGCTTAAAAGTATTTTAGAATGAAAGCAATTATCATTTTCTTTACCTAGTGTCACCAAATATTCTGAGTGTTAAGACGGGAAATGACAACATAATGGCTTTGGCTCAAACCCTTCAATTCCCATCCTTCTTGTGTTGCAATTAGCAGGCTGGGAGAGGGTCGTCCCACCAGAGAAGTTAGGCAAGGCCTCACCACATGGCAGGATCATACAATGGTGTTCCAGAGTCTGACCCTCGATCTTACATATATATATGTTTGACATTTTTTATTAATTTTTTAAACATTTATTTATTTTTCAGAGAGAGACAGAGCATGAGCAGGGAAGGGGCAGACAGAGCGGGAGACGCAGAGTCTGAAGCAGGCTCCAGGCTCTGAGCCATCAGCACAGAGCCCCACGCGGGGCTTGGACTCACACACCGTGAGATCATGACCTGAATCAAAGTTGGGTGCTTAACCAACTGAGCCACCCAGGGACCCGCTCGATCTTACATATATTTAAGTTTAGTATTACTGGTGTCCCAGAACTCATCAGACTGATTTATCTAACCAAATTCACAGAAGTCTGGGGTGCACAACAGAAAGCTCACTTACTAATTGGCTACAGAGACCAGAGTACTTGTGTCTGATGTACGGGGTAGGCTGCATTCCAGTGCTGGTGTTTCCGTAAGCTGAATTACTAACCCACACGTTGTTTCTTGATATAGGGACAGGACAAAAAGACTGAGTACTAACTATAGTAACAATGGAAATACCCGTCGTTTGTGCTTTATGTATATTTTTATTATTTTTTCAACCTTGCAAATAAGATATTATAGTTTCTATGTTTTCAGTTTTGAAGACACCAGAACTCAGAGAATTTAAATGTTTGTAAGGTCAAATCCTGGAGGCATTGGCGCTCTTTTTCTGGCTGGGGTGAGATCAGATGAACCATCTGGGCCCTGTAAGAAAAAAACAAAGCTCTCTAGTGATAGGGACATTTATTGCCACACGTTGAATGTCCGGACAGTTGATGGTACCAGGTAAAGACCAGCGAATTCCTTTATCAAATTATTACCTAGATCCCATGCTCACTGTCCCTCTTTTGTATCCTGTTGCTTTCCTGATTACGACCAGTACGATTAGTTTGTTAGTTACTTCAACATTCTAGTCCAGCCTTTGGACTCAATATTATGTCCACACGCTTTGCTCGGTTGGATTAGTGAATGTCCCCAGGACTCTTGGGTAAAACGGTCACATGCATTCACTGGGCTGAGAACATGAGACCCGCAAAGGGCGGTGCTGTGTCTCCCCTCAATCTGATATTCTTCCTGTCTTATCCAACCTTTATTAACCAAGTGCAGGAGAAACTTTTTCTATTACTTAAAACTATGTCTTTTTTATGTTCCAAATAAGATAATGAATTTCCGATGTCAACTGACATTTTAGCTTATTTGGAGTTATCTTTTATTTCACTGTGTTGCTTTTGCTCCTCACTGGACAGTGAAAATGACCCAACTCACTGGGAGTCGAAGTAAATTTCATTGCAGTAACGGTCCTTATGGTGATGGCAACATTTTCTGAGCTCCGCCAATGCCTGTCACTGCTCTCTGTGCCTTTTTTATTCTCACAAACCAAGTACATACTATTGTCTTCATTTTTACCGATAAGGAAAATGAGGCACTGAGAGGGTAAGAAATCTGCCCCAGGTCACACAGCTTGTAAATGGCGGAAGCTGGAATCAAACCCAGGCCTTCTGGCAATCTACCGAACGGCCTCTTGGTTAAAATTACTATACTAAGCGTTACAGGCTGAACTATGTCTCCTTGAAATTCATGCGTTGAACCCTAACCTCCAGGACCTCAGAAAGTGACCGTGTTTGGAGATCCGGGCCTTGAAAGAGTAAGTCAGTTAAAATGAGGCCATTAAAGTGGGCCCTCCCCCAATCTGACCGGGTCCCTAGGAGAGGAACACACACAGGGATGCACACACAGCCAGAAGACTGGGTGAGATAGGGCGAGGCGGGGGGTGTCTTCTGTACCTGGAAGAGGGAGGCCTAGGAAGAAACCACCTCTGCCTCTGTCGACATCATCATCTAGGATCTGGAGCCTCTCGAATGGAGAGAAAATACATTCTGTTGTTTAAACCACCGAATCCATGGTATTTTGTTACAGCAAGGACCCGCCAAGCTAACACATTAATCTTGTTCAAGGTAAGTTTTCAAGTTCTTTCCCCCTCCTTTCATCTACTACTTGTTCTTCCTTTTTTTTTTTTTTTGTCCTTCCCTCCCTCCTTCCTTTCTCTCGCTTCCTCTCTACTTCCTTTTTCTCTTCTTCCTTCTTTTTCTTCTCCTCCTCCTCCTCCTTTTCCCGTCCCTGTCTCTGTCTTTTTCCAGTCCCTTCTTAATCATCATGTGAGAGGCCTTAAATGCATATGGAAAAAGAAATCACTGCTCCTGGTTGGCAGCACTAGATGATGCATGATTGATCGACAGCATTCCTGAGGACTTTTCTTTTCTTATAGATGTTTTTAATGTTTTATTTTCATTTTCGAGAAAGAGAGAGAGAGACAGAGTGCAAGTGGGGTAGGGTCAGAGAGAGAGAGGGAGACACAGGATCCGAAGCAGGCTCCGGGCTCCGAGCTGTCAGCACAGAGCCAGATGCAGGCCGTGAGATCATGACCTGAGCCGAAGTCGGACGCTTAAACCGACTGAGCCACCCAGGCGCCTGGCTTTCCTGAGGTCTTTGCTGACTTTTGGCCTCTCTTAGCTGGTCAGCCTCAAGGTCTCCCCACGACCGTGGCCGCCCTGCCTGGGGAGCCTCAGTGGGGATGAACCAGGTCTCGGCTCTACTCCAGGGTTCTGTCTACTTTGGAGGACGTGAGGAAGGTTCATATTCTGCCACCTGGGGTCCCTGAGGTGGCCCAGACTACACTGGCGGCTTAGTCTAGTGATGCCGTTGTGCCCTCTAGAAATGAGCTCACGGTAGCCGACTGGCTGGCTGCTTAATGTGGCCGTGATTAAAAATGTCCTGAGGAGCGATCTTTTTCTCATTTTAATCCTCAGTGCCCGGCTGTTTTAACATGGGCTTCACTATTCAGGTGTGGTGAGGCCAACAGACCAGATGATTGCCATTGGAAAGATGGTGCGTGACTCACAAGTCCGAAGAGACGAGGATACCTCGTTTCATGCAGGGCCATACAGGGAAGCACCAGGGCTGGTCAGCAGGGGCAGGAGGGAAACTGTGGGCAAGAGTCTTTATTGTGGTTTCTGTGGGGACGAACGGGGCAGGCAGGGCACGTAGGTTTAGGATGGGTTAATTTGAATCATTCCAGTGGGTTCTGGGGCCTAGGGGCTGCCCCTGCTTCTCCCGCACCAGCCCCAGGCCGGGGTGGGGAGGGGGATGGATTGGGGCATGTGAAGAGTGGCTCAGAGTGTGAGAGCCCCATAAAGGAGGCTCTGAGTTGGTTGGTTTGCATTTGACATGTACATCGGAAGGCAAGGAATCTCTAGGAACTGGGTAACCCTGGGAGGGACAGCCCCTCCAGGGTCAGCAAGGCCCCAGAGGATCAGAACACGGACGATGAAAGGCAGCACGATGTTACGCTCACTGATGACACTGGGGGCGCCTCCTGCGGCCACGGTGCTGAGAAGAAGCAAGTAGGACACAGGTTCTTGGAAAGTGGAGCTGACAGAGCACCTGAGTCCTTTGTGTTTCCTTTACTACAGATCTCGAAATCGCTACTATTTTCAGCAGAGGCTTTTGGGGATCAGTGCATGACAGAGAGGTGGCCAGGGATCATTTCCTCGTGGCTTCCAGCCCCCATGTGCCTATCCAGAGGACACCGTGTGCCCTGGGCTCCCCCACAGGGCGGGCCACGGGGGTCTTTGCGCCATGTGACGTGAGGGGACCATGTGCGTGCCAGGCACGTTGCTACGTGCTTTAACACACCTGAGGTCACGGAGCCCTCACATCGCCCCTGGAGGGGGCACCATATTTGTGCCAGCTCCTCAGACGTGGAAATGCGGGCACCGAGAGAGGAACAGCATGCCCGGGGTCGCACAACTCGCGGGGCAGGTGGACTCTGAATCCAACTTGTGTGAATGCCAAGCCGTGGGCTTAGCTGCCGTGCAAAGATGCAATGTCATTTCTGGGTGTGACGCCTGCCTGAGCTCCGAAAAAGCAAAGACTTCGACTTCCTAAAGGGCTTGACGCCTTCTGATCTTCTCCACCCCGCCCCTCTGTGAACCCATTGGATAGCATTTCAGGATCTTTCACAGTTTGAAGCATCCTGCTGCCGGTATGGCTTATGGGCTTGGGATAGCAGAGAGTGAAGGGAAATCTCATGAAGGCTTTACAACGAGCATTCGTCACCCCAGATCTCTGTTTATGAACTTAGGAAGAAAAGGAAACAGTGGCATCGTATTCCCTAGGGCCTCAACACCACCGTGATTTTAGGTGGGAGGGGATTAAGTCAGGCAGGAAACAGCAGCTGCCCCAGACGGGAGCCCTGTGGTGCCAACCTTCGGGTGGTTCAGCCCGGCCTTTCTTTCTGATGCTGACCGGTAAATCAAGGGGTCGGGTCTAAAGTAAGCCGTAAGTGAGGATGATCACGGTGTCTGTTCCGGCTGTCGCTTTCTGCTTTTCCAGGTTTTAGGGAAGTCACTCGGAAGAGATGGGAAAAGAGGTGATTAAACCTCCTCCTTTACTGCCGTGGCTGTTTTTACGGAGACCTGGGCGTAGTTGAGAGGGTCAGTGCCAAGAGAAATTAAAGCGTCTCGGCAGGGGTCCCAAACAGGTCTATTTCTTTCAGGCCCCATCAGGCTTATTCTTAAGGGGAGACGTGATCCCAGTTGTAACGCTGTGTCAGCAGCTCTGTGCTCGGAGAGCACAGATGAATATTCAGAGCTTCCACACTTCTCTTTGCTGCTGCTGCCTAGAAATCCGGAAACCTGATGTCAGTGCTATGTCAGTGCTTGAAAGCGTGATATTCTAACTTGTCAGGAAAGATTTTAGTAAGAAAAGCGAGGCAGTTGAAAAGTCAAATCCCCTCTCCCGGGGGACTAGAAAATCAGGTCCAGGAGGAGGCTTTCTGCAGGCTGCCTCTGCTGCGGTTGTGTGTGTGTGTGTGTGTGTGCGTGTGTGTGTGTCCCACAATGCCTGTGCTTCCCTGGCTGTTCTTCTTGCCAAGGGTTCCTCCATGAGGTCGGCTTGCCCCCTGCACATACCCTCCCTGCTTCCCTGTAAGTTCTTAGCCCTGGAAGGTCTAGAATGTGTTTTAGAAATCTGCGTTTTCAACACGCAGAAAACGCGCAGATGGATGGCTAAGCGACTGCCACAGGTATGGGGCGCTGTCTTTACATTTGGCTGGGGACAACTGTATTAATTGTATATCAGGTTTTCTATATTCTTGCTGTTCTGGCATCTGGGTCTCACTGACCACGCAGAGAGACTGCCCCTCCCAGGGCAAGCTAATTCCTAGGGCCAGCAAAGCACTTGGTGTGCAAACCAACCAATCCTGAATCCATACACCTACTGACTTCCTTTTATCAAGTTTCTACCATTCTGGACATTATCCTCCTGCCCTAAATCACTTGAGGGTCAGGTTCCAGGCAACGAGGGACCACCCCTATAGCCCGGAGCCTGCTGAAAGTATTCAAGATGTGCAATTCTAAACCTGCTGAGCTATTTATCTCTCCGTACTCATTCCTTCAAGCAAAAACCACAATAAACGCCTTTGCCCACACTTACCCCGCCCCCCCCCCCATGCCTCTGTCACCTGCTGACCCTGGTCCTTCACCATGTGGCCCTACGTGGTATGGCATATCCCATCCTCTTTGGAACTGTGTGTAACAAACAGATTTTTCAAAGATCTGGTGGCTTGAATAAGAATAAAACCTACCTGTTAAAATAGAAATGTGGGCGGGCTTATCTCCCTTTAAATGGAGTCATAACTTGCCCCCCCAAAACTATCTGTTAATGATAACCGTATTAGGAAGAATCTATGATTCACCCCGATCATGTCAATATTTTTACTACCAATTGGCTAAAAAATGTAGAAAGCCTACCAAAAGTTTGGAGGAAAAAGATGGGAGTAGCTGGTAGGTTAGATGGCAATCTCGAGTTTTAAAAATATCTTGACACGATAAATATGTCACTGGTGCAAATCAAGGAAAGTTGAACAGAGCGCGATGAAGAAATCAGTTGCTTAATGATAGTGTAAATACAGTTCATGTGAAAACATCTTAGGGGTTGTAGGATGTAACACGGCGACTGTAAAAACTACAATAGTGTCCGAGTCAAAGGATCGGATAGTTCTGTACCATACGTTATGTATCACGCGAAAAAGTTTATATCCGGGGCGATCGTTACTTTTTGAAAGAGTATTTCGTGAACTGGAATGTCTCCATAAAAGGATGAATGGAATTATAATAGGGGGAATGCCATCAACTGAAATAATGTTAAGGGTTATATACATAAAAGGTTTGGATTTATTCTCTGTAGACCCAAGGCATAGAGCTGAGACCCATAGAGAGATTAACCGGAGAAATGGATTTTACCTTTATATGAGAAAGCACTTTCTATTAATTAGTATGGTTCAAAGGTGGAATGAAGTTTCTTCGAGCACAGAAAGTATTCAGAGAATAAATAATCCCTAGTCGGACATGTTGTCAATGAAATTTCTGCATTAAGTGGACAGTTAGACTTGCCCACTTCAAAGATACCTTCTCATTTAAAATGCAAAACAAATTTTCAATTTTTTTGGTCCTAAGTTTTCTCATATATAAGATCGTACATACCCCATAGGATTTTATTAGTATATCGTTATTCCTTCTACGACAAAAGTATAAAGGACTAGATTATTTTTCTTAAATCCCACTGATAACATTTCTTTGGGAAAAAAGCATAAATCTGTGTGAGGGCACAGGGTATATCTGGTTTCCACCCTGAAGCTAATGTTCAAGTACAAAATGGTTAGCCTCTTCCTACTTATTCCCAGTCTTCAGACAGGTAGCTTGGCCTGAATGGTCAATATCGTCCCATCAGCTAGCTCTCTGTCCTGTAAACATGACCAGTGAGATTAGGGGTTGTGCAGAGGGAGGGAGACGAGGCTTTTCAGCTTTATTGCCGACTCTTGCTGTTTTGAAGATCTGGACACTGAACCTCAATTTCTTTGATAAGCTTCTCTTCCTCTTTTCAACAAATTGTGGACAAATTAAACTGGCTTTATGAATATTATAGCCGCAGAAAGCTTGCCCCTCCGAATTTTTGGCTTGACATCGACTCTGTTAGCTTGAAAATAAAGAAACAAGAGACAGACAGAACAAAGCCCTAAACTGACCAGGTTTTGAGTCGTCATATGAAATAGAATTTGGAAGGAGTCATCACCGGTTTTATTTCAATCTATCACTTCTCCCAAACCAAGTACAATAAATTCCGTCTGAGAGGCTCTAAGTTTGGGCATCTGAAATGGATTGATGGCAGAATGGTGGGCAAAGTTACCTGTGTATAAATTTTGTGGATGGGACTAGAGAAGCATAGAACTTTTTATTGACGGTCTAGAATCTTCCTCTCCCTGGTTTCATAACCCGGGGAACAAAGTGCCCTGAACTTTGTGCACACCTCCTTCATTTGGTCTGACAGTGCATCCTCATTAAGATAACTAATTAGGCACTAAAGTTAATTAAAATACCTGATGAATACTTCCTGCCGCCTGAGCTCCTTATGGTCTTTTATAATTGATGGTTATTTTGTTTGTTCATAATAACTGTTGGAGTGTCCTCTCCGGTTGGACTTAGGGTAATTTTTCCAGGTTATATTTAAACATTTTACAGGACAACTTTCTTTCCTGGGTGAATCTCACGTGGAAGAATGGCCAAAGAAAGCAGATGAAACAAGTGTTTTGTGGTGACTAGACCCCAACTTTCCGGCCTTTCTCTTTCATATGATTCCACTTAGGAGCACACTGGTCTCTCCCATATCTAAGCAGGAAAATTCTTTTTTTTTTTTTTTTTTTTTTTTTTTAAATTTTTTTTTTCAACGTTTTTTATTTATTTTTGGGACAGAGAGAGACAGAGCATGAACGGGGGAGGGGCAGAGAGAGAGGGAGACACAGAATCGGAAGGAGGCTCCAGGATCCGAGCTGTCAGCACAGAGCCTGGCGTGGGGCTCGAACTCATGAACCATGAGATCACGATCTGAGCCGAAGTTGGACACTTAACCGACTGAGCCACCCAGGCGCCCCGTGGAAAATTCTTTACTGCCCTAAATTATTGACTCCTTCAGGACCTTCCATCCAGAGATAGCATTTTTTCCTTGACACGTGCCCGCTTCATTTTTCAGGTTAATCAGCAGGCTTTGAGAACCTATTCCGTTTGTGATTCTTGTTGTAGAGAAATAGGTAAAGGACTAGCTTCATAATCTTTGTCGCCTTTGATTTTGGACGGGAACTCGTCAGAATTAAGTCACACAAACTGGCTATACATTTCGGTGACTGATGTGTCCACATAAACTGGAAAATGAACACTATTGTGGGAGGAAGGCGAGTCCACTGAGGAGCTAGATCAGTATAAGTAGTTCAGAAGAGGAATATATTTTGCTTTCCTTTTACATCCCTTACGAAAAATGTACGTTCATGATTTCCACTTTTGGATGCGTTAGGATCATACCCCGAAGGTCCTGTGTGTCAGTGAAACGGGGTTATAGTCACAAGTAGAAATAGTCTCAAGAGTGGTCCTGCTCTATAAATACTGTCAGAAAGAATGGTTTAAGATCAACCATCAATACAGGACGT
Organism: Panthera tigris; assembly: GCF_018350195.1. NCBI lineage: Eukaryota > Metazoa > Chordata > Mammalia > Carnivora > Felidae > Panthera > Panthera tigris. The sequence continues at coordinate 8,266,395 of NC_056676.1, read as the reverse complement.
GGCCGTTCAAAATTTCATTGGCTTATCGTCAACAATCGTTCGTAGTTGGAAACCTCGTGTAGATACTCTGGAGTACATTTTTTTCAACGAATTTTGCCCTGAGGCTTTACCAGGACTCTGCTTAAAATGAATTGTGTCACGGGTGACTCATTAAGACAATTTGAATAGCGAAGTCGAGAAGTTTGTAAGTGCTTTGTATTTTTTCCAGGCCAAAATGGAATTTGGGGACCCAGCCTTGAAACAGGCACAGAACTGTTTTGAAAAAATGTTGGCCCTAACTTGGGAGTGTTCCTCCTTGTCCATCTTCTAGTGTGACCTATATCTGATGTTCTTAACTTTTATAAGATGAGTCTCATCTCTTAAAAATATATAGCTTTTGGGGCACCTGGGTTGCACTGTCTGTTAAGTGACTGATTCGATTTTGGCTCAGGTCATAATCTCATGATCTCGAGGTTTGTGGGTTTGAGCCCTAGTGGGGCTCTGCACTGACAGTGTGGAGCCTGCTTGAGATTCTCTCTCTCTCTCTCTCTCTCTCTCTCTCTCTCTCCCCCTTTGCCCCTCCCCTGCTCACACACAGGCACACGAGCTCTCTCAAAATAAATAAACATTAAAAAAATACATATATATATAGGGGCACCTGGGTGGCTCAGTCGGTTAAGCATCTGACTTGGGCTCAGGTCATGATCTCTCAGTTCACGAGTTTGAGCCCGGCATCGGGCTCTGTGCTGACAGCTCAGAACCTGGAGCCTGCTTCGGATTCTGTGTCTCCCTCTCTCTCTGCCCCTCCCCTGCTCACGCTCTGTCTCTGTCCCTCTTAAAAATAAATAAACATTAAAAACATTTTTGAAATATATATATATATATATATATATAGCTCTTTTTTTAATTTTTAAAAATGTTCAGTTATTTTTGAGAGAGAGACAGAACACGAGCAGGGGAAGGGGCAGAGAGAGAGGGAGACAAAGAATCTGAAGCAGCCTCCAGGCTCTGAGCTGTCAGCCCAGAACCCAACACGGGGCTCGAACTCACAAACCGGGAGGTCATGACCTGACTGAAGCTGGCCGCTTAACTAACTGAGCCACCCAGGTGCCCCTACACCTAACTCTTCTTAAAGCCTGCAGCGAGAACATGTACTCTGGGCTCTCATTTGCAAATGTAACCTGAAACGTAAGCTGTTTCCATCTATAGCTCTGTTTCAGGCAGAAAGAGTGATTCTCTAAAGGGTATATGGTTCATCCATCCTTCTTAGATTTGCATTTCACAAAGTGCAAGGGAATCACTGAAGAGCCCCTTAAAAGTGGTAAGGTCCTGGCCCGCTGTGCGTCTCTGAAATCTGAATCTCCGGTATGGGCTGGAAAAGCCTGCTGTAAACCAGCAGCATGGCACCCTGCATTGAGACCCTATGCCCTCCATGGCTAAATCTGCCTGGGCCCGAGCCAGATCACAGGAGCATTTTTACCAAATCGTGGTCTGCTATGAGGCCCTCAGAGACCTTGGAAGAAGCAGTCGTGTAGAGAAAGCATCCAGCTTTCAAGTCATGGCTCAAGTCATGTACCACTATCGTCCAAGTGCTCTGTCCTCCACCATTAGTGACGGGCCCCTCGCGGGAACTCTTAGCTCCCCTCTTTGGCCGAGATCCCTCATTGGATCCCAGAAGTCTGCAGTCTCTCTTTTGTGTTACTCGTTAAATAGAAATGCAGTATTGCTGTAGTTACTGTAGGAATATTCTTCAGGATGCTGTCCACTGTCGCTCAAGGCCTAGTGTCCCCTGGGATAATTATCCTTAGGTCTGGTTGCCACCGAGAACTGTCACCTCTCAGGTAATTAATACTTGTTTTATCTTCTGGGCAACGTGAACGTTGCAACTGCTCGTGTTTTCGGCTTTGCTTTGGCAACTGGACAATATACCATTAAACACATGGTTCACTTTAATAACTGTGTAGGCCGTTATGGCATATGTTTCCGTATGCTGGCTTTCCTTGTTTTTGTCTCATGATGTCCCCCCACTTCTCCCTTTGCCGTGATTTTTTAACCTTTGGGGTAACATCTTTCAAGTATTCAACATACATGTGTTGATTCCTTAAATCCTTTAGGAATGAAGATATCAATTCAATAGTAAAGGAAGACCATTTAGTAGTCCCACCTTATCCACAGGGGATAAATTCCAAGACCCCCTAGCAGATTCCGGAAACTGCAAATAGTACTGAACTCTATGTATACTATGTTTTTTTTTCCTATACATACATATCTATGATAAAGTTTAATTTATACGTGAGGCACAGTCAGAGATGAACAGTCTCTCTCTGTCTCAGAATATCTTGTACCATATTCACCCTTCTTGGGAGGATGTGAGATGCTAACATGCCTACATGAGTAGATGAAGTGAGATGAATGATTTGACATCGTGATAGAGTGTTAGGCTACTCTTGACCTTCTGATGATATGTGAGAAGGATCATCTGCTCCTAGACCACGACTGGCCACAAGTACCTGAAACTGTAGATAAGGAGGAACTAATATGGCATACAAGACATTACATTTTTGTTTTTGTTTTTCTACACATAAAATGCATTTAATAAAAATCTGCTAGCAGAATGAGTGGTGAATTCTATTAGGTGTGTGAAGAAAATCTGGGCTTAGGCTATTTTAGCAGAAGATGTAAGAATAGAATCAATGAATAATAGGAAGAATAGCCAATGGCAATTGTGAGCTATGTGCTGTGGACCTGACCTTACTTAATCTTCACAAGAAATAAATGAGCTAGGTATAACTAACACAGGCAAGGACAATGAGCCGTAGACAGGGCAATGACTTCCCCAGGTCACCAGAGGGTAAGTGACAGAGCAGGAAGTTTTAAGGCAGCCTTCGATTTAGTGGCTACAGGACTTTGGCTGGCTTCTGTCCTCTTTGTTGCCGGTGTTAATTTGTCCCAAGTAACTTAAATTTTAGCTGAGGTTGTCCTGTTCTCTGAGATCAACACAAGATTGATATAAACTCTTGCTTCATATCCTGGATGAAATCCAGTGTCTCCCCCCAAATCTCTGTAGCTTCCTGGAGGCTTTTAGTCCCACAGTCAATTTCTGGCTCAAAGTTCCTGCTTTGATGGAGTACTTGAACTTCCCCCCGTCTCCCCCCTTCAGCTATTCTCTTCTCTCTGCTCTGTGCTGACCCAACGTGGAATTCGGTTCCTTTGGCTGGTTTTCATAAGCCCACTCTTCTGATATACTTGTGTGTAGCAGATTTTAGGAAGGTTTGGGGAGACAAATATACTACTTAGAGACTTGGGGTTGGGGGAGACCAATACTACCTACAGATTCCAGAATCCTAAAGCATTTAATGTTGATCATTGGACACTCCCTCCTTTAATGTTCTTTGGCTATCTTGCTGTGGGGAATTGCTCATTGGCCGATTTCTCCAACAGGTGCCAGGCTCGTGACTCAGTGCCTCTCCCTTCTCCCCACTCAGTGGCTACCCAGCCCCGACAGTTGAGGGGGGCTTGAGGTATGGGGGTGCAGAAGGTGTTCTATGGTGTGTGAGCAAGGAGAGCTTTGAGGTGGCCCGTTTCTAGACCATCAACTTGCAGACCAATTGATCGGCCTGAAAAGACCCCTGCGGTCTAGATATTTTTCCTCTTCTCTCCCTTCTCCCCTTCCCTCGTGACCCCCTTTCCTGCTTTACAGAGGAATAGCATACCACTCACCCATCCCAAATTTCACTATAGCACATTGCTTTGGAGTGTTAAAACCTCTTCACGAAAGAATCATTTGAAATATTGATGTGTGTCTAAGAACGTGATAGACTCGAGCAAGTGGGTAGCTATTCCTTTTTAGGTCTGTTGGCTTACAACGAAATTGAAGGAGAACTTGATTGAGTTGTCAGCTGATAGATCATTTAAAAATACATTTTGCAGATACATAACTATGCTAATTTGGGGAAATATAACTCAGGGAGAATCCAACAGTTGAGTGATGTTGCTGAACTAAAATGCCTTCATTACCACCTACTTATTTAGGTGAGTCAGGCGTTTTCAGCATTTTCATCTATAAAAAAGACAAGTCAGGGTGGCATTAATGCTGTGTCCTGTGTCATTTTGGCACTAAGGATATAGGAACTCAGAAAAAGAACTGTGCAAAATCTATTAAGAGAAACATTTCCAAGTTTTCTCTTACTTTTCATGTAACATACAGGCATACCCCGTATTACTGCGTTTTGCTTTATCGCTCTTTGCAGATATTGCGGTCTTTGCAAATTAAAGGTTTGTGGCAACCATGTGCTAAGCAGGTCTGTTGGCACCATTTTTCCAACTACATTTGCTCACACCATGTCTCTGTGTCACTTTTGGGTAATTCTCGCGGTTTCAAACTTTTCAGGATTATTAGATTTTTGATGATGATTAGTGATGACGACAGGCTGAAAGCTCAGAGCGTGGTTAGCCTTTTTCAGCAATAAAGTATTTTTCTTAAAAAAATTTTTTTTAAGTTTTAATTTCTTTTGAGAGAGAAAGCGTGCAGGTCAATGGGGGAGGGGCACGGGGAGGGGGAGAGAGAGAATCCCAAGCAGGCTGTGCGCTGTCAGCCTACAGCTTTACTCAGGGCTTGATCTCCCAAACCGTGAGATCGCGACCTGAGCCGAAGTCAAGAGTTGGGCATTTAACTGATGGCCACCTTGTCAAATATTGCACCCCAGCAATAAAGTATTTTTTAAATGAATATATGTACATTTTTAAAGATGTAACGTTACTGCACACTTAATAGGCTACAGTTTGCTATAAACATAATTTTTATATGCACTGGGACACCGCAAAATTTACTTGGCTCACTTTATCGCTATATGTGTTTGGTTTTTTGTTAAATATATACAGAGAGAGTGTAAGCAGAGGAGTGGGGCAGAGGGAGAGAGAGGGAGAGCAGAGAGAGAGAGAGAGAGAGAGAATCTTAAGCATGCTCCACACTTAGTGTGGAGCCCGATGTGGGATCAATCCCACAACCCCGGGATCATGACCTGAGCCGAAATCAAGAGTCAGACGCTTAACCGACTGAGCCACATGGTATGTGTTTTATTGTGGTGTTATGATCAAACCTGCGGTGTCTCCAAGGTTTGAGATCTTTTTCTTCGACGGTGTCCTACTAATAACTGTCATGATAATTCAACCCGCACATTTTTAACAATTTAGAACTTTAGATTCATAGGGAATAAGCAAACCAACTTCAGATTTTAATAGGGTGATCCATAAGGCTTTCAAACATGAAATATGATTAAAATCCTATGGCAGAAGCGGAATAGCAATCCAAGCTGAAGGATAAAACATAAACAAAAGCAAAGGATAAGATAAACAGAAGTGTAGGAAGAAATAATTCTAGTATGTTCTTCCTGTAACTCAGTAGATCGTCTCGCACAGGCCCCAGTGCAAATGTGCCCAGACCACTTTGGAGGGTCCCTCTGTAATTCAGGGGGCAGGGCGCTTCTCCTGTGTGCAAGAGGACGGGAGGCAGGGGGAGGATGATTAATGATTATACTCCTGCACGAGTCATTGCCGCGGGTTAGGTCCTCCGTGGACACTGACCTTAGAGTTATTAGTTTGTTCTTTTTTCAGTGTAGTTACTTTTCACTGAAAAACAAAAATGCTTTACAAATACTAACCCATAAAACCAATCTTATCTCTTCTTCCCAGATGGTGCAATAAAGACCTAAAAATATCAAGGAAGGTTTCTGAAATATTACGAGCAAGTGGAAGAAAGAGGAAGTGGGTCCTTGGATCCTCATTCTAGGATTAGTAGACTGCTATTTGTGGCTGCGGTGTGAGGTGAGGCCCATATCTCGAGGATTTTAGCACCGTGGGGGCTTATCGTGACTTGTTAACACAGACTGCCGAGTAACAAGCTCTTTCTTTTGACATTTTCCAGAATTGCCTTTTGAAACAGGCCTGCTGAAGTCTGTCCCCGCCAGGCCTCCTGTAGCCTTCACCTAGTGCCCCCATACGTGTCAAATATGTCAAAAATAGAGGGGATTTTCATCGATTGTGTTGGCTCCTTCCTTCACCTCCTGGAACTCACGTGAGGTGAGCATGTCAGCGCCACGGAGGAAGCCAGAGGAGAACCGCGGGCTGTGGCAGGAGAGGTGAGGAGAGCAAGGGCGGCCCCCCGTCAGGGAAGGCACTGCCATGGGCACATGTCTTGCTGACTCAGATAACGCCCTGGACTTTGTCTAGGACCCTCACGATACCTCCAGGATACAAACGCTTGTAAACTTGGGGGCCGGCACCTGTTAGCTCCAAGAGGGATAGTTAACCTCCATCCATGGCGGCCCCTTTGAGACGGGAAGGAATCCTTGACTTTGAGAAGGCTGGAATGAGGGTCTGGGCAACCGATGCCGTCTCTGGTCTTTCCCCTTGGAATGGAATCCACATACCATACAATTCACTCTTTTGAAGTATACAGCTCAGTGGGTTTTAGTGTATTCTGAGTTGTGCGACCATCACCACGGTCTAATTCCAGAACATTTCCGTCACCTTGGAAAGAAACCTCACGCCCATTAGCAGTCATTCCCCAGTCCTCCCTCCAGGCCCTGGCCACCATTTCTGTCTCTACAGATTTGTCTACTCTCTTATGGGCATTCCAAATAAATGAAATCATGCGCCATATGACTTTTTGTGACTGGCATCTTTCCTTCAGCAAAACTATGTCCCCAAGGTTCTTCCATGTTGGAGCGTGTATTAATACTTTCTTCTTTTAATGGCGAAATAATATTCCACTGTGTGCATATGCTACAGGTTGTTCATCCATTCATCAGTTGATGGACCTGTGGATCATTTCCATGTTTTGGCTACCACAAATAATGCAGCTACGAACATTGGTGGAAAAGTTAATTTTTTTTTAAAGTGCACGTACCCGAGAGCTCACTTTAGTCGAACAATGCGGATAGGCTAGTCAAGATTCGTTGATGCTAGAACTTAACATTGGTACGGCTAGTCCAAAAGCCATTGTGCGTTGGGAGTAAGTTATAACAGAATCTCTGTTTACTTTTTCATGCATCAAGGACGTGAAGAGAAAATGTTTATTTGCCTGTCTCGTCTCCATATTTTTTTTTCGTCTCCATATTTTTAAAGCATGTTTACCAATTCAGTTCAAAAGCGTTGCTGGCTGATTTTATCTTCCGTGTCACGGACATGTCACATTCGTATTTCAGAGATGTCTCTTGACACACAAAACCTTCTTTGGTTTGATTTCAACCGGTTCACCAGCCTGGTGGTTCCCAAACTGAGTATTGAGGGCCTTTGGGTCCTGCAGGAAAATTACAGGGGTGGTACGGGAATATTTTAAAGTGTTGAGTTCAAGGTACTCAAAACTAGGAGGATAGGCTACTAGTTTGAACAGTAGGTAGTGATTCTGTTGAAGAAATATCTGTGTGAGAAGTGGGGGTTTTGGCGGGAGCTCTGATAAAATGCCAGGACCGCATGAAATCAGTGTGGAACAGGAAGCAGAAATGTGTGTGTCAGAGGCTTTCTAGTGGCCAACTGACACACACATTCTCCAAATAAGTAATTGTGGTGCTTTAAGAATGGAAAAAACGATGTTTTTTTTTTTTTTCCTTTGTTTCAACTTCAATGTTATTTGAACCTAACTATGTAATAAACTTTTAGATGTTTCTTTTGGTCTCGGGTTGCCATGAAAAACTTACTGAGATATGTGGGTTGCAAAGAACCGAGATGTTTGGGAACCTTTGTTCCAGTCTTTCCCCCTAGTTTCTCATCTTTGCTCCATTGAACTCTCAGCAGAACATAGCCTGCTCCTTCATGGTCGAGGTCCTTGCACGTGTCTCTGTGCCTTGGAGTTCGCCCCTGGTGTCCATTCTCCTTCTCCCTGGAAAACATTTTTAACCCCTCAAGACTCTTTGCAGACCCTTCAAGCCCCTCCTCCGGGAAGCCTTCCTGGAATTCTCCAGGTGTGCTCGTTTGCTGAATTTTCAGTGCTCCCAGGATTGCTGGTTTATTCTTCCGCTTCGTGCGTCTCCACCCCTCACGGTGCTAAACTTTGTCTAGATCACTGGACTTTCTTTCTCATTCTGAGTTCCACAACCACAGAAACCACCTGTTAGCAGCCTGTATCCCCAGCACAGCACTGAATGCACGGTGACTGGTTAACTGCATGAATGGACCGAATGCTAACACAAGATATCTATCAAGCTACTTACCCTTTCTCCTTCAGAATTCACGTTTTTTTGTTTTTTTGTTTTTCCCCATGGGAAGCAACCTACTATGGTAGTCCTGGAGAGTGCTGTAAATAATCATGATCGCAGTCCCGATAAAGCCTGATCATCAGTCCGAGGGACCATGTGAATACAAACCGTGACCATTTCAAAGGCAATTTCCTGACCGCCGACTCAAAGCACACGTCAGACACAAAAGTTGTGCCAATCGAAGAGCTCCAATTTAAAGGATAGGGTTCCTGGCAAGGTCAGCCTGAATTGGGCTTAAACGAAACGAAATTGATGGCAGATGAAAGCTCAACAGGTTCCAGAATCATTGTATACTTGTTACGGTGTTCTCACTAACACCCGAGCACCAGCGCAGTGGACCTCAGCTTCCGGAGCTGCTTCTGGGGTCACTGGCAGGCACATCTGTTTGGTGCGAATCTGCCTATTTGCTCATTTGCCAAAAATGTAAAGTCGAGCCCTGAATTAGTTTCAGTTCACTGCATCCCTTCCAAGCTGACGAATCAGCTGCACGGATTACGGTGCTCCCCCCTCTCCTCCCCTCGACCTGCCAAATTACACCCACAAGTGAACATTCACAAAAGGCAGCCTGAAAGCAGGCTGTCTGGAAGGACGATGCGCGGAGACGCCTGCATCCCGTGGATGAACACATATTACTCTCGTTTATCTAGCTCGGGTCCCAGCGCTCGCACCAAAGCCGAGGGCTGATACAGAGACACTCTTTAGAAGCTCTTATTTTCAAGACGAGGGTGATACTCGTATTTTCTGAAAGGAAGGCCCCTCCCGCTCATATTGGGACAACGTGTGCATTAATAGATAAGTATTTGCCTCGTGGTCTCAAAAGTCGCGCTTCTAACAGAATTCAAGTTCAACCTTCGTTAATCTCAGGGGTGTTCTCTCTAAAAAGCACCGGGCACGGTACTTTAATGTCATGTGCATTTTATCGCGTCATGGTGCCTCAAATTACAGTCATCCTCCAACCCTTAGATTCAGCACAAAGCAATGTCATCTTTACATTGTGCTCGGCAGGCTGGGGCTATCTTTGAATGTCCTGCAAAAATAAAACTATCCGTCCACAGAGAAGTGACCGTGGAGATGAGATGCCTTAGAAAGAAAGGGCTTCTCCTTCCTCTTTAGCACATCCCTTGACAAAATGTCCCGCTTTGCTCCTCTTGGTGGATATTTATGGAACGTGTATTTCAGAGCGTAAGGAGCAGTGTGCTACTGAGACGGAGATTCCTTTATGGGATAAGTCTTCAGCCCACAGCACCAGCTCCACCACACTGCTTGGCAAGGAGACTGAACGCCCCTGCCTGTTTCCTCCAACTTTCCTCCAACTGGTCCGGACCCCTCCTTGAGCCGGACACTTTCTGCCTGCTCAGCAGTGAGGAAGACAGACGATCTCATGGGAGACACACAGAGCAAACGCAACGTAACCAATAAAGATCAAGATCATTGTTGGGGGCGCCTGGGTGGCTCGGTCGGTCGAGCGTCCGACTTCAGCTCAGGTCACGCTCTCGCGGTTCGGTTCGTGAGTTTGGGCCCCGTGTCGGGTTCTGTGCGGACAGCTCAGAGCTTGAAGCCTGCTTCGGATTCTGTGTCTCCCTTTCTCTCTGGCCTCCCCCGCTTGCACTCCGTCTCTCTCTCTCTCAAAAATGAATAAACATTTCAAAAAAAATTTTAAATCAAGATCATTATTAAGCAATGCTATTTAAAACAGGGTGATGGGGAAAGAATATAGGGGTAGTGGTTGTAGTCAGGGAAGGCTTTTTGAGGAGGCACCATTGAAGACAAAACCAAGGATAAGAAGGAGTGCACCTTGAAGGGACCTAGGGGAAGAGCGCCACAGGCAGAGGGAACAGTAAGTGCAAGGACCCTAGGGACAGAAAAATGAAAGTGTCCCTCCCCTCCATCCTGCCTTTCACCAGCCACCCTGTGCTTTGTGTCCCATTCATCCTTCCTATATGTAAAGTGACCAGAGATTCCATCTGGTCAACACGCCTTGCCTCCCCCCTGCTGCTCCCCCTCCCCCTCTCCCCGCCTCCCCCCACCCCGACCACGGACCAAAAGGGTCTGGGTGTTCCTAAGAGCCATACCTCGATGGCAGGGGTCTTAATCAATTGCATACACTGATTTTTGGACCCATGAAAAGTAAAAGTCTGAAGCTTTTCTAGAAGCTAACATCACGGGAGCGGGATTTGCGTTTTCGCAGTGAACTCTGTGAAACGTACAGACCTCTAAGACACGCCCTGGTCTAACACTCTGTGAGGTCTACTTAAATAACAATAAGTTCTGTACAAAGATGGAGAGTTGCTATTTTGCCTGCTTCGTTTCTGAGATGTTGCTAGCCTCTTGCATTCTTTCTAGGTGCGGGCGCCTGGATACAAAGCAGACATAGCATAAGGGCTGTGTTCTTAGCCTGTGGCCTGCAAGGGATCCCTGTGGCTGTGGAGACCCACAGGCCTGTCATTGTAGCTGTCACCTGCACTCGTCACATCCTTCATTCTTCCTACTCCAAGAGGATATTCCCATCAAGAGGAGGTACAATGAGTACCCACGGTGACAATGCGTGTGGACAGCACGTTGCCATCTGCCTGGGGTAAGAAACAAAAGGGCGCAAAGATGGGATCGTGTTGCCTGGGGGAGTGGCGCTGGGTAAAGGCTAGTACTGTTCTTCCAAATGCCTGAAAAATTCCCACTGTCGTTCAAGACCCAGCCCCGGTGACTTTCTACGCAATGTTGCCTGATCACACCTTATTCCCAGCCCCAGGGCACAGAGAGTCTCTGCTCGCCCACAGATACGTGTCCTTGCCCGCCTCAGTGAATTGAAGTGCATCTGACTCTAAGCCTAGATCCCTACTGGCGCTGTGAGCAACCCTGTGCTTTGCTCATTTAGCTCTCTCACAGTGCCTGCCCCCAAGATGTTTGCTGTATATGAATAAATACATGCAGGATACGTAGTGAATACAGCTCCTCCAAAGCCATATCATAAGTGGCTGCAAACCAGGAATGGTGGCAGAACCCAGCACTCTGGGATAACGGGGGGCGGGGGGAGCAGAGAAGAGCCTTCCTCAGCAGAGGCCCCATCCGCATGAGATAAAGACCACCACCACTTAGGACCGCTCATCTTCCATCCACCTAGACATTTCTTTTTTCTCTGCCTTAGAAAACAATACACAGAAGGTAGAGAGACTGAGATGTTTTGATGAAAGTATAACATTACTTAATGGGTTAGCCTGCACACTCTTTTTGTTGCTGCAAAGTCTGTCTGAAGTGTGTGTTTTGGCTTCTCTGTCTTAGCAATTTAGTAAGTGCAATATCCTGAGCAAAATGGAATCTCTTTTTTTTTTGTTTGTTTGAAGGTTGAGACTATTGTAATGCCTTGCAGCCATCATAACATCCAGACCCCTGCCCTGGTTTCTTCTGGAAACTGCATAGGAAATACAGGCAAGTCTTCGCTAACCCCAGGGCATGATGGCATGGTAATTTTTGGAATAAATCTTAAAATAATCTGGTTTCCTTATGACCCATGCTTTCCGCCCCAAAGTCATAAGCTATAAAAAATTCGGCTGGGTTTATGTTTCTGCTTAATCAAGGTTTACTGTCTGCCTTAAACTTGGTGCCAAGTGACATCCGGTAATCATTCTTTGTTTGGAGCATCCCAGCAGCCGAGAAGTCAAATCCATCATCAAGTGACAGTTGCACTCAAATTCCAGAAGGGAGACAATTCATAAACCTCTCGTCTTTATTTATTTTTCCCTTACCCCCATCAGGGAATCCTCTAGCCTGATGCTATTAGTAGATAGGGCACGACCTCCCGTACTACTGTAATATTTCTTCACTTGGCGTGCTTGGAGAGAAGACTCTGGAAAAATGGATATGGAGAGAACAGGATATATAATTCCTGCCTTCCTAGAATATGTCACAGTGATAAGTGGATGACGAATGCTGATGAGTATCGACTACTTCTTCAATCAAGCCCTGTGTTCTGGAGTGTGTGTGTGTTGCAGCTGCTGTCTGTAGTCTATTACTAAACCATCAAAATGATCACAAACAATCCAAGAAGAAATTGAAACGGCATTAGAGGCATTGTTTTATCCATCTACAGTATTAACAGTGCGGTTTAGCAAAACCACTCCTGGAATACATTTTGCCTTAATAATGTATGAGTGGCAGTAGCTGCAAAGAATTTCTGGAATCAGAGTCACAGATGTGGACATGTTTTTATGAGTTGAATTATAACAAAATAATTGTCTTGACTGAAGGGTAGATAGTGGAAGTGGGCTTCACTCTCGATAAGCATTCTTTTTGCTATCATCCAAATCTGAAGACAAAAGGACCTGAATCAAACACTTACTGCCTGGGTACTTTGGTCAGGTTGTTAACCCTCCTAATACCTTGAAACCTGCCTTAAGGGATTTGGGGATAATAAAGCTGGAGAGGAAAGGTGTGACAGGAGGAGAACACAGGCCTCGGAGTCTGACCCCCCAGTGTCACTTATTGACCAAGTACCATTGGATAAACTGCCAAACTTCTCCGAGTCCTGTTTCCTCATTTAATGGATGTGGATAACAATATACTCCTCACAGATTGTTATGAGGAATTAGCCGAAGATATTGCAAGGAAGATGGTTGGAATACAGTAGGTGCTCCTGGGCTGTAAAGTCTCTTTACATTCTCCTTATAAGCCTGAAGAAATTGTTCTTCATACAAGCCTCGGATCAAATGACCCAAATCCAATTGCTCGGCTCGATAGATATTGAGTAATAAAAACTGTTGTGAAAGTACTGTGTCAATATTAGTTATTAGTAATGACAAAATTTAATGATGAAGAGACTGACTCTCCCACCATAAAATCTCTAAAATTGTAAATCTCCCACTCTGAATTTCTAAGACACATGAGGCAAATCTTCTCAGGCATTGGACAATGGGCAGCACTGCCTGGTGTCCAATGTCTGAAAACTTATTTCATGTATTTTGTTTGGTTTTCAGTTGTTCCAGATGGGGTGATAAATCCAGTCCATGTTGTCTCATTATGGCTAGAAGTGGAGGCCTGACAGTGGTCTGTAATGAACTGAAGATATACCTAGTAAGAAAATAAGAAGAGGCATAGCTGAAAAGCCCGTATAAGAAACAAAATGGAATATTAAAAATTATTTGATTAGCACAAAGGAAAGCAGAAAAGGAGGAATAGAAACAACAAAATCATATGGACTGTTAGAAAACAAATAACAAGATGATAGGTTAAAACCCAACTACATCAATAATTACATTAAATGTAAATGGACCAAACATTCCACTTAATGAGAATGGATGAAAGTCAAAATTATGGTAGATATGAAGTTGCTCTACCAGACCCTCTTCAAAGAAGAACTTGCCCAGGCTATCAGAAGTGAGCCTTTATCTGCTAAGTCCTTCAAGTTTGCCACATATGCAGAAAACTGCCTCACTCAGAGCATGACCTTCTTAATGTGGTTCACACCTGACTACTATTGAGGCAGAGACATAAAGACCTGGCCCTTTCAGCCCAATGTGGGACAACTCGGACAAGCCGTATATACACCAGTGTTCCGGGTCAAGTGGGCTGAGGCTCTGTCAAGACTTCAGTGCAGTTTGACTTTTCCATCTGTTCCATCCTGCATACTTCCTCTCCTTTCCACAGTTGCTGATTCCAATATATACTCTGCACAGAAACCTCTGGCTCTGCATCGCTTTTGGAGAACCCAACCTATGACAAAGGCCCAATTATATGCCATACATAGAGATTTTCAATGTAAAGACAGATTGAATAAAAGAATAAGAAAAAATATATACTGTGCAAACAGTAGACTTAAGAAAACTGATGTTACTAAAGAAAAAGAGAGCTGTTTTAAATGATTACAGTATAAATTCAATAGGAAATCACAAAAATCCTAAATATGTAGGTACCTAATAATAAAATTTCAAAATATATGAAGAAAACTGATGTAAATAAAGGAAGATATAGATATATTCATAGTCATAACTGGAGGGTTTGTATGACCTTCTGGAAGTAGAAAAAAATCAGTAGGAAATTAAAAGCTTTGAAAGGAATATCAAATGACCCAATTTTCATTTACAGAATACTATAAGCAACAATGAGAAAATGCATATTTTTTCCCCCTAGGTGAACATGGTGTATTCACCAAGATATCTTATGCAGAGTATTAAATGTCTTAAAATAATGAAATATTATACAGTATATTTTCTGACTACAACAGAATTAAATTAGAAGGCAATAGCAATAGGATATCTAGAAAACCACCCAATTTGAAAATGTTTGGAAATTAAACACCACATTTAAAAATAATTCATGGGTAACGAAGAAGTCACAGTGGAAATTAGAAAAATATTCTCAGTTAAATAATAATGAAAACACACACAGCAAAATTTATGGGTACATCGAAAGCAGCAATTGGATTGAAATTTGTAGCTTTAAAGGCTTGTATAAAAAAGAAGAAATACCTAAAGTCAAATGTTTCCAGAAAACCAAACAAAACAGAAATAGAGAAAATTGACAAGCCAAAATCAGTTCTTTGATAATATTAATAAAATGGATAAGCTCTAATCAAGACTTATAAGGAAAAGAGAGAAGTAACACAAATCAACAATGTTAAGAATGAGTGAGGAAAAATCACTACAGATCCTATAGACCTTTGAATTAAATAATAATATTAAGAAAACTTTATGCCAATAAATTTAGTAATTATATAAAATGAACAAATTCCTTGAAAAGCACAAACTACCAAAGCTCACTCAAGAAGAAATAGAAACTTTAGCTCTGTAGTTATTAAGTAAGTTGAATTCAAAACCACAAACCTTCCTGCAAAGAAAATTTCAGGCCCTGTGCTTTAGCTGATGAAATCTATCAGTTAATAAAGAAGAAAAAATAAAATAATACAAATATACAAAGCTCTTTTAGAAAATAGAGGAAGAAGTACATCCTAATTCATTTCATGAGACTTCAAAAGCCTGACATATTAGTGCAAAGAAAATTACAGACCAATATTCTCCATGAACTTGGATACAAAAATCCTTGACAAAATTTTAACAAGTGTATTGTAACAATATATAAAAGTGACAATATATCATGAAATGAGGTTTATACCAGGAATAAAAAGGTGTTTCAAAATTCAAAAATATCAATCACCTTAATTCATCATACTAATAGAATGAAGGAGAAACACCATATGACCATCTCAATAGATGTAGAAAAAATTCTCCATAAAATTCAGCACACATTCATGATAAAAATTCTCAGCCATGTGGGATCAGAATAGATGTTTCTCAACTTGATATGGCTAACATCTTAATGGTAATATACTGAACACTTCCCTCTAAGACAAGGAAAAAGGCAAGGATACCTACTCTCATCATCTCAACACTGTTTTCTAGCCAACGAAATAAGGCAAGAAAAAAAAAGACAAATAAATTGGAAAGCAGAAAGCAAAATTATCTTTATTTACAGATGACCTGATTGCATATATATATATATATATATATATATATATATAATATCATTAGGAATCTACCACAATAAGAAAATCCTTTCAAAATTGACAAGTGAATTTAACAAGGTCACAGGATATATACAAAATTATCAATATACAAATCAATACACAAAAATTAGTTGGATTTCTGTACACCAGCACCAAATAATCGGAAAATGAAATAACCAACTGCGTTTACACTAGCATTGAAAATCATTACATACTTAGGAATCAATGAGCAAAAAATTACTTCCATCTGGGAAATTATCTTCAGCCTACCCCAACGGTAACAGAACAGAAGGGCTCACAGGCTAAGTTAAAAATATTAAATTAAAACCCAAATCACAAAACTTGGGACTTCTGGTTTCCAGTTCTGCGTGGAGAGAGATAGGAGGTGCCCCTCAGTCCTAATGAGAAGTAAAAAGCCTGAAAAATTAGCAATCTGAAAAGGCTACAAACTGTATGATTCCAAGTATATGACATTCTGGCAAAGGCAAAACTATGGAGACAGTAAAACATTCAGTGATTGTCAGGGGCTGGTTCGGGGGAAGGAATGATTAGGTGGGTGGGGCACAGACGATTTCTAGGGTAACGAAATTACTATAAATGATGGATACACGTCATCACGCCTTTGTCCAAACCCATAAAATGTACACCACCAGAAGAGAACCGTAGTGTTTCTGGACTTTGGGTGATTATGATGTGTCAGTGTAGGTTCATCACTTGTAACGAAGGTACCACGCTGTTGGGGGAAGGGGGATATAGGAAATCTTTGTACCTTCCCCTCAATTTTGCTAGAAACCTAAAACTGCTCTAAAATTTGTTCTCAATTAAAAAAAGAAGAAAAAACCCCACAAATCACATGGTTTATATAATCGATTCACAACACAAACTAAAAAAAAAAATGAGAAAAAGGACAAGGGGTGTTTTAACATACTTTGGAGTGCATGCAGGCAGGTGGAAAAGCCATGCTATCTGAATCCCAGGCCATGCTATGTTCACTTGTCCCGTCCCTCTGCCTCATCAGCCTTTCCCACTGATGACGTGATTATACGGACAGGAAATTAGGCTCGAGCAAGAGAACTCAGGCAAAAGGTATCCTGGGCCAGTGACACACTCTTGCTGTATCGAGAAGACAAAGGCACAGTAAAACCTGGCTATAGGTGTAGCTGGCTATTAGCTTGTCGAACAGCCATAAGTTTCGTTTTTCTTAAGGCCATCATGGATGTCACTGCTGGGTGGTGAATTAAGGCCACTCGAATATTAAGTGCTCATGCATATTTAGTGTATCCAGAATATTTTGAGCTTCTTGTATATTTACCACTGTATATGCCTCATACATGTTTAATATATGATGAATATTTAGTACCTCTAGTGTATTTAGTGTACTATGAATATTTAGTAGTCAGGTGCTGCATGAATATTAGGTATCTTTTTGTTTTCCCCATCGTTTTTGCCTATCTTTAGCATGTACATGCTTTACTTTGTAACTACTTATCTTTACCTAACGCGGTTTATGAATTTTAACATTTTGTGAATTGTCTGTTCTAACAAAGATTTTACTTGCTAAGTTACCTATACTTGAAACACTTTACAAGTTTTGGCCATGTTTTACAAATTATAAACATTTTCGTCTTTTATAATGGAACTGAACATTTAAAAAATTTAATAACGTACCTTGCATGTGTAAGAGCACTATGCTGAAATTATAAAATATTGCTGGGAGGGATTTAAACAGGCCTACATAAATGGGGAGATATACCATGTTCATAATTTGGAAAACTCAGTATTGATAAGATATCAAATCTCCCCCACTTGGTTCATGGATTCAACAATCCCAATAAAACGAATTCCAATAGCTTTCTTTGGAGAGGGGGGGTGGGGAGAAATCCACAGTCTGATTATAAAATCTATATGGAAATGCAAAATAATTTTGAAGAAGGAAAACATATTGATAAGGTGTCAAATCTCCCCAAATTGGTTCATTGGTTCAACAATCCCAATAAAACAAATTCTAGCAGCTTTCTTTGGAGAGGGGGGGTGGGTAGAAATCCATGGTCTGATGATAAAATCTATATGGAAGGGCAAAATAATTTGAAGAAGGAAAA
Organism: Panthera tigris; assembly: GCF_018350195.1. Lineage (NCBI taxonomy): Eukaryota > Metazoa > Chordata > Mammalia > Carnivora > Felidae > Panthera > Panthera tigris. The sequence continues at coordinate 8,248,570 of NC_056676.1, read as the reverse complement.
CAAAGTTGTAGGACCTAAACTACCTGATTTTAAAACTTACCTCAAGACAGTGAGGTATTGGATACATGTATAGAATAGAGTCTAGAAATTGATTCCCATATATGTGGCCAAATGATTTTCAAAATGGCGTCAAAGTAATTCAGTGTGGAAAAAAGATAATCTTTTGGGTAACTGGAGCTGGTTTAACTGGGTAAAGAAAATGAACTGCAACCCATACCTCACACTCTATACAAAATTTAATTGGACATATTCACCCTAAAAGTAGAAGCTAACAAGGAGAAAAAAAAATAGGAGAAAATCTTCATGACCTTGGAGTAGATAAATATTTCAGCCATAATAGAAAGGAAATCAAACTGGAGTCTATGGAAATTAAAAATTTCTGCTCCTCAAGGACCCTGGGAAGACAATGAAAAGGCAAGCCACAGACTGGGGGAAAATATCCACAATATGTGTTATCTGACAAATGTCTTATATCCAGAGCTCAATAATAAAATACTTCTTTTAAAGAGTGGGTGAAAGTCTCGAACAGATACGTTAAAAAAAATAAAGACTACAAAGCCCAAGAAGCGACAACAGGATGCTCAACGTCACTGGTGATCAGGGAAATGCAAATTAAAGCCCCAACAAGGTACCACTTTGCTAAAATGAAAAACCTGACAATCCCAAGCGTTGATAAAGAGGTTAGAGCCATTAGAACTTGCATAGTGTCCTATGGGAGGATACAATCAAGCAGCTCCTCTGGAAAGCCTTGTGCCAATTTCTTACAAAATGAGATGTACCACTCTCTACGATCCCACAATTACACTGGTAGATAGGCACTCAAGGCAAATGAAAACAGAGGTCCACAAAAAGGCATGTATTTGAATTTTCACAGCGGTTTTATTCATAACGACCCCAAATCAAAAGGAACCTAAAGTTCTATAAACAAGATAACGTCGAAACAATGAATACAAACCATCAACGATATAAGGATACACACTGCATATGTCTTCAGAAGCGTCTGCATCCTCTTGTGGCCTTCTGTCTCTGCTCACTTCTGATGTGACCGGTGATAAACACCGCCTTGTGGACTTCAGAGTGCAGAGACATCCCAAAAGGCAGAGCCATAGAGACAGAAAATGGTTGCCAAGGACTGTGGGGAGGAGGCTATGGGAACTGATGGCTAAGAGACACGGGATTTCTTTTGGGGGTGTTGAAGATGTTCTGAAAATTAGACTGTGGGGATGATTGCATAACATGGTGAATGTAGTATAAAATCACCAAATTGCAAGCTTTGAGACGAAGCATTCGATGATAGATGGATTACATCTCAACACGCATCCAACACATACTTCTCAATCCTTATCTTACTCTACCTCTCTGGAGCAATTCTTAGCAATGCTTTCTTTCTTAATTCACTTTTGTTTTTCCTCTTGCTGTTATATTCGTCTGACTTTACTTCTGTTTCTCAGATTGTTCCTTTCGGCTTTCTACTGGGTTACTCACTCCTTAAAGAAATGCTGGTTACTCACTCCTTAAAGAAATCCTGGTGGTCTCAGTCCTCAGGGTCTCTCTCTCTCTCTCTCTCTCTCTCTCTGAGCGCTTCTCCTCCGGTTACAAGTATCCTCTGCATCATCATTGATGAGTAGATCGTCATGTCTCACCCTCATCTCTGTCCTGAGCTGCATACTCGATGTCTGACATCCCATACTTGGCGATTGACGTCACAGGCTACCAATCTCAATATATGCCAAACAATTTATATACCTTTGCTTCAAACCAAACTTGTCTATCCTCCTGTTAATTATCTTAAAAAACCAGGATTCCAGAGGCGCCTGGGTGGCTCGGTCGGTTAAGCATCTGACTTCGGCTCAGGTCACGATCTCAAGGTCCGTGAGTTCGATCCCCGCATTGGGCTCTATGCTGACCTCACAGAGCCTGAAGCCTGCTTCAGATTCTGCGTCTCCCTCTCTCTCTGCCCCTCCCCTGCCCCTGGTCTCCCAGGGAGGTTGTCGGCCTCCAGCAGAATTCCCTGAAAACTGGTTGTGGCCCAGTTCTTGTAGCATTTGGTCCTGGTAGAGTGTCTAGGTGGCAGATGGGGGGTGGGTGGCAGCTCTTGGTCCGCTGGGTTACACGGTGACAGCTGCCGACTCTGGACCTCACCACCTGTTTATTTCAGGAGAGACCCCGAAAATTCACCACTAAATAATTAGATGAAAAAGAATCTGGCATAATCAGGAAAATAATGTAGTTTCCATAACAGAGAAATACCTCATCTTGAGCTCTTTGGAGATGAGAATAACGATGAAGAAGGGGAAAAAATTGCCCAAATAATTCAATCTCCCTCGTATTGCTCATGGACGTGGTTCATGCATTTCCAAACTAACCTCAGGAAAAAAGCGAGTCGCCTTGTTAGGGAAATATCATCTCGTCCCGGTCCGTTTGTCACTTGAAGGCAACAAAGCGAAACCACATCTGCCTAAACATAAAAGGAGTCAGAGAGACGGCAACTATAGAAATGAAATGACTAGTGTTTATAATGACGGTATAAAGGAGCTGTTGAAACCCATCTGGTCGAGAAGGGAATCGAAGAACAACTCAGGACATACATGGGACGCTTACAAAATACAGAAGAACTGGGAAAAAGGAAGCCTGAGACAGTGAAGGAAAACGATCGGGTGCAGAGCTCAAAGAAATAAAAAATGAATATTGCAAAAACTATCTCAGTGAGGAGTTTTCAAATCACTGAACACAATACAGATAAAAGATAGCATGTCTTCACCAAATTAGTTTTCAAGGGCTCACTTCAGATTATAAAGAAATACTAGTGCAATGAAATGGTTACTTTGCATTTGTTTTAGAAAGGGGATAGAGAGAATTAAGATTTACTTCAGATCAAAAAGTCAATGTTCTCTAGGCGCTATGGAAATAGAACCAAACAGAGCTTGGAGATAACAAAGCAATTGATGCTAAAAGAAATGCATTGTCCTGTTTCCATTTTCTTCTGACTGGGGGTTTTAGAGCCAAGGATTGGTGAGTTAGTTAGAGACGGGGCTAAATATGGAACTAGATACCGGATCAAGAATTTTAGTCCTGGCCTTGTTACCGAAGAGGTCCTTGATCTTGGCTAAATCATTTCAACTCTCCGTGTCTCCCTCTTTTACGTCTAAACACTGAGAGTTACTTGCTTATTCAGTAAGCATTTATGGAGCCCCCAGTGCATGCTCGGGCTCCATGATCTTGCATATCCTGAAAGTTGTGTCTTCGCTGAAAGATACGCTGGTAGGAGAGACCATTTTTAGTTCACATCCCTCACTTGAAAGATAGCATAAACTGAGACCCAGGAAAGTTAAAGAAGCTGGTTAAGATCTGTTGGCTAGAAACAGAGCTGCACGAGAGCCCTGGTCTCCTGCTGCAGGCTGGAGGGTGGAGGCTGCATTGACCCCTCTTCATGACAAGTGGAAAGTTCCGGGTAACAACCTGAAGTTAATGCAGACGGAGGGCAAGTTCCCATGCTTCATGTGGTAGAAAAATAATAGCATCGAGTTATTTCCAGTTTTAGGATGCGTAATAAGGGCCCCTGGGTGGCTCCGTCAGTTAAGCGCCCGACTTCGGCTCAGGTCACGATCTCACGGTTCATAGGTTCGAGCCCCGCGTCGGGCTCTGTGCTGACGGTGCAGACCCTGTGTAGGATTCTCTCTCTCCCCCTCTCTCTCTGCTCCTCTCCCGCTGGCACACGCACACTTTCTCTCTCTCTTTCTCTGAAAGTCAATAAAGAAATACACTTAAAAGAAAAAAAGATGCATAATCAAACCTCACTGCCTTCCATTGGTCTGAACCACAAGCCTGTTAAAGGCAATTGGACACTTTCATAAAAGTGGTCAAGGTTTGCTGATCACACATCCTGTGTGGAGATCGGTGTCAGTTCTGTGTTCTATGCTCAGCACCGTCTTGGGCGGTGGGTACCAGCCCTGTTTACGGGCGAGAAGACAGAGGTCCGGAGAGTGAAGGAACCTGTTGGGGTCAAGGGACCACGCCCTGAGCGTGTCCACGTTGCCCACCGTGTTAACCGCTGGAGGCCAGAGAGGTGTGGAGGTCCAGAGCCGGGTTTCTAGAATTCCAGAACAGAGTTTCAGCAGGGAGTGATGGTTTGCCCGTGGAGGGATTGGCCAAAGAGTGGAATTGGGAAGAAGACTGAGTGGCGAGGGATTGGGAGGTGGTCACGGACGCTGAAGAGGTCAGGGCAGGCAGGGGATGACCCGAAGGGCCCCAGACACGCTGACACCAAAACTCCGCCTCCCCGCCCACTGCCGCTGGGCCACGAGCCCACCTGCCGCCTGCCTCCCTACCTCCCAGCCCTGGGGCCCTTTGTGACTGCCTTTTCCTGTTCAAAGCTGCCGATTCTGGCATAATTAATACAAGTCGTAATACATGTACTAACATAAAATGCTATGAGTCGAAATATTTCGAGTATTTAAATGTATATTAATATATAATACACATAGTATAGGTTAATAAATATAATAGCCACCATTTCTTGAATGCTTGCCGGGTGGAAGCTGCTATGAAAGATATTAAAAATCCATATAAAATAGCACTCCGTCTTCAGAACTTGCCTAAGGCCATGGGGTCAGGCGTGACAAGCCAGGGTTTGAACCTAGTCTGTGCAAACCGCAAGCTTATAGTTCGTTTGTAAAAAAATTGTGTTTATTTTGAGAGAGAGAGAGACAGAGAGTGTGAGCGGGGGGAGGGGCAGAGAGAGAGGGAGAGAGAGAGAGAATCCGAAGCAAGCTCCGAGCTATCAGCACAGAGCCTGACCACGGGGCTTGAACCCATGACCCATGACCCCATGACCCCATGACCCCATGGGTCACGAACCCATGACCGTGAGGTCATGGCCTGCAGCCAAGAGCTGGCCGCTTAACCGACTGAGCCACGCAGGTGTCCCCCAAGCTTATAGTCCTTCAATCCCACTCTTCCTTAGGGTCAGGAGCAAGTGGAGGGATGAGCGTCAGTCCCCCCCCCCCCATCCTGGGAGGGACCCTGTCTCAGACCTGCTGTGAACGTGTTGAGGCGGAGAAGCAAGGCCAGAGAGAGCCTGGAAGGAGATTAGAATCAGCACCAGGCATTTAAGACAGAGATTCTCAGGGCGTCTTGTGGAAGCTTTGAACGTGTGCAGGTGGGGGACCCCGGAGATCGGGTGTGCCTGGGGAGTCCCGGCAGCGCCCGAGCTTGGACAGGGCCCAGCACCCCTTCCAGCCAGCGCCACGATGCTCCAGGCTGCCCACTGCTGCCCCGTCCATCTCTTTGGTCACGGAGGTAAACCCCGGTGCTAAATGGTGTCAAAGGGATGTCGTGATGCCGGTGGGAGCCGAGACACCCGGCCTCCAGGGACGGTCTGCCTTCTAGTAACTCAGCGTGACCCTGGATGAGCGGTACGCCTTCCCAGAGCCTCCAGAGCCCCCCAGTAGGAGGAAGAGGTTGAGTCAGGGGACCTGGAACGGCCTCTTCAGCCGAGCACAGTAAGAAGGTTAACTCTGCAGTCACCGGCTTGACCGCAGTGTGATCTTGAACTTTCAGCTTAACTCCACCGAGCCTCTGTTTTGTCATCAGGTGAATGGGAATAACAATTTCGACCTCACAATGTCACTGTGAGGACGGACTGTCTCACGTTTTCTACCCCGACAGGCACTCACTTGCTCAAACCAGAGGCCGGGGCCTTACCCTTAACTCTTTCCTCTTCCGCACAAACCCCGTCCCTAATCCCGTCCCTTCCCTGCCTCCGTGACACTCGCTTCTCTCCAACCCCGGGACTACACTCTTGCCCCTGCCCCCGTCCATCGTCTCCTCGGCAGCCAGAGTGGTCTTTCAGAAACACAATTTTGAGTAAGCCTTTTTACGACGTTCTAGTGGCTTCCCACTTCTCTCGAGGTGGAGCCCGCGACCTCGCAGGCCCTCATGCCCTCTACAGCCCCATCTCTCCCAGCCCCACCGGAACGCTCTGGGGACCTTTGGCTTCTCGGACCTCCTGCGCTCCCTTTCAGCCCCAGTCTCCCCTGTGGAGGTCGCCTTCTTTCCCTTCTTGTCCTCTTCTCCCTTCGGCACCTCCCCATGCCTGGAGCACCTCCCCTTGGAAGTGTTCGCTGAGCCCCAGTGATGGGTAGAGTGTCCTTTGCGACACACGTCACCTGTATCAGAGCCGCCTGGTTACGGGTTCATGTACCCTCCTGAGCTGTGAGCATTACAAAGTCAGGGGTGGTGTCAGGGACAGTCATCCCCGGCACCTGTCGCACCAGGAGGCCAGAATGGTACTTCATAAATATTTGGCTGGATATATATAGATACGAATCGCCAGGTACAGTGCCTGGCGGAGAGTAGTGTTAACTCCATCGAAGCGATCGTTCTTTATTGCCCCAGCTCTAGTAGCCTGGGATCAGAGAAACCTGACCACCTGCACAGCTGGCATCTGGTTAGCACCGATCTTGCTGCGACGAGCCTACAGATCTGCACGGTTTGAAAAGCAAATGTAGACCAGCACGGCAAAAGCCCCCCCTTACAAGCGGAGGCATGCCAATGGCGCCCAATGGGTGGGGGACTGTCTCGACAGCTAACCCGCTGGGGCTCACGCTGCGCCCCGTGGCACCTGTTTGGAGACGCGACGTGCTCTCTGGTCCACCTGCTCCTGCCTGTGCCCTTCTCTAATTGTCAACCCCGTGGAGCCTTTCTTCATTTCCCAGCCGAGTGTGATTTCGTTGTCGTCTCAAAACGCAGAACACCTCTCCTCGCGCTGCGTTTCGATATTGGCAGGTGCCGCAAAGACCATCTGTGGGCACCGAACTCCTGATATAAAACGATATGAGTGGAAGTGATGTTTGGAGTATTTAAGTGTGTATGAATACATCACATGCATTAAAAGGTATATTGACACACACATCAGTAATTAATTAACTTGATTAATTAATTAATTAATCAAATTAATAAGTACGGTAGCCACCATTTCTTGAATTTTTGCCATGTGAAAGGTGCTATGAAATATATTAAAATCCGTATAAAATATGGCCATCTTCAGAACTTGCCCAAGGCCGTGTTTGCTTGCCTCTCCACGCAGCCATGAACATTCCGCGTCCTGTACTGCTGCATGTAATCCCAACAGCATGCACGAAGAGAGTGCTTGGCCTTCCCCCTCTGAGTGAGGCTCAGACACTTGCTCAGACCCAGACGAGCCCTAGGTCTGTCTTGACCTAAATTCCACGAACCGCAGCTCTGACACAAGACAAGCTTGATTTTCTCTTATTTGGGGGTAGTAGACATAGATTTTTAAATTAAATTTAATTTTTTTTTTTACTGTTATGTGCTTTTTTTTTTCAACGTAGACAGTTGAAAATAATTTAATGTAGTCGAATCCCTTCCCCCTCCCTTTTAAAAATTATTTATTTTTATTTTTCAAGTTTGTTTGTTTATCTATTTAGAGAGGAGGAGTGGAGACAGACAGAGAATCCCAAACAGGTTCTGCACTGTCCACGTGGAGCCCAATGCGGGGCTCGAACTCAGGAACCATGAGATCATGACCTGAGCAGAAGGCAGGAGTTGGATGCTTAACCGACTGAGCCACCCAGGTGCCCCCTCTTCTCCCCCTTTTAAAGGGATCCTGGATTTTTAGTCTTTATTACAGAGGCCTTTCCCACTTGGGGATAATAGTCTGTCAGAATAATGAAATTCTCTTAGAAGCGTTTCATTTTTTTTTTTTAATGTTCAAATCCTTCAGACATCTGGATTTTTTTTTTTTGGTACAAAGAGGGAGTTGGAGATCTAACTTATTTTCCCCCCATAGCTACTTATTGAAATTGATGTCAGTAAGTCCCCACCCAATCAGTTCTTGTCCCCACTGATATGCAAAGCCACCCTCGTTGCTAACTAAACGCTCATCTTTAAATGGATTTATTTCTGGACTCTCCCTTCCATTCCAGTCTTCCTACCTATCCATGCACCAGGGCTCTTCTGCTAGGTACCGTAGCTTTGTAACATGTGTAACTCTTTGGAGGGCTAGCTTGTCCTATTCTTGTTTCTAGAAGAATTTTCCTCACCATTTTTGCTTAGCTGGGGCTTTTTGTTTTTAAAGTAAAAGCGTGCGAGACTTCGGTTCTGTCTAGTCCCTCCCTTTTGAATTTTCAACGAAAGGTACGTGTTAAAGAAAATGTACGGGGCCCGAAAACCGTTAGATTTCTTCTTCATTGAAAGCCAACTTTCTGAGTTAGCAATAGCTGAGCATGAAAACGGGATTCTGGAATTTTCTTTTTTTCCTTTCCCCAAATTAGTAACTCATGGACTTTATACGAACTACACCCATCTCTACCTCTGCTTTTTATTTTTTCCCATTGATGAAAGAGCCTAAACCATCTGGAGGGAGCTGGAGCTTGGCTTCATTTCTGTTGAGCAGAAATGACGCTTTGGGCTGTGGAGAGAAGAGAATGAAATGTCTCCGGAGTAATCGTTTCCCTAGCCAATGACGGCTAAGTCTAGAGATAACTTCATATTTTCGCCTACAGTGATGCAGCAGAAGTTTCCAAGGGGACCCCTCTGAGAGCTGGCGGGGGGAAACAAGATCTCCCAGATGCATACTCACTTTACAGAAAAAAAAAATGGAATGATATTTTCAAACGGCTAAGAGCAGACAGATACTCTAAATTAAAATTGACAAAGGATAGCTGAGTGCACGGCTCAAAACTTGTGTTTATCTTCCAGGGTTAAATTTGAAGGCAAAAAAAATTTAATCTCTGCTTTTCATGCTTATTGCTTGGGTGATATGTCTCTGTGTTCATTATTTTCTATTTATGTGAAAGGAGGTTTAAACTGTGCTAAAATGTAAACCAAAGGCAAACAGCTTTTCTTCATTTGAGCCGATTTTTTTTTTTATGCCCCATTTTCCAATAATACATCTTATTTTGGGAAGAAGTCGAGAGATGTGGCCAGAGTTAAGTATATTGGATATTAACTGTGTGGGGTGCACGTGGCTATTTATAAAATGTTCTATTTTTTGCCATCTGTTTCCACATTCTCTTGTCTTATTCAATGCCCTTCTTTTCCTAAAATGTTTGGTAAGGACTCCTAAATTAATTTTCAAGCCTTTTTTTTTTTTTTTTTTTTTGGCTCCTTTTGATCTTTGATATCTTTCAGGGATTTTTATTTAAAAAATTTTTTTTTAAAGTTTATTTATTTTTGACAGAGAGAGAGAGACAGCATGAGCAGGGGAGGGGCAGAGACAGAGGGAGACACAGAATCCGAAGCAGGCTCCGGGCTCCGAGCTGTCAGCACAGAGCCCAACGTGGGGCTCGAACTCACAAACCGCGAGATCAGGACCTGAGCCGAAGTCGGACGCTCAACCGACTGAGCCACCCAGGCGCCCCCATTCGGGGATTTTTAAATGAAATGTCCCCCACTCGGCCCAACCTTTAGTTTTATATTTTGTTTTCATCCTTCCCTCAGCTCAGTGGAACATCGTACAACCTCTTTCCTTCGCTTACCTCAGACCAGGGGTGAGCTGGGGGCTCCAGAGGTGTGCTGCAGGCCTCTGCCTGAGCTGGCGAGCCATGAGGACAATCGTTCTTTCTGCTTCTCTTCCCAGCCCAGGCCTAAATGCGTGTTAAACAAGGACTCCTTCGAGGAGCTTCTTTCATCAAACCTGAATCTGTTTTGAAATAACTGGTTTCAGATGGACACGATTCTCTTAGAGATCACAAAATCCTGTCCCCCATTTTACGGACGTGGAAACTGAGACTCAGGCGATAGTAAATGCTTGCAGAAGGATCCCTGAGTACTGATAGAGTAAATAAGCTAATCAGTAGATTCTTATTCCATGTTCATGGCAGATTTAGAACCTAGAACTGGAAAGTAAGATACCAAATCCTACAAACCAAATAATAACAGCACAACTCGTGAACCTTTATTCACTCTCATCATAACTTTGTATACTTGTTTGCTAGGGCTGTCCTAAAACACTGTGGATCAGGGGACGTAACAGATCTCTTTTCTCATAGTCCTAGAGAGTAGGTTCAAGGTCAAGATGCTGGCAGGTTGGGTTTTCCCCGGCGGTGGGGGGGGGTCCCTCCTTGACTTACAGACTTCAGCCTTCTTGCCGTGTCATCACACAGCTTTTCCTCTGTGTGTTCGTGTCCCTCCGTGTGTCTAAATTTCCTCTTCTTATATAAGAAGACCAGTTAGATTGGATTAGGGCCCACCCTAATGGCCTCATTTTAAATTGGCCACTTTTTAAAAGGCTCTACCTCTAAATACAGTCACATTCTGAGGTATTGGGGACGAGGACTTCAATGTATGAATTTCTGAGGAGGGATGGAAATGTACAGGAAATCTTCAAGGCAGATAAGAAATTTTCTCCAAATACCGAATCTTGGATCATCCATAACTAATTACATTTGAGAACAAGGGCGTATGAATAAGTCATTTTAATTCCAAAATTATCACTAAGGATACCTGACTATACCTTCATTCTGTGGAAGTTTCCTATAGTCTATTATCATAAGAAATTGAGATGGTCCTATAATAGTCCTATAATCTGGAGAAAATCTCCCAAGGAAATTCAACAACACAACCAAAGGACAGCTGACGGTCTATTAAGGGATGATTTTCTGTATGGGAACGCGGGGGGATTCGTTCTCATTCCTGGTCATCCTGTCAAAACCCTACTTAATTGTAACTTTGACACGTCGGTGGCAAAAATAGTTGTCCTCACTTCTTTAGATCTTCCGCAGGAAAAATGACCTGTCCGGGCTGTGCTGTTGTAAAATTTCCATGGTCGCTGTCGGTTGGATGAGGCCCTACAACAGAATGTCAAAGTGCTGAAGGAGTCAAGGCCTTGGCTCCAGCTGAAGGGAGGTCCAGAATTTTAGCCGCGTTTAACGCTTGTAATTGAAACAGGATGAAAAAATGCACACAAATGTATGCAGCAACAGAAAATTTTGTAATATTAAAATAAAACTGGGGCGCCTGGGCGGCTCAGTCGGTTGGGCGTCCGACTTCAGCTCAGCTCATGATCTCGCGGTTTGTGAGTTCGGGCCCCGCGTCGGGCTCTGTGCTGACGGCTCGGAGCCTGGGGTCTGCTTCGGATTCTGTGTCTCCCCCGCCGCCTCTCTCTCTGCCCCTCCACCACTCACGCTCTCTCTCTCTCAAAAATAAACAAACATTAAAAAAAATAAAAGTAAGGTCTTTTTCAGCCCTAAATTTCAAAATCTTTCAGGGAATAAATAAGCCAGTGCCTTTGTAAATGTATTACACTTTTAAGCCTTCCACTCCTCAACTTTAAAGGCCAACTGCAATATTACAAAAGAAAACGTAAGCCTGTGTTGTGGGAAAGCTGTCAATGACAGGAACGGAGGTTTAATTTCCTCACTGATAGGGGCGCCTGGGTGGCTCGGTCGGTTAAGCGGCCGACTTCGGCTCAGGTCATGATCTCACGGTCCGAGGGTTCGAGCCCCGCGTCGGGCTCTGTGCTGACAGCTCAGAGCCTGGAGCCTGTTTCAGATTCTGTGTCTCCCTCTCTCTCTGCCCCTCCCCTGCTCATGCTCTGTCTCTCTCTGTCTCAAAAATAAATTAAAACGTTAAAAAAAAATTTAATTTCCTCACTGATAAAATTTGTAAGATAAAGCAGAATATAGGTACCTGTAACAATGTCTCCATCTTAATGATTTAAGTCTAGAAAAATTAGTTGTCTCTCTTCATCGCTTTCAGTGGTTGACTTCCAGTTCTCTGAACAAAATCTCATGCCTCCTAACAGACCCTATACCGAACCACAAAGCATGTGTTGAAGTTCTAATCCCCCGTGATGGTTCATTTTATGTGTCGACTTGGTGGGGCCAAGGGATGCCCTGTGAGGGTATTTCTAAAAGGGATTACTATTTGATTCAGTCGACTGAGTAAAGAGATCCGCACTCACCAGTACGGGTGGGCATCATCTGATCCATTTGGATCATTTCTGATTTGTTTAGAAAAACCTTCTGACCCAGATGAGTGTCTAAGCCATGCAGCTCCTGCCACATGCTGGCGGAAGAACTCAAGTCTGGGAATCTGACCTCCCTTGTCAGCCTTCTGTCCACACCCGTCTTTACAGGAAGATGGTAATGGCGAGTGGTACAGGAACAAGTTCCCCAGCACAGAGAACTTTATAGTCTTTTAACCTCAGAGAAATTATGCTCCTTCTCGTAAGGACAGTTTTATCTAAGGTAATGATATCATCTAGGTCCTTCCATGGAGCCCAAATATATTTTTCCCTTGTTCCTAACATCACATTCACTAAGATATTTACAATTCCGAAACCAGGTGCAGCTTTTATATCTTGCACCATAATTAAGAATGGGAAGCAATCCGAAAAATCCCAAAGCATGCAGGTTTTACCGCAGCTGCAAACTTGTAAAGATAGTGGGTGAATACTTAAAAAACAATTGCAGCTGATTAGTGACAAATGCCAGCCCACTTCTGTCTAAAAAGGATTTGAAGAGCAAACGAATACCTGCCTGTGCAGAAACTTCTACAGAAAATAAGAGACATTTATTACATTATTAAAATGGCGCCTTCAGTGATAAAATAATCACAGGTTGATGGGATCCCTGCAGAAGACAAGATAGGTTTACAAGAGTGGCCAAGCTCCTGGCATAAAACACGGAAGCATACTAGTAACCTGACTTGATGTATGGCCCTGCGATTGGGCTGCAAAGTCACTTATGGTTGCAGAGACCAGAACGAGTGCATGGAATCCCCTCCCCTCCCCCGACCCCCCAAGCCGGTGCAGAGTGAGACGTGTTCACAGGCCACCTGTTGAGATGGGGCCATGCAGGTGCACTTACGTTATTTAGAATTTGCAGGAAGAACAGATTCTGCATGAGAGGCCTGGGGAAGCATCTACCTGGGTGGAGTTTGGAAGATCGTCTTTCAAGATATGTCTGGAGAGTTGAGTCAGGTGGAGTGGAGACATCCGGAGAAGAGTGGGGAATGGGCTTCCAGGGCGTGAACGGCCTGAGCAAAGGCACGGATGTGTCACAGTGCAGGGCCTGCTTGGGGATGGTTAGAGCTCTGAAATTTTCATGGTGCACCCAGTGGGGAGGGATTGGAAATTGGGCGAACATGGCCGCCCCTGCCTGATTCTGTGGCATCATGGCCTTCTGGTTAAGCATCTGCCCTTTCTTTCTGTCGTGTAGGTCTGGAGGCCTTCATCTTGCCCTTGAAGCACGCATTTCGAACCTAAAGCTACACCCAAAGCAGAAAATGAGTTACCGATTGATTTCCCGTGTGATGGGACACAGTGGTCAGTCTTCTGCAGAAGACTCTCCTTTCCAGTTAGATGTGAGTTCAGGAGGTGAAATCGTTGTCTTCTAGACTTTGGGCTCCTCCTGCATTTGGGCCAGGAGCCCTGCACTGGGTCATTGCAGAGAACCCTGTGACAGGCCCTTTGTGGCCCACGCTGAACAGCCTGGCTCACTAGAAGAGTTGGGTGATCTCTACAGCGGTGTATTGAGTTTTGATAGGATGCAACCAGACTGAAGCCTAATTTTTTTCTGCTGCAAAAAGCAAAGATGCGGTTCTCAGTCTCGTGGAGGAGTGGGAGTGTTCCCCTGAAGGTTCTTGCAGTGCGCCGTGGGCGTAAGGGGCCTGTAGGTCTGGGAACTGTGTGCATCATCCTTACATATGTGTTCGCTGGGCTTTGACCTCCAGGCAAAACATATTAAAGCCATCTCTGAGCCCCAGACACTACTGGGTTTAAATGTCCTGTAGTGAGAAAAGAGGTTTCAAGTTCCATGCTTGAGATAGACTCAAAAATCCTTTCTAGACTTTCTAGGGTATTGTTATAGATTGAATTATTACACACGCCCCCTCCCCCAAAGCAGGTGTTGAAGTTCTAATCCCCCGTGATGGTTCATTTTATGTGCCAACTTGGTGGGGCCAAGGGATGCCCTGTGAGGGTATTTCTAAAAGGGATTACTATTTGATTCAGTCTACTGAGTAAAGAGATCCGCACTCACCAGTACGGGTGGGCATCATCTGATCCATTTGGATCACCATAAAAAGTGGTAGAATTCCCTCTCTTTTCTTAAACTGGGACATCCATCTTTTCCTGCCCTCAGACATCAGAGCTCCTGGTTTTCAGACCCTCAACTTTGGGCCAGGAGTTACACAGCTGGCCCCTATGTCTCTCAGGCCTTCGGACCTGGACTGAATTATGCCACCAGCTTCCTGGTTTTCCAGCTTGCAGATGGCAGACGTGAAGACTCCTTGGGCTCCATAACCACACGCACCAATCCCTATAATAAATCTCATATAGATCTCTATATACCCATTTCCTCTTATATATATACCTCTATATATCTTATTGGTTTTGTTTCTCTGAAGCACCTAGACTGATACTTCATTACCTCAGAATGTGACCCTTCCTGGAAATAGGATGGTTGCAGATGTCACTGGTTAAGATGAGATGGGCCCTAATCCAATATGGCTGGTGTCCTGCTAAGAAGGGGAAATTTGGAGACAGACATGCGCACGCGGGGAGAAAGCCATGCGAAGATGAAGACGGAGGTGAGAGTGATCCTTTGCACACCGTGGAATGCCAGAGATTGCCAGCAAAGACGGGCTGGGAAGACACAGGGAACGGAATCTCTCCCTCACAGCCCTTGGAAGGATGTGCTCTGCTGACGCATCGACTTTGGACTTCTAACCTCCAGGCTGTGAGGCAACACAGTTCTGCTGTTTAAACCACTTGGTTTGTGGCTCTTTATTATGGCAGCCCTACCAGACTAATGGAGGTCCCAGTGAGTGAGCAGGAGACCTGGCTGGGAGGGAGCACCCCCCCATGACACAGGGGTGCCTTGAAAGGAGGTTGGTGGAAAGGGGTGGTCACCTTCCAAAGTTGCGTCTTTTTCCTCCATAGTCAACAACAGGACCCCTGCCTTTTCTCTGTGGAATTTCTGCCGGTGACATTTTACTCAAACTCTGTAGTTCTCTATCTTATGGAGAGGTGGGCTGATTTCAATCAAAGTCTGAAGTATGATGTATTTGTGGCTGTTGTTTACTCTTCTGTTGCTGTTGAGAATATGAAAATTTCCTCAGGTTGTCTAAACTGGAGCAGTAGGTCTGAACTAATTGGAGTGAAAGTCCAACCGGTTAACTCTTTATTACATAATATGTACAACATTTTACTGCAAGTGCATGAAAAATGAAAAGTTAAATAAGATCCTTGCTTTCAAATTAATCTATAAAGGAAAACATGGACTAGGAATCAATAATTATAAAACAAATTTTAAATTGATAAGGGCAAAGGGTGCCTGGGTGGCTCAGTCGGTTGGGCGTCCGACTTCAACGCAGGCTATGATCTCACGGTCTGTGAGTTCGAGCCCCGCGTCGGGCTCTGTGCTGACAGCTCAGAGCCTGGAGCCTGTTTCAGATTCTGTGTCTCCCTCTGTCTCTGCCCCTCCCCTGCTCATGCTCTGTCTCTCTCTGTCTCAAAAATAAATAAAAACATTAAAAAAATTGTTTTAAATTGATAAGAGCTCTAAGTGAAATTTCATTTCCAATAATGGAAGGCTAGGTATTCAGATTGATCCTTCTTAGGTAAATAATAAATTATGCTGGATACAATATTTCAAAAATGCCCTAAAAGACTTAAAAAAACAAAGTAGTGAGGAACTACTAGGCCAAATCTGAGGGTAAGTGGACCGTTCAACAACCTTCCAATTCTTCTTCTCCCTCCCAAGCTCCAGTAGGGCTGGTTCATAGCACATGATCTAATCAGAACCAAGGAGAAATTAACGTATTTGGAAGAGTTGGGATACTATTCCTTGGATTAGCCTGGAGCCATGAGCTGTGAAATCTCCTTGTTTGTTAAGTCAATTTCAAATCAGTTTTATTTCTCTTGTAATGGAAAAATCTTGATATAGGGGCCATCTTTGTAATGAAGATAGTCAAGTCATGATTTGGATGGGCTAGCCCTTAAGATGAATGACCAAGAACAAGAGATCTGGGAAATACTGATATTCAGGGTCTAGGAAGAGAGTGGAAAGCTATACATGAGGACCTGATAAAAGACAGGAGTCTGGAGTTTTCCAGATCCGAGGGAGAAAGGGGAGACATCAGCAATGCCAACGCATGCAGATCTCAAGGACCCTAAGACAAGTGTCTCTGAAGGCTGGGGGGGTCACTGGTGACATTTGGGAGTGCCTTCTGAGGGGAGTCACATGGGTGGCATTCTGACTGCAAAGGTTCATAAATACATTGGAGGAGGGCACCTGGGTGGCTCAGTCAGTTGAGTGACCGACTCTTGATTTCGGCTCAGGTCATGATCTCATGGTTCATCGGGCTCTGTGCTGACAGCACAGAGCCTGCTTTGGAGTCTCTCTCTCCCTCAAAATAAATAAATCAACTTAAAAAAAAAAAAAGAAATACATTGGAGCAAAAAGTAACAAAACAACTTTCTTTCTTTATGTCAGAGAATGGAGAATTGGTGAGGGCAAGGGTGCTACCCATTGGCCAGGACGGCCAGAGTGGAGGGAGTGAAATTAGAGAGGAATTTTTTAAAGAAGATAGACTAAAAAAGTCTTGGATAGGTAGAGGAGAGATCAGAGGTGCAAAACAGAGTACCTCAACGGGGAAAGTTCTGGAAGTGGCAAAAGGAAAGGTGATGGAAAAGGAAGGAGAGGAAAAGGAGGGAAAGGAGGGAAAAGGAAGAACAAAAGAGAGCTGCTTCTTATTCGGAGGCAGGAATCAGAGGGGAAAGATGGAACAAGGAGCGGTGAGCGGGTCGCTTGTGCTCTTCAAATTGGGGGAGGGACCTGGTAGAAATAAATATGACAGAAGTATTAACTAAAGGGACATACATGCACTGTCAATTCCCAGCGAATGGGAAATAAAATATTTTTAGAGGAGAAAGAGGAGGCATGAACTGTTCCTTGGAGTTCCACTGTTTTCGACAATGGTACAGAGGGCTCTCATGGAGCTCTGGGCAGCTGAAAGGGACCATTGGCCTTTCCTCAGGCCTCTCCTCACTGGCCTAAATGTCTGAGGATGCAGCCCTGCTATTCTTTCTTCCAAGGTGAGTATTTTTCTAGGCAAGAACCGTACTTAAGCTTCTCGAAATTCTATTAGTGGGCTGTCCGAGAGATACTTAACACCCACTCCCTTACAATGGCGGCCATTGGGGGCGCCTGGGTGGCTTGGTCGGTTAAGCGCCCGACTTCGGCTCAGGTCATGATCTCGCGGTCTGTGAGTTCGAGCCCCTTGTCGGGCTCTGTGCTGACAGCTCAGAGCCTGGAGCCTGCTTTGGATTCTGTGTCTCCCTGTCTCTCCGCCCCTCCCCTGTTCATGCTCTGTCTCTCTCTGTCTCAAAAATAAATAAATAAATTAAAAAAAAAATGGCGGCCATTGGCTGCATTTCGCTCCCATATTCACTGGCACTTTCAATCATTACACCGTCAGAACTAATCAGGTCCTTCGTTCTGATAGGACAAGAAGGAAATGCTGTCTCTATCGGTGAATGCAGGCCGCTAACAGATCAATGTGGGTGGGGGGAGAGGCCGCCGTGACCCCAACTGTCTCAAAATCCAGTTCCAGGAGCAAAGGAAGAACTCCTCATGCTGCAAGATGCACATTGAAGGAAGAGCTCCTTTTTGCTGAGACAAGTGACACCATCCGTGTGCCACCTTCTGTGACACACGCTGTTTTTAGAAACACATTAGGGTGTGAGCTCTGGGGGATGTTTCTATCTACATCTAAGGCGATGTTAATGTTTGTGACTGAGCACCTAGCTGTGCAGTAAGTTTTTATTTATAAACATGGTTTCCGAACTATTGGGAGGAGCTGCTTTGGAAGCTACGGTGGGGAGGGGGTGAGGAAGGAGCAGGAAAGGGGGGCGCTGCTATTTCATATGGAGGGTTTTGATGTCTGAATAGAATTTTATTTAAACAAAGGTACTAAGGAAAAAAAAAGAAAACCGCTATTTTAAATCAGCCAAAGCCTATTACCCAGTATATTATTAGCAATTAGGCAAGCAGAATTTTTTTAAGGGAAGCTATTATCTTGGTCTTTAAATAAGAACCATATTGGATGATAAGTTAAGAATGTCAACGCCATTAACAGTGAACTGCTTTTTGCAGTTTAAAACCTTAGCGAACCTCCCCAAAGCTGTATCTTTTCCAGCTGCTAACATTGTACTTGTCTTTTAAAGATATTTCTTACCCCTAAGGCCTGGCCCAAACACATCACTTCCGATGTGGCTCATCTCAGATCCAGCCCCCAGCCCCCATCATAATGAATTCCCTCCTTCCTTCCTGTCTTTCTGTTGCTTTTGTGAGCATCTATATTATACTACAGATCACAGCACACCTTGCCTTAGATTTGCTTGTGTGTGAGCTTGTCTTTTCTGCAAGACTCTGAGCCTCTGGAGGGTTCTCATCCATTTTCATATTCCCCATTGCACCTGCCTAGGCGTGGAGACTTGTAGAGGAGAAACCCGAAATAAACGTTTGTTTTCCTGAATTCTCAGCACTCATAGTGTTTCTTTTCCGACAAGGTAAGGGAACTGAGCAAATATTCATCATGATGAAAATGAAATAGCTTCCCATAATAATGAAAAGTATTTAATGTTTTCACCCATTTGGAGAAGTCGTGGATGACAAAAATCACAGTGGTAAATGAACAGGACAGAATCCTATTTAGGCCTAACCTCTCGTGACGATTCTGTTTCTAGAAACTGCAAAAGTGTCCAGGATGACAGCTACCAGGATACCTCAGGTACAACTGACTTATTCAAGGGACTTTGAATTATTCAAGGGGCTTTGAAATATCTTCATCATCTTGAGTCCTTATTGATCAGGTGCCGATTTTCCTGTCTGTATAACTCAGATGTTCTTTGAGGTCCCTTCTAATTATAGGTTCTATGGGTATCTCCATTCTCTACTTCCCACATCTTTCTTTCTTTCTTTTTTTTTTTTAAGAATTTATTTTTAAGTAATCTCTACACCCAACATGAAGCTCAAACTCACAACCCTGAGATCCAGAGTCGCACGCTCTGCCCCTGAGCCAGCCAGGCACCCTCACTTTGATTGAAGAAGAACGTCTTAGAAATTGTTTGAATAGCTGAGTTTGGGGATGAAAGGGTAAGGCATTTGCATAAAATCTTCGTTAGGTAGATACACGTCAGACAGGTTATCAATGATGCGAAATCCTCAGGCTGGCTTCATTTTCGATGCTCATGGAGCTGGGTAACACATAACAGTGACTTACTTTTTTCAGTTATGTCTACTAGATTGGGTAGGTAAAGACTCTTGGAAACGCTTGTGTACTGGATAATCACCACTCAAGGATGGCCACATTCGAATGCCTGGGATCTCTGAATATGTTACGTAATATGGCAACGGGGACTTTGCAGACGTGATTAAGGTTAGGATTTGGGGACAGAGAGGTCATTCGGGATTATCCAGATGGACCCGATGTAATCACCAGGGTCCTTTTAAGAGGAAGGCAGGACCCCAGAGCGGGTAGGAGGAGATAGGATGATGGGACCAGAGGCTGGGCTGAGGCAATGAGGCCAGGAGCCAAGAAAGGCGGGCAGCCTCCAGAAGCCAGAAGAGACAAGGCATAGATTTTGTGTGGGAGCCTCCCGAATGAACCAGCACTGCCCATACCTTGAGTCTGTGAGACTCACTTTAGGCTTCTGACCTCCAGAACTGTAAGAGATTAAATCTATATTGTTTGAAGCTACCAAGCTTGAGGTAACTCGTTATGGTAGCTATAGGAAATATGTCTATCCATAATTCATTTGAAAACCTGTAATGCTGTTGTACCGTATATATATGATATACATACATATGTATATAATGACATTCTCTGTCACTTTTCCTTCAAGTAAGCTCATAGGCGAAAGCCTAGAAAAATGGAAACATATGAATACAGTTAAGTTTAGCTCTTCTCTAAGGACCAGAAAAACACTGGGAATGAGACAGGCTGGTAAGAATAGGAAAAACCTTTGTATATATTCTTGTCTATACCCCTTCCATCCATTAGGCTTCCTATATATCTTTTTATTTGCTTTTTTTTTAAAAATATATTTTAGAGAGAGAGAGAGAAAGAGCATGCACATGAGTGGGGAGAGGGGCAGAGGGAGAGAAAGAGACGATCTTAAGGTGAGTATGGAGTCTGATGTAGGGCTTGATCACCTGACCCTGGAATCATGACCTGAGCTGAAATCAAGAGTCAGATGCTCAATGGACTGAGCTACCTGCCCCAGGCTTCCTGCATCTTTGATGGGAATGTTCCAACTGCTGATGGAAAATTGGTGGTAATTAGAAACTTTACTCCTGAAATAATATAAAACTCTTGGTAGACTGGGGGCATTCTGACATTTTCACAAAGGAGTGTTTCATTTAAACTCTTTTGGTTGCAAAGAACACAGATTACAGACTCAATCAGCATAGTTGGTGGAAGGAGACATTTTTTTGGTAAGTGGAAGTTGATTGTTAAGTCTGTGTTAAGTGTGTGTTAAGTGTGTCAAATTTGTTTCACCGTGCTGGGATGAGGGAAATTACTATTTTTTAGTTTTTCTAAGTCACATAAATCTGGCTTGGCCCCCACTTGCCAGGGTTGGTAGGAAATTTACAACTAGTCATGGTTGAGCTCTTGTCTCTTCCCCTGAGATCTAAGAATCCGGGAAAGAGTCCCAAGGACACAAGCTCCAATGTGCACAACTGTCTCTGCCTGTGTCACACTGGCGTCCCATTGGCCAGAGTAGTCATGGCTGAGCCCAGAGTAAAGTGAATAGGGGGGATTACACAATTCCATAAACACTGAGAGGTGGGGTTCCTTGGGGTGGGGGGGTCACACTGTAAACATTCAGCCCAGACTGACCTGTCTCATCTACTTACCCTGGGTCACTGCAAGTTAAATTTCTTTGTCATGCATTTTTTAGCATTTGGTGTTTATTGTTCTACGTGCTATTACACTGTGAGTGCCTCAGGTAGAAACCACATGGGTCGGGTTCAATGCCATGTCACCATCAAAAGGCACAGTGCATGGGACATTACAGGAGAAGGTCCTCTGGCCCCAGTAGAATGTGACTACGTGGACTATTATGTGACACAAGCATGTCCCACTAGGCTGCCCTTAGACCCAGCGGTCTCTGAGTTGGTCACTCCTGGTACAGACAGCTTAGAAAGAAGTTTGGGGCGATAAGCTTGCAGCATTGAGGGAGCTCAGATCAGCTTACAGGAGCACCAAGTTCTAGGGTAGACCAAGTCCCCTAGCACCTTTCCCATTGCCCCCATCAAGAGCCATCCTATTTATCAAGCAGTTCTTGGATGCTCATTTGGTTCCCCCAGTGGGCTCCCAACTAAAAAGAGAGATTTCCCTCTTCATCAAGGTTATGTCCCTCCTCCCCCGCTCCCACACAAATCAGTGTCATATGGATTAGTTGATGCAAGCAACTCTCCAAATTTTTGACCAATGATTTGTGCTTTGGAAGAAGCAAGGTGGAGTAGACTGAAGATAGGTTTACAATAAGACAACCCTGGATGTGAACTTGGGTTCTGCTTCCTCTTACCTGTCTGGTCTTGGCCAAGTTGCTAACCCTCTATGGGTCTGTGTTTCACCGTTTGCAAATGTTTACAATAATATCTTCCCTTTAGGGTTTTAATGAAGATGAAGTTAAATGACATAAATAGAGCTACCTTTTCCCCCCCACTCCCCTGCCTTCCCTTCTCTCTCAGTTTGTCATACACTCGTATTAAGGGTTCTTAGAACGACAATACAGGCCTTGAGAAGACATATTGTGGTATTAAACTACGGGGACTGAGCGTGAAACACTAGATTAAAATCTAGTTTTAATCTTGGTAAGAAACAAATTTAAAAATAGCTTATTTTTTAGAATCTTAGTGAAGTTCCCATGCCAAGAACAGGGTTCCCTACTTATTAAGTGCAAAAAGATTAAACATGAAATGAGGATAATGTATCTTAAAAGCTTGTATATAGTGACCTGGGATGATTAAGGACTTGTCTACGTAAGTACTCTGTGCCTTTCTTGTAAATGCTTGTAAAATAGAGAAAATTGGAAAGAGACCCAAGTACCACTCATATGAAGGAAAAGACTGTTATTTTGGTATAGAAAACAACACAATGACAACTTTTAGATCTCATTTCCTTTTTTATTGAAGAACAAAATGGGAAGATTTTATGCTTAATCATCTTTTGAAGCTGATGGCTTGGATAATGCATAGGATGTTCAAGATCCAAATGGCAGAGTAGACATGCATTAGAATGATGGCTGAAATTCACTGAATAATTTTGGGGGAGTTATTTTTACCGGCGCTTTGTCCGGATGCCTCAAAGTCTGTATCATCAGGGAAACCCTGTATCTTGCATTTATTCCCCCCATATCACTGCTCATATAGCGTTAAGAACTCTCTCTATTATTTCAACAGTTTCTTGCTCACGTTTAGACTTGCATTGCCATGGATTCCTTTTGGTATTATTTTCTTCAAACTGGAGTGGTTCCTAAGTAAGCCATCACTAAACAATATAGCATTATTTTGTCAAATCGCTGACACTCAAAATGGAAGTAGAAGATCTAATCAAAGATGTTTCGGGAGCGCCTGGGTGGCTCAGGGGGTCGAGCATTTCACTTGGGGCATGATCTCGAGGTTGTTGAGATCGAGCCTGGCCGTGTTGGGCGTGGAGCCTGCTTGCGATTCTCTGTCTCCTTCGTTCTCTGCCCCTCCCCTGCTTGCATACACACACTCTCTCAAAAGAAATAAAAATAAACATAAGAAATATTCTAGAAATGTTTTTGGAAGAAAGGATTTATAATGTGCCTGGACCCTCTTTGTTTCTTACGCATATTGTTGGTTTCCTATTAGACAACCTTCCCAATTCTGGATAATTCTTAGTGTTTTCTTTTTCTTTTCTTTTTTTTTAATGTTGATTTATTTTTGAGACAGAGACAGAGCGTGAGTGGGGGACGGACGGGGTGGGGGGAACACACAGAATCCGAAGCAGGCTCCGGGCTCTGAGCCGTCAGCACAGAGCCCGACGCGGGGTTCGAACTCACGAACCGTGAGATCATGACCTGAGCCGAAGCCTGACGCTTAACCGACTGAGCCACCCAGGCACCCCAATTCTTAGTATTTTCTAATGTAGTGTATTTATCTTGATGACCTAAATATAGATTGATCAATTTTTAAATTTTCTCTTTAAAGATGATTTATTTCCCCTACATTGTGAGGTATGCCTGAACATTTTATTTGCTGTCCTGTTCCAGCAAGTTGTTACTGGTCGTGGTGGACTGAATGTCCCGGGCCTCTCAAAATTCATATGTGAAAACCTTGACTCCCAATGTGATGGTTTAGGAGGTGGGGGTCTTTGGAGAGCAATTAGCATTAGATGAGGTCATGAGGGTGGAGCTTCGCGACGGAATTGGTATCCTTACGGGAAGAGGAAGATGGCTAGCTTTCTCTCTCTCTCCTGTGAAGCTACGAGAAGGCCACCGTTGCAAACCAGAAGCGGGCCCTCACTAGGAAACCAACAAGTTGGCACCTCCATTTTGGAGTTTCCAGCCTCTGAAACTGAGACATACATGTCTGTTGTTTACAACACACAGCCTATGGTATTTTGTTCCAGCAGCCAGAGTTGATGAAAACATGGATTTTTTTCTCTCCTTTTAAAGGAACGCGGGATTTGCTCAGCTCCTTGTTAACCATTCCTAAGTGGAATGCAGCTGAAAAACAAAGGAAAACGTTAGTTGATGAAACTGCGCAGCAGCCAGGTGGGAAGGGGAACAGAAGGTTAATACACACCAATGAACATTGGCAAAAGGCGATGACGTGGGTGACGTGAACATTCTCTGATAAAGACCCGAAGACTGTTCCAGAAAGAGCCTATCAAAAAACACAATATTTTTCTCCCTCCAAATTAATGAGTCGTCTAGTTGTTTGGCGTCACAGCCATGGCCATTTTAGTATCCTTCTATGATTGATGGCTTCCTCATCATTTTGCAAGGAAATTCTTAAAAATCGGTTATATTTGATACGCTCATGAACTTCCAAACGAGAACATCTGTTGTTTCCCTGTTATTCACAAATTCTGTTAATCTTAAAAACAGGGCTATCAAATTTGTTGGAGACGGTTTATTAATTTTATGAACTCGTGGCATTATTTTCTAATTACTCTGATACCCATCGGGAGGCCCCAGAGAATTAAATCAAAAGACTGGAAGGCTCTTCCCTCCTCTCGACTTGCCAGTCTCACTCTTCCATCATTATTGCTATGTGACCAGTAAGGCCCAGGGTCAGCAGCACTGAACTCTCTTATAAATCTGAAGGAGACATATTGATTTCAACCGTCTGGAAATCCATCTTAAGAATGGAGATAAGCAATGAAAGGACGATTATTAAATAGTCGATAACGCCATTCCCTTGGATCGTGAGCTGGTTAAAATCCCCTTGGCTTCTCGTAGAATGTGCCACCTAACACTACACGTTTGTGTTGACAAACGACTTCGGCTCAATATTTTCCTTTTTGATTCACGCAGTTTTCCCTGAAGGGGGGTGGGGGGGGGGACCACAGGAGAGGCAGGCTTTCCGGTTCAAAATTCCTTACAGATGAAGTTTTAGCAGAATCTATAGTTTGTGCCAGAGTGATGTAAGCCACAAGGAGGGTGTACCCTCAGGATTTGCTGGAGAAATGAAAATAGGAAAATCACCTTCGGAGATCATTTGTTGCTGATGAGACGAGGAAGAAAGCCTTTTAAATCACATGAAAAAATTCTCCAGGAGGTAATATGAATATAATTTAATAAACTTGGTCTAATTAATGATGACATTTATTATTGTTGAGACAGGAGGCTGATATTCTGCATGGAGATTGGAAAAGAAATAAGGACCAGGAAGAATTCTTCAATATTTCTTGAGTACAGTACAGCTCCAGGAAGACTTAGGAAGAAATATTTTCCCTAGAGCAGAGAATCAAAATTTATCACGAAACTATATATCTTACCAGTGCCGTTGCCGCTGTAAATGCATAATTTCGGCCTTTGGGTTTCCAATATGATTCTTGGTATATTCATCAGAACCCTCTTGTGAGCAAGTGGCAGAACTCAACTCAGACTAGCTTAGGTGGAAAGAGTTCAGAGGGGCTCATTCGGGGAGCTTCACGCACTTTGTGACCCAGGCACGGTGCAGGGTCCCACACTCAGGAGGGCGCTGCCCTTGGGTTTAACGCTCTGTGGTTGCCATTGATATTCTTAATAATTTTACCTTTGAATTTGTCTTCGTAAGTGAAATCTGATAAGACAATGGAGACTGGCCCAGAGGCTTGGAGCTTTGGCTCATAGCCCCCCCACCCCCACCCCGCCCTTCCCCCCTCCCCCCTCCCCAGGATGCTCTCTCCACCGCCCACTTCCCCAGTCCCTGGTGCCCAGGCCTGGGATCGCCACATTTAGCAAAAATGAAGCAAAACCAAACCGAAACAGCATGCCCAGTTACGTCTGAATTTCAGATACCAATGAATCATTTTTAAGTGTCCCTCTGTCTCAGATTTTGCACGAGCTAGACCGCACAACGATCTGACAGCCAAATTTCACTGGGTATACAGTAGTTGATCTCCTATCTCCCTCCGAGCGGAGTAACCTCTGGGGCCTCGGCCACAGGCGGGTCCCCGGCCACAGGCGGGTCCCCGGGTGCGGAAGCGGGAGCGGGAGCGGGAGCCGCGGGGTTGGGCGCACGTGGCCGTGGCGCGGGGCGGTCGCTGTCCGTCCTCCCCCGGCTGGCGGCGCTGTGCGCTCTAGGCGGAGGTGAACCTGTCGCCCGCCTCCTTTCGGCCGCGCGGCGCATCCTGGCGCGGAAGCCAGCGCTGGGCCTGGGAGATCGGAGCTGGTTTAGGGCCACCTGGGGGTGGGACCCCGCACTCGAGCCCCGGCTCGAGAGCCCGGACGGTCGGGGCTGCCTCGCCCGGATCCCCGCGCCCCAGGGAGTGCGATAGTCGCCAAATAAAAAACATCGCGACGGAGCCTGAAAAAGACCGCGGAAGAAAAGGCAAATGCGTTATAGTTTAGTACCTTCCACGACACCCTTTCCCTGCCTTTGAACGAGAGGCCCCGTAATTTTATTTTGCATCCTAGCGGGTCCGGGGCTCATCTCACAGGGAAGAGCCGTGGTAGTTTTGCAGTTTGCTGCAGGTGGAGACGACACTGGCCGAGTTCCCTCCAGCTCACTTTTCTGCTTCCTCAGGAACTTCCAGTTCCTTCTTAGGGCAACAGCTGCCGGGACCTCTCTTGACTCGCCGCTTAACAGCCAGGACCGAAGGAGATAGTTCCGGTTTGAATAACGTTGGGACGCAGTCCGATTGCTCCTGCTTGGGTCCCCTGTGTCCCCTAGGACACTTCTTGGCGAGTGAAGTGGCCTTGGCACAGCCCTCCCTGTTGGCAGCAGAGCGCTGGAGAAAGGAGTAGAATCAACCCAGTTATGGTGGGAAGACGTCACTGTGAGATGATTTCATTTTTTGCTCTAAGGTCATTTCCCTACACTTGAGTTAGTATGAATGTCTTTCCTAGAGCTCTTTTACCTCTGAACTAATTCATGCAATTCATTGTTCGAAAGTACGGAGTTTACAGCAGGCCCCCCCCCCCCCCCCGCGATGACCGAACAATGTGCAAATGTCCTCTGCAGCTCAGCTAGGAGGGCACTTCAAACTCTCTCTTAAAAACTGTAACCATTCTTACGTTTAGAGTTCCTCTCAGATTATGTTTGGGGGACCTGGCAGATGTCCAGACGGCTATTCATTCATCCTTCCATCTGTTCTTTCATTTGTTGATTCAACGAATATGTAGTTTAAGCTAAGAACAAGTCTTGGGGACTGAAAGTTCCCGGGAGGAGAAAAATTCTGTAAACTAGTAACTTGTATTAAAAGTATTTAAACTGTCTAGTATATCCACAGCAGAGGCACCAAAGACACGTGGAGTGCCCTTCTTCCTTCCTTCCTTCCTTCCTTCCTTCCTTCCTTCCTTTCTTTTTCTTTCTTTCTTTCTTTCTTTCTTTCTTTCTTTCTTTCTTTCTTTCCTCTTTCTTTCTTTCTTTCTTTCTTTCTTTCTTTCTTTCTTTCTTTCTTCTTTTCTTCTTTCTTTCAGGTTAAGATGGAAAGAGCTAGACTAGGTTTTGGATTGTGGAGTGAGAGCTCAGTCTGGGGCTGTTATTAAATTATTGGCATTTTCTAGGAAGTGTCTGGGGGAAAAAGAGGAGGAGCTTTGAGGGGCTGAGTAGTGTCCTTGTGCAGTCGTTGTGGTGGCTTGTGGCCGGGAAGATTGTTCTGAGTTGGCTCCAAATGTAGGCATAGCCTGAAGAACATAAGCCAGTTTCCTAGGAAGTTATTTTAAAGGCGTGTCCAACTGCAGAGTGAGTCAGAGATACTTTTCTTTTTCTGTGTCTAAGGGCACATGTTTCTTGCTTTCTCTTATACACATATAATGGTTCGTTATTTTTGTCAGTCCTTTGCAAAAAAAAAAAATTACTTTCAGGTGAGAGAGGTGTTGAATGGATTTTGGTTGACAGATACTAAGGTCAGTCTCTTAATGATTTTTGATTGTAAAGGAAAAAAAAATACTTTGACCTCAATTTAACTTGAAACTTCCCAGTAACAGTAACTAAATCAACTTATAAAGAATAAAACATTAGTGGCAAAGTTCATCTCAGGGCATGGTGCGACAAACAGTATTTTTTTGAGTGCTAATTATAAAGGGTATTGTGTTTTCCGCCTCAAATTTCCCTTGTTCATTGCCAGTTATGTAGGAAAACGATTTTCTTTATGAACCTTGTATCCTGCCTCCTTGATATAATTACTCATTAGTTCTAGGAGGTTTTTTTGATCAATTCTTTCAGATTTTCTACATTGACGATTATGTCACCTGTGACCAAAGAGTTTTACATTCTCCCTTCCTGTCATGGACTGAATGTTTGTGTCCCTCCAGATTCATATGTTGAAATCATAACAACCCCCCACCCCCACCAGATAGTGGTATTAGGATGTGAAACTTTGGGGAGGTAATTAACTCATGCAGGTAGAGTCCTCTTGAATGGGATCAGGGTCCTTAAGGGACCCCAAAGAGCACTCTAGCTCTTTGGCAGCCATATGAGAATACAGAGATAGCAGTCTGCAACTGGGAAGACGGTCCTCACCAGAACCTGATTCTTGGGGACCCTGATCTTAGACTTCTGGTCTTCAGAACTGCAAGAAATAAATTTTTATTGTTTGTAAGCCAGAATACCCAGTCTGTTATAGCAGCCCAAACTAAGACACTTCCCAATCAGAATACATTTTATTTCCTTTTCTTGTCTTATTGCATTAGTTAGGACTTCCAATGTGATGTTGAAAGGACTGGTGGAAGGAGACATCTTTGTCTTGTTTGTGACACACGTGAGGATTTAAAGTACTATTCCAGGGGCACCTGGGTGACTCAGTTGGTTAAGCGTCCGACTTCGGCTCAGGTCATGATCTCACGGTCCGTGAGTTCGAGCCCCTTGTCGGGCTCTGTGCTGACAGCTCAGAGCTGCTTCGAATTCTGTGTCTCCCTCTCTCTCTGCCCCTCCCCTGCTCATGCTCTGTCTCTCTCACTCTCAAAAATAAATAAACATTAAAAAATTTTTTTAAAGTACCATTTCAGAGGTCATCATTTAGCTTGATTAAAAAAAAAAAAAACTTACTATGTTTTCCATATTGACAAGGATGAAGCAATAATACCCAGAATTGGTGAGAATGTCTGGCTAAAAGTACTCTATTATCCTTATTGTAAGATTACAAACTGGTACATTTTCAGAAGAATTCTGCTGTGGACTGTCTACCCACATTTAAGATTTCACCATTAAATGTCTAGGAAATGCTCACATAAGCACAAATATTTAAGAACAAGTATTGCAATATTGTTTATGGCAGCAAACATTCAGAAACAATCCATTTATCCATAATAACAATGGATCAAATAAATGATGATATATTCACATAGTGGAATATACTATTCAGCTGTTAAAAAGAATACTAGATCTCAACTATGTATTGACATTGGGAAGGTGTCAGTAAAATACATTATTGTGTTAAAATGCAAGTTTCAGAACAGAATATATAGTATGGGATATTTGTAAATATGCTAATATAAGCACAGACAACATTTAGTAGAATTCATGAGAGATTGTTACCATTAGTTACCTCTGATTGAGAATGAGTAGATCACTGGAAAAGAAAGAGGACTATTTCTATTCATTTTATGTTTTTTGTATGTTAATGGAAACCATGTAAAATATTTAGAACTGGGGGAAGAAAAATCTTGTAATTTAAACACTGTAAGCATCTACAAAACATTTGAAGCCTTATAAATTACTCACAAAATATTCTTTCTCTACTGATTTGCCCCTGGCCATTTAAAAGTAACGAAATACTTTTTCTTTGTTTATTTTGAAATCTTATATTCCCTCATCAGTGCTTAGAAAGGATTTTTTTGGTGCCTCAGTAATATATATTAAAACATTGCAGCCTCAGAATATCCATTGGTTTTGTTTGTTTTGTTTTTAGGCTCTGCAGGCATATGTTTCATCTATTTTCTCATTTTTTTTCTTGAGGGGTTGAAATATTGAAGGATTTTTTCTCTTTTTTTTAAATGAGGGAGATTTAACTATATATAGTTAAATATATATATTTTTAAAATATTTTTAAAATATTTAAAAATTTTAAAAATATTTTAAAAATATATATATTTAACTATATATAGTATATATATAGTATATATAATATATACTATATATATACTATACTCATTTTATACTATATTTATATATATACTATATAATATATATATTATAATATATATACTATATATATTAGTATATATAGTATATTAGTATACATAGTATATATATAGTATATATAGTAATATATATTATACTATATATATTATAATATATATAATATAATATATTATGATATATATTATATATAGTATATATATTATAATATATAATATATAGTATAAAATATAATATAATATATAATAGTATATATATTATATATATTATATACTATAATATAGTATATAATAGTATATATATTATATATACTATATATATATAGTATATAGTATATATAATTATACTATATACTATATATTATAATATATACTATATATATTATACTATACTATACTATATTATATACTATATATATTATATATACTATATATAGTTAAATACATATATTTATTTATTAAAATATATATATAAATATATATATTTTATATATATTAAAATATATATTAAAATATATATATTTATATATATAGGGGAGAAAGAGCAAGAAAGAGGCAAAGGTTAAAGTTAGGGTAGAATCCCAAGAATGGGTGGGTGAATAAATGCAGAGATTTTTTTTGGAGTGGAGAAAAGCAGCGAGAAATTTGACACATGATTATTCATCTGCTACTGGGGTTTCTGACAGCTGTCGGGGCAGATGAGGGGTGCCCGGGCAGGCCTGTGCTTATAAATGTCTTCCAATGGGCTGTCTGGGAAAAAGTGCCTTCACTGCAATGTGATGTTGGTTTCTGTGGCAGTAATGCTCCCCCCCCACCGCCAGGGTCAATTTCAGGATACCGGTGTTTTGCATATGTGTTTCGTATACAATGTCTATAGCATGCTAGAGATTTATTAATCAAAATTCTTTAGTTGACAGAAGTTGCTACCTCCAGCATATCGCCGGAGGGATATATTAAGGCACAGCATAAACATAGTACTTCATTCTAGTGTGTCGATTTTATTGGAAGATTTGGCAGAGAACGTGTTATTTTCATGTAAAACAAACACGGGTGTAGTCTTAGTCCTCTTGGGCTGCTATAACACAAGTACCATAAAGTGAGTGGCTTATAAACAATAAACATTTAGTTCTCACAGTTTAGAATAGGAAGCCCAAGATCCCACTACTAGCGGATTTGGTGTCTGGTGAGAACTCTCTTCTTTGTTCCCGGGGAAGCCATTTTTTTGTTGTGGCCTCATAGGGTGAAGGGGGCAAGAGGTCTTTCTCAGGGCTCTTTTAGAATGGTACTAATCCATCTTTGTGACCTGCTCATCCCCCAAAGGCCCCAACTCCTAGTACTACCATCTTGAAGGGTAGGATTTTAACATGAACTTTGGGGGGACACAAACATTCAGACCACAGCAGCTATATTATGGGGTAGAATATAAAATTTGATGGACCCCATTTCAACATAGTACTGGAAGTCCTAGCCAGAGCAATAAAAAGATACAAAAGACAGCCAGATTGGAAAGAGAGAGGTAAACTTATCTCTATTAGCAGATGACGTGATCTTATATATGTAGAAAATCCTAACGAGACCACAAAAAAGATAGAACTAATAAATGAATTCAGTGAAGTTGTAGGAAGCAGAATCAACACACAAAAACTAGTCCTTTTTCTAGGCACCAAGAACAATATAAAAAAAAAATACTAAGAGAGCAGTTCTACTTACAAGAGTATTAAAGAGAACGAAATGCTTAGGAATACGCTTAATCAAGGAGGTGGTTGTACACTGAAAACTACAGAACTTTGTGGAAAGGAATTAAAGACGAATAAATGGAAAGACGTCCCGTATTCAAGGATTGGAAGATTTGATATTATTAAGATGTCAATTCAATCCAAAGAGATTTACAGATTTGATGAAATCCCAATCAAAATTTCAATGTATTTTTTGCAGAAATAGATAAATCTGCACTAAAATTTATATGGACTCTCAAGAGACTCCGAATAGCCAAAACAATCTTGAAAAAGAGCAAAGTTAGAAGACTCCCATTTTCTGCTTTCAAAGCTTAACTACAAAGCTAGAGTCATGAAGAGTATGGCACTGGCATGAAGACAGACCTATAGATGGGTGAAACACGGTAGGGAACTTTCCCTTTGCTGATTCTCAGTGGTCTTGGGCTCAAAATAATCCATATGCCAAAGAGGTGTATTTGGGGATGGTGTATTCTGGTATACTTCAATTTGCAAGGTCAAATTTTGTTGTGTTGCAAGGTTATTCAGATACCTCACGTCCTTCCTTATTTGAATTTACGTAAATTAGTTGATTTGTGAGGGAGGTCGATCTGCGAATTTTACATTTTCTTGTAGTGTTTCTAACTATTTTGAAATTTTGTTGTCATGTACATAGGTTATTGTTAAATTGAACATTTTTTATCGACATAAAATATCTCTCCTTGCCCCGTATGTTTATTTTATCTGATACTAATAGAAGTCTTTCACTTCAGCTTTCTTTTTTATCATTGGTGCCGTATTGATCTGTCAATGCTTTTAACTGTTCTGTGTCCTGCAAATTCTGTTTCACTTGTTTTCTCGGTGGTGGTGGTGTTGTTGTCGTTCTCATTTTGTTTTAGTGAGCAAGTTAAATTTAATAATTATTTTGTGGATATATTGTGTAGTTGGTCCTACTCTTGCCTTTTGTTTTGCGTTCTTCGTTTGTTATATGTTTCGCTGATTCTGTTTCACTTTGAACTTTGTTGTCCATTTTTTTCTCCTAAGTGGCTACCCATTAAATTTTAAGAAGACATTTATTTTATTTATTTTTTAAAACATGTTTGTTTATTTTGAGAGAGAGAGAGAGAGTGCACATGCATGTGTGAGCTCGGGAGGCTCAGAGAGAGAGGTAGAACCTCTTTGCTGTCAGCTCAGAGTCTGACGTGGGACTCAATTCGACAAACCACGAGATCATGACCTGAGCTGAAATCAAGAGTCAGACACTTAACTGACTGAGCCACCTAAGCTCTCCATGAAGATATTTAAGTCTAATATGTTTGTCTATGAATGTAAAGGATTAATCATTATATTTGACCCCCCTTCCCATTTGGTTCAATCATCTGATGAAGATGAGACCCTCAGCAAGCTTTAGCTTTTATTTTACTGATTGCCTGTATTCAGAAGACCTATTGACTCTTTTTTTAATTTAGACATTCGTCTCTCTCTTTGTGTCTCATTCGCGATTAGGGCATCCCAGCCTTCTGATTATTGAAATTTGTTTTTGAATCAGTCAGTCTGATTATAAATCAGAAATGTGCATTCATAAGAGTGCATGTTTTGGTAGCTGCTCTTAAAAAAAATCTTTTTTTAACTTTTATATTATTGAGAGACAGAGAGAGACAGAGCATGAACATGGGAGGGGGAAACACAGAATCCAAAAGAGGCTCCAGGCCCTGAGCTGTCGGCACAGAGCCTGACACGGGGCTCGAACTCACGAACCGCGAGATCATGACCTGAGCTGACGTCGGATGCTTTACCGACTGAGCCACCCAGGCGCCTCTGTTTTGGTATCTGCTCTTCTACTGAAGTCACATGCAGTTTTGATGAGCATTCGTTCTAAGTAAAGGTATAAGGATATTCAATTCAGTGAACTGTGCTGGTGAAATGCCTCAGATCATACTCTCTTTTAAAACAATAACTGCAAACATATGTATATATGTAATTGACACAAACTGCAGTTATGTGAATGCAGTGGGAACCTGATAGCCGATAACTGAATGCTGCTGATTCTCTGGGGTCTTTAGAGACTCTTGCACATTTCAGGGTTGTGGAGTCGCCCTGGTTCACCTTATCACAGGGCTGCCTCTGACTGAGCTACATGCAGTTTCCTAAATCTGCCGCCTCTTCTGCCTCAGGGACTTCGCACGTGTTGTCGTCTCTGTGATGGAGTGCATCCGTGAGAACTGGTTGGAAACAAACTGCTTGAAAGCTGTTTAATATTAAAAAAAAAATAGAATAAAACATTAAGTTTCATGCTAAGATTGGATCAAACATACTGTGTTAGTTTGCTAGGACTTCCATAACAAAACACAGTTGGGTGGCTCAAGCAACAGAAATTTATTTTCTCGTAGTTTTGGAAGCTGTAAATCCAAGATCCAGGTGCCAGCAGGGTTAGTTTCTTCTGAGGTCTCTCTTGGCTTGAGATGGCCGTCTTCTCTCTGTGTCCTCACACAGTCTTTCTTATGTGTGTATGCATCCTTGCTGTGTCCAAATTTCTTCTTACATTGGATTAAGGTCCACCCTAAAGACCTCATTTTAACTTAATCACTTCTTGAAAGATGATTATCTTCCACTATAGTCAAAACTCGAGGGATTAGGGATTAGGGCTTCAATAGATGAACCTTGGAGAGACCCAACTCAGCCTATAATACATATCAATGAAACAGAGTTGGTGATGGGGGCTTGAGGATGAGGGAGGAAAGAAGAGAGAAGGTCGAACCAGACATTGATTATTTTGTGCCTTCCATGCACGGTCCTCGCCCTGCCCCATCCGTACCTTCAACTTGCCTAGACTACCCTTCATCTTACCAAGTCGTGTAGTCCCTGGAGAAACTCAGGTGTAAAAGGTGCTAGGAAGCCCAGAATTCTAGGTTGAGTTTAGGCATCAGTAAGCCAGGTGTGGCCATGCTCAAAATGAGGAAATTTGTTAGCGGGGAAGAAGCTGGCAGGTGCTTTATTTTGATAGAGGTCACGTGCAGGTTTCTTTCCAAAACTCCTCCCTACCTATTTTCTCATTAGAAATCAGCCATACACATGAAGGCCACAGCAAACCAGAGGATCCCATTGGGTATCTAGTCCCTGCACCTGTTCTCCCATCTCACTGGTCCTTCTTCCAGAGTGGCATTGCATGGAAAATGGCAAGAATCTGCATTCATTCTCTGTAAGCCCACTTGAATATATTTTCCAAAATATCATTGAATGTCATTTCTTTTTTTTTTAAAGTTTTCATTTTTTTACAGAGAGAGAGAGAGAGGGAGGGAGAGAGAGAGAGTGCATGAGCCAGGGAGGGGCAGAGAGAGAGAGAGAGAGAGAGAGAGAGGGAGAGAGAGAACCCCAAGCAGGCTTCGTGCTGTCGGTGCAGAGCCCAGTTTGGGGGCTCAATGGCACCAACTGTGAGATGACCTGAGCTGAGATCGAGAGTCAGACGCTCAACTGACTGAGCCACCCAGGCGCCCCTGAATATCTGGTTCTGTTTAAAATTATCATGAGAGTCGATCTGTAAATAAAGGCGCTGCTGTTGGCCAAATGTGACTGCATTAAATTGACTTGATACTGAAGTACATATGAGGTGGTGAATCTCATTCGAAACATTTTGGGGATCAGCAGCTCCGAAATATAATACCTTTACCTGTTACGACATTTCCAGGACATTGTTTTATCTGCTGCTTTCTTTTTTTAAAATCAATTGCTGCTTTTGGCACAGACTTCCTAGCTTTCTAATTGCCCTAAATTTCTTTTCTTATTGAAGACATGTTTAACAATTGAATTCGTTAGCTTAGAAATTAACTAGACTTTTGTTTTTTAGCAACTGCCCATCATTGCAGTGCTCCCAAGGAAGTATGAATCCAAAGAAATCTGTAAAAATGTTATGTATCTAATTAGGTTCAGTGAAAAGAAAGTGAAATTTCAGACTTGAAAATGGAGGGCTGTTGTAAATTGCTAGAACTGAATTGTGTCACCCCCAAAATTCATATGTTGAAACCCTAATCCCCGATGTGATGGTCTTTGGAGGTGGGGCTTTGCGGGGGGTAAGTCGGTTTAGATAGGTCATGAGGGTGGGGTCCTCAAGATGGGATTAGTGCCCTTAAAGAAGAGACCTGAGCTTGCTTTCTCTTTCTCACTCTCTAGGACTCAGAAAGAGCCATGGTGAACACACAGTGAGAAGGCAGCAGTCTATGCGCCAGGAAGTGGCTTCTTACCAGGAACAGAATCTGCCAACCCCTTGATCTTGGACTTTCCAGCTCCCAGAACTGTAAGAAATAAGTGTCTATTGTTCAAGTCCCCCTAGTCTACTTTGGTCTAGCAGCCTGAGCTAATGAGGATACAAGTATTCCTAAACAATGATCATATCGGACAGCACTCTGCAATGCCAAGCTTTCTGAACTTCGGGGTAGGGAAAGCTTTCAGTCCACGTAAACACTTTGTTCCTTATTAGCTCAGACCTACATGCCGACCGGTCTGTTTGTGCTGTCATGAGCCCATCAGCATCCCCCAAACAAGACCAAAGTAAAAACGCGAATCCCAGCTTGGCGTTGGAATTCCTTGGTGTTCTATGTGCCTAGCCCTCTGTGAGGCACTAGACACGCGATGGTCGGCAAGACCCATATGGTCCCTGATGTTGCACTTACAGGCTTTTGGGGGAGATAACAAGAAAATAGACAATATGAGAACAAGTGTTCTGAAGGCGGAGGAACCGGATGCAGCGGGTGGTCCAGGAGCTCCTCGGACTGTACAGAGAAGCTGACATTAAAGGTGCTCAGGAGCAGGAAAGGTTACAGGACAGGAAGAGTTCCAGGCAAAGAACTGTTCGAGAAACTGAAATAATTCATTTGTGGCTAGAACACGAGAGATGAACCTGAGAGAGTTACCCTCATCTAGACTCTGCAGGGCCTTCTAAGCCACGGTGGTTTGAAGTTGTTTTAAGGGCACTGATGAACGACTGAAGTTTTATGACAAAGGTTTGATCATATTTGCGTTTTAGAAAGATGGCCCTGGTTTCTCTGTGAAATGGATTGGATCGGAACAAGAAAACAACCAGTGATACCCGGTCCCTGGGATAATGGTCTAGGGCAGATGATAGAACTGGGCAGAATGTAGAGATTCTTAGAGGGTAGACTCACTTTGGTAATTGAGCAGACGCTGGACGAGGTGAGGAAGAGTGAGAAGTCAAGGGAGACATCTGGATTTCTGACAATTACATTTGGATCAAATAAAGGAAAAACGTTACTCACTGGACCTTTTTAGAAGGTCTGTGGGGACCTTGGGAGAGCCAGACTGAAGTGACCTGAGGAGTTAGTGGGAGATGACGAAACAGGGTTAGGTTGGGAGGGCCATTGTTCATTACGCTACTATTCCCTGAAGCCCACCACTGTCCATTTGCCACATAGTGTATGGCTGGGGGAGGGTGATGTGGGCAATACCAAAATATCATAATATTGATATTATTGATATCACAATACCAATATTTGGGTATTGTGGGGCAATACCAAAATATCACTTCCGGGCTGCAGGCCAGATGGACATCCAAAATGGGGATTCTGTGGATTGATGATATTTCTCATAATATTCTTCTAGGTTCTGGTGAGTTTGGGACAGAGAGGATCTTTGACAACTCTTCACTCCTGGCATTCCAACACCACTGTGTTGGATTGGGGTGGCCCAACTTAGCAACTGCCTACATACCAGAGGCCCCAAATCACTGCTTATTGCCTTGAGTTGAATTGGAAATAAATATATGTCCTGGTTGAACATCTGGTCAACTAATTCTCTTGGCCTGATCCTAGGGAGGATTGGGAAGCAGCATGCTTTCCTCTGGATTCCCAAAGAAATAACACTATCTGCTCAGAGAAATTTGAAAAAGCCCTTAATTGATGAAGAACCATTTCTGCATCTTATTGTTTAAGTTCTTTTCAAATTTGAATTGGTGTCTCATTGGGGTGCCTGGGCGGTTCAGTCGGTTAAGCGTCTGACTTGATTTCAGCTCAGGTCATGATCTCACAGTTGGTGGGATTGAGCTCCGCGTTCGGCTCTGCACTGATAGCCTGGAGCCTGCTTGGGATTCTCTTTCTCTCTCTCTCTGTGCCCCTCCCTCCCTCAAAATAAATAAACTTCAAAAAAAGAAAAAAAGACTGGAATTGGTATCTCAGTGGGAAGCTCCCAAGGGAAGAAATCCTGGGTAACTTTCTTGGGAAGGAGTCTAGTTATAGCCTCCAACATGGCTCCTTTTTTGCCCCGCCCACTTTCTCTGCCTACTGAGTCCAGAGATTGGGATTGGTCAATCCCACCCCTTCCTCTAACTCACCAGTCCTTACGAGGTTCCTTTATGGCACATGGGTTTCTCCTCCCGCCTGTCAGGAGGCCCCTCCATTCAAGTCCCCTACTCACTAATTCGGTGTGACCCCAGTCCACCGTGTTCACCGTGGTCTTGGCCTTTGCTCTTGATCGAGTGTTGCACGTGTCCCTCTGACTCAGTTTTGATTCTGTTCCCCTGAGGTTGTCATGAACACCCCCTGCCCTTGCCCATGCCTTGGTTCTCCATGGCCAGTCTGTATACTGCTGTGTAGCCTGTGGACTTTCTGGAGAGTTTATGACTGGCATGATTCAAGTCTGATCATATAAGAAGATGGAAATTAGTCTAAACCGGCTAACTAGAAGTTAAATAAAACCTTGACACATTTTTAAAAAACCCAAGAAAATAAAGTTTATGGTCATTTAAGTTTGGGGGAAAAAACCGAAAGTGGTCCAAACCACCCCTTAGTTTTCTATTTACCTATTATTTATTCATTTCATAAGTGTAGATTGGTGAGGCCGACATATCAGTTAGATGTGTGTTTGAAAGTTCTCCGCAAGATATTTTAAAACTACTTAGAGACGAGGGCTTGGAAGAGGGATAGTTAGCCTGGGGAAACTCAAATAAAAGTCAATTTAGTGGCTGGAGTAAGAAATAAGAGCCAATTTAATAGTTTAAGGTGAGAAATGACACAGATGTGAAGCAGGACAGCTGGGACAGATTGGAGACATTTCGAAGCTATAATCAGCAGGATGAGTGGCAGACTTGTGGGGAGGAGGGTGCGGATTGTCGAAGACAACACTCAGGTCTTTAGCCACTGACGATGTGCCATTTGCGATGGTGCTGAATGAATGAAGAGAAACTAAACGACCGCGAGCCTAATTCTTTCCATGTTGAATTTGAGGTGCTTCTGGAAAGATTGAGGAGGGAAAGCTGGTAAACAATCAAAGTGTGGAGGCAGGGAGACAGTTCAAGGCTAAGGATTGACACTCATAATCTATTTAGTTTTTTTTTTTTTTTTTTTTTTGCTTATTTTTATGCTCTCAGATATGAAAACTAACCAGTCTGAGGCAGTTTTCAAAGATACGGCACACCATAAAGTTAAAAAAAATTTTTTAAGTGGGGAATTTTCAGAGTGGTGAACAGAAGTGGAGAACAGTCAGTGGAGAACAGAAATAGAAGTTTCGAAAAACTTAAGGTCCGAGGTGTAGACACACACACACACACACACACACACACAGGTGCCTTTACCTATTGCTAGAGGTAGGCGTCTCCGAGTTTTCTATGACCCACCGCAAAGTGGGAAACATTTGATTCGCAGTATTCCTAGGACAGAAGTGCTATTTGGGGTTATAACTATCCTTGGTACTGAGATTTGAAAGACAATTCTTCTGTGGGTTCTCATAAAGAGGGCATCATGTGATTATAGAGAACAATATTCTTTTTTTAAAAATATATGTATTTATTTATTTTTGAGAGAGACAGAGTGCAAGTGGGGGAGGGGCAGAGAGAGAGAGGGAGACACAGAATCCGAAGCAGGCTCCAGGCTCTGAGCTGTCAGCACGGAGGCAATGTGGGGCTCGAACTCACAGACCGCGAGATCATGACCTGAGCCGAAGTCGGACACTTAACTCACTGAGCCACCCAGGTTCCCCTGTATCAACATTTTTAAAGGAGAACCATACGTCAACAGCTAATTGCATTTGAGTTAATACTGATATCTTGTCATGAATTAAAAAACTTGTGTCTGAATATATTGTCACTTTGTCTTCCCCAGAGGCTGGAGGAAGGAAGCCTGGCATGCAAGGTAAAGGTTTTCCTTGGAAAATTGTTTTGGATACCCACCGGCATAGGAAGAATTATTGATGGAAGTCTCAAATGTCTAGGTCTGATCATGTAGCTTAAATACATTAAAAATGTAAATGCGTTAAAGTTGGTGCTGTACCCAAAGAATCATAATTTTGTTTAATGGAACTTCTTAATGAACCCTCCAATTAACCAAATTGTATCCTAGATAATTGAATACATTGCTTGCTACATATATTTAAACATTGGTTAAATTTAGAGGAATGTTTACAACATTAATGATCTGGATGTAGAAATCTCAATCTACTCAGTCAAAGACTAATTAGCCAGAGGGTAGGTTTTCTATAAAGGCTTGACCTAGTTCATGCCAGTAAGATAATTTTATCAGCACATAGAATGTTTCTTTCCAATGTATGAGTAAGAAGAAACGGGAGGTGTTCAGTTCACCAAAAATAAATACCAAGTCGTTAAGGTGCAAGTTAATGAGAAGTGGGGCAAAACACATCCCTATTTCACCCACTGGAAAGATTCACCAAACAATACTTGATGGTCTTGATGTTCACCGTAGTTTTGCATAAGTCTCAACAGAGATGGACGTGTTGAGTTTACACAGGGTTACGAAGCCAAAAGGTAAGCCAAGGTCAATAATACTAACAATCTTAAGCAATTCCTGACACGCTTCTCCTGAAGGCAATAAAGAGTGGACCAAAATCAGTAGTGAAATAACTATACCAAAAAGTTCTGCTCTGCGTGGCAATTTATTCTGGGAAATCCATTCTTGAGTCATCAAAAAAGAAAATGGGAACATATTTCCAATGGCATGTCTGATGACAAATAGTTCCAAAAATTTGGGGGAATGGACGCTCTTTTATTTTTCTTTAAATAGGGGCTTTATATGTCTGAGCCTCCCCAGATGGGTTATTTTTAGCAATCTTCTGTGCATAAGAGTAGTTAAAGCCTCAGGAGTGGCTTTGCTAGACCTTAAGGAAGATGAGAAGAGGGCTGAGGAAGGAACATCGAGAATCACCAACATTTCAGCATGAGAAGAGGAAGAGGTCCCACCCAGAGAGAGAAAAGGGAGAATACAGAAAGGCAGAAAGAGACATCACACCCCTACTTGCAGCCAGAAAAATTGAGTGGGAGACTAGTGCAGAGGCCATTGAACTTGGGAAGGAGCAACTTCTTTACATTGTCAGGAGTTAATTCAGCAGCAGTGGTTATCTTATTTGTTACTAAGGTGCTGCCACTGAGCAGGTGATTTCTGTACAGCCCTCACCACAACCACCAGCCTTCAGATGAGGAAAGTTAGGTTGCAAAGAACTTGATGAATCTGTCTATGATAATATTCATTTATTCATTCAGTAAAAAGCAAAACAAAACCATGATGTGATCTCTACTCTGAAGGAACTGACACTTCAATTTTTCTGCTTTTGAATGAATAAGGAAAAGGGAAAGACGAGAAGACGAGGAAGAGGGGCAACCTGGGTGGCTCTGTTGGTTAAGCATTCGACTCTTGATCTCGGCACAGGTCATGAGCTCATGGTTTGTGAGCTTGAGCCCCACATGGGGCTCTGTGCTGACAGCCTGCTTGGGATTCTCTCTCTCCCTTTCTCTCTCTGGGTGTTCTTCCCCTGTTCACGCTCTCATTCTCTCTCTCTTTCTTTCTCTCAAAATAAATAAACTTAAAAAAAAAAAAAGAGGAAGAGAGAGAGAGGGAAAGGGGGAAAAATCGAAGTTTTGATTTTTGTCTCGCACAATTTTGGTGTGATGGCAGACAGAATGAAAATGGTCTCAGAAAAGATATGAAAGACAGGGAGAGGAGATGGAGTGATGTCCCATAAATGAAGTAAAAAGTAATGGATTTGGGGGCGCCTGGGTGGCTCAGTCGGTTAAGCATCTGACTTCAGCTCAGGTCATGATCTCACGGTCTGTGAGTTCGAGCCCCGCGTTGGGCTCTGTGCTGGCAGCTCGGAGCCTGGAGCATGCTTTGGATTCTGTGTCTCCCTCTCCCTCTGCCCCTCCCCTGCTCACGCTCTGACTCTGTCTTTCAATAATAAATAAATGTTAAAAAAAAAAAAAAGGTATGGATTTATAAAGCATAGTGGACATTTAAGCCCCAGGAAAAAATGTAGGGATGTCTTTTGGGGACAGTGGCAAGGATGCAAGTTGCAAATACAGATAGATTCTGATTTTCAGGAGAAGGGTCAGAGTTTATGTCTCTTGTTTGTCTGTCAGATGGAAAGGCAGTGAGGGTTCTCATTATGTAAAGGGTCAATGCCAACCAGTTTTCGGCAGGGCTGGTCATATATAGAGAATTGGAACCAGAAATGAAGATTTTAAAGACAGGAATAATTCAACTTAATCGTTTGGGTGGTTCTTGGCTTTTGATCCTCTTTTTTTTTTAATTTTTTAATATTTATTTATTTTTGAGAGCAAGAGAGAAAGAGACAGAGCATGAGCAGGGGAGGGGCAGAGAGAGAAGGAGACAGAATCTGAAGCAGGCTCCTGGCTCTGAGATGTCAGCACAGAGCCCAACGCAGGGCTTGAACTCACAGACTGTGAGATCATGACCCAAGCTGAAGTCAGGCGCTTAACCGACTGAGCCACCCAGGCGCCCTGTGTTTTGAGCCTCGTACTCAACATGTAGTAGGTGCCACCGCGTTTTGGCTCTACTGAATAACCACAGTAGTTCCTTTGCAAGACTTCTCCAGCAGTCCTGGTTTCCTGCATGCATGTGCGTTCTCAGGGTGACCATTGCTTGTCTCTTGTCTTTTTTCACGCTTACTCCGATTGTCTGAAAAATGCAGACTTGTCCGAAAGTCTTTCAAGACCCGGTTACTGTTTGTAGACCTGCTCTGGGCACAGATCCTTCTGAGAAGCTTTCAGGTGCTGCCCTACGAGGGTGCGTCTTTCTTTTGAAAATCTGTCAAAGAAATTCAATGCACACCTGGAGTAGTTGCCAATCTCATACTCACTGATCAACCGGCATGTCGGACAGGACTCTTCTCAGGCGGCTGAGTATTTAACTAGTCAGTTCTCCTTTCAATATTCTTTGCCCATTATGCCGCCATTTGCTGGGTATTCTAATGTACTGGTGCATTTTTGTTTATGGTTTACCGAGACGCTTGTTTCTTTGTTCTTTGCTTTCAAAATGAAGTTTTAATAATTAATATTGTCGTTTAGTGCAAAAAAAGACTTTTTAAAAGTTATTATTTTTCGTT
This sequence comes from Panthera tigris, assembly GCF_018350195.1. Classification (NCBI taxonomy): domain Eukaryota; kingdom Metazoa; phylum Chordata; class Mammalia; order Carnivora; family Felidae; genus Panthera; species Panthera tigris. The sequence goes on along the minus strand of NC_056676.1, from coordinate 8,205,703 downwards.
GTTATAGGATATTTCATTGTAAGGATATTCTGTAGCTTTTTCCAATTTTTCCTGTTCTAAACATCTTCGTATATACATTTTAGGATATTTGTCCAGTTTAGTACGTTCAGTATTTTTTTTTTTAGTTGATTTTTGGACAATTGTATTTCTCCTTTAAGAGAAGTAATGGATATATGTGTATCTATGTATGTGTGTGTATAGATATAAATATAGATATGGATATAGATATAGATATATGTATCTTTCCTTGGTTCACTTCCTTATCAATTATCTCTCTTTTTCTCTCTCTCTTTAATGAAACTTAGAAAGTATTTCCCATCGGGGCGCCTGGGTGGCTCAGTTGGTTAAGCGTCTGACTCCAGCTCAGGTCATGATCTCGCGGTTGTGAGCTCGAGCCCCACGCTGCACTCTGTGCTGACCGCTCAGAGCCTGGAGCCTGCTTTGGATCCTGTGTCTCCTCCTCCTCTCTCTGCCCATCCCCTGCTTTGTCTCTCCCTGTCTCTCAAAAATAAATAAATAAATAAATGTAAAAAAAAAAAGAAAATATTTCCCATCTCAGGTGACAGGAGCATACTATTTTTGTAGTTGAACTTTTCTCAGGGCTATATCTTTAATCTGTATGATCTGATTTGGAGGTAAGAGGTGACCCTGTTGGTGAGCTGGTTATTCTAAGACCATCTATTGAAGAGGGCATCCTTTTTCTACTGATTTAAAACTATCATATATTAAGTTCATTTATATAAAATATAAGATTCTGTTCCTGAACTTTTAAATATATCCTTGTGCTGGTAGTACACTGTTATTGTTACTTATAACAGGTTGGGAGGGCAAGTTCCATCAATACTCTTATTTAAAAACCAAATACTTGATTACTATAATGCTTTTATTCTTCCAGATCAACTTTATAATCATTTTGTCAAGCTTTATAAAATATGTTTGCGGCTCTATTTTGAGTTGTATTTTGTTTCTAGATTAATCAGAGGCAAATTGCATTCTTCACCAAATTAAGTTTTCTAATTCAGGAATATGGTATATTTTTCTTTCTTTCTTTTATTTTTTTCGTGTTATTTATTTTTGAGACAGAGACAGAGCGTGAGCGGGGGAGGGGCAGCGAGAGAGGGAGACACAGAATCTGAAAGAGGCTCCAGGCTCCGAGCTGTCAGCACAGAGCCCGGCGTGGGGCTCGAACCCACAAACCACGAGATCATGACCTGAGCTGAAGTTGGACACTTGACCGACTGAGCCACCCAGATGCTCCTGGTATGTTTTCTTTAAAAAAAAAAAATTCCCCTTAAATATACATGTTACTTGTTTTCAGATTATAACAATACCCACTCATTGTAGAGAATATAGAAAAGACACGAATCGCCCTTTCTTTTCCTCCTTGTTTTTGAAACCCAGGTAGGAAGTTGAGCTAATCATCCTCATGGCTGAGCTAATTGTAGATCCCTGGTCCATGGAATGCTCCTTTAAAAGTCAGAGGAAGCTAACTGCTGTCACAGACAACCCCAACTGTCAGTAGCTCAACCCAGTAGAAGTTTATATTTTGCTTGCTTCCGTTTTGAGTCAGGCAAAGCGAGGTAAGGACTCTGTTCATCCAGGGACCCCACCTCCTTCCCTGCTGTGACTTCCTTCCCAACCCCAATACCAACCATGTATTTTTACATTCAGCACATGTTACTATTATAGTCATAAGGAGCACTCTAATAAATTACTCTGAAAAGAAATGAATTCTTGAAATTTATATCATTGGTCTTTCTAATAGTAGTATCTGTTTCTATTTGATTTTGGTAGTAGTTTCTACACATATCATCATAGCATATGCTGTAGCTCCCTTTGATAAAGGAAGGCTTTTATAAGCCGCTAGACCTCTGGCCAAACTGTACAGAAAAACAAAATTTCCTTAAAACAAACAGACAAAAGAATATTTTAAGGAAAACAATCATATAAAGCATAAACCCTAATTTTGTAGAAGAATCAGCCATTTAGACACTTCATCTTTAAAACAATTTTTTTTTAATGTGTGTTTATTTTTGAGAGAGAGAGAGAGAGACAGACTGTGAGTGAGGGAGGGGTAGAGAGAGAGAGGCAGATACAGAATGTGAAGCAGGCTCCAGGCTCTGAGCTGTCAGCACAGAGCCCCATGCGGGGCTCAAACCCATGAACCGTGACATCATGGCCTGAGCTGAAGTCGGATGCTTAACCGACTGAGCCACCCAGATGACCCCACTTCATCTTTTTTAAAGCACTTTTGTTCGCTGACAGTTTTTCCTTTTATTAATGTTTATTATTTAGATTTTTACCCTCTTTGTGATCTGAAACATCTCCGCTTTTATAGTGGCTCTAGAGAAACATTCTGTAGCATGTTTCAGAAATAAACAAATGAAATACACTTAGAAATTGATATAGTTTCATTTTAAACTTATTTCAGATTTGACAGAACTCAGCTTCGTTTACTTTCAGGTTTCAATCACTTTGTCTCAAGACTATGCCTGAGAATATGGCCTTCCGCCACCTTCCCGTCTCAGACCCACAACGACTGCTCTCTTCTTGCACTTAGAAAGAATCAGGAACTCAGACTTCTGTTAAAATGACCACAGTGTACTTTATTTAATGATTTTGGTACCTTGTGTTGCAATAAAATAAAAAAAAAAATCTACAAAATCCAAATATATAAAATTTCAAGTTTTCTTTTTTTTTTTAAGTTTTACAAGAAAAAATCATGTAACCAAGGAAATTTGTTCATTATGAAGCACTACTTTCCACTTCATTTCATCACAAATTGCAACTTACTTAACAGACCAAAATAACTATGGTTTTATAGTACATCAAATACACCACACACTGTGCTTTCAACTAGAGCACGTGGGACCGCGGCCCGAGACGGCGGCCTCCAGCCAATAAAGACACTCTTACAATCCGAACGCTAAAGGAATGTTTGGATACATGGAGTTTGAATATATATATTTACAGGAAGGAAAAGAATTTCGTAACTAGTTTAATTCTTCATTTCAAATAAAATTCCAAATACATTTGTACAATGTTTACAAAGTAAAAGCACAAGAACCGCCAAGGTTATCATTCGGGTCCAGGCACTGTGCTCGTCCTGGGGGAAATGTCTACACCGTTCCCTAAACACACACGTGGGGTCTCTCGGACCTTATTTCTCTAGTGGTCATGGGAGAGAGAAACACAGGAATGGCAATTTCGCACAATCAGAATGTCATGCAGAGTTGACAACAGGGAACTGAGAAATGATTGGTCCCTTCTCTTAGTTGATGCTCATCTGCCACCTGTTACATTTTCTTTTCAGAGATAGCTTTAACACAAACAAAAAAAATTGAACAGGGAAAGGAGCACAAAATATTTAAGGCAAATCAAGCAAATATAGAGCAGCTTTTCTTGGTGTTAAGTGGAGACGAATTTTCTTTCTTTCTTTCTTTCTTTCTTTCTTTCTTTCTTTCTTTTCCCCAATCCAACTCAGAAACAAACAGAGTTAAGGACAAGCTGCCGAGGGTGGGTTTCTTCCGTCATATATAAATTTTGGAAAATTGCTTTGCACCAAGTATCCTTTTGAAATTTGAAATGAAAAACCTGTTGGTTACAAAGTGCATGGTTTCATGTTTCTAAATGAAAGGACGGTAGCTGAGGTAGTTAGATGTGAAAATTATTTACTGAAAATAACGCAGAATGAAGGACAAATGTCAGTAGTAAAAATCCTTGCCATTTGGAAGCGGGTTTATGTTGTGCGATGGTTTAATGCTGAGCAAAACGCTCCTTTTGTTTACTTTTTATTTTTTTACTAGATGTTCATAGTGACACCAGAATACTAAGTTGTATTTGTTTCTAGTTTGCTAGGGAGGGTGTCAGTTTCAGACAAAGTCAGTATTCCCGGTAATTTTGGGGGTAACTCATGCTTTCACCATTTCTGCATGGAAGCTATAACCTAAAATGGCATCAGTGATCGTTATTAGAAACCTCTGGTCTAAACCGTAAAAAGAATTCAGTAGAAACTGAGAAAAGAACTGGTAGGAAGGATGATGTCGCTCATACTCTACAACATTTTTTTTTCTTTTTTGTCTTAGCCCTAAATTCAATGTACTATTTGGTTTCAAAGGCGCGGGAACATCTGGCTTCCTCGTTGCCCTCCTTGCTCTGAGAATGGGAAAAACCTAATGTGCATGTTCCCCTATCATCTTGTGCTCCAGGTTACCAAGCTGTCTGGTAACTGAGAAGAAAAGCAGAGACAATTTAATAGAGACAAGATTCTCACCCAGGTTCCCCGCTCCTCCTGCCCCCTTAACTGAAGAGAAGCTTCAGGTGAGACCTTCAATAAGCAATTTACCGAAAGCTTCATTTTTCAACCATCCCATACCATGTGGATATGAAAGTTTTGCGATAGTAAGATGCGAGGGGTAAGACTGGATGTAAGCAAGTTGGCAGGCATTCCTTTGGAGCAAGAGAATTTTCTGCCACATGTTTATGGGACAGAATTTACTGGAAGTGACCGTAAGAGTTGACAACTACATTTATAAAGCATCACATATGTGATAATTACATAATGGCTGGTCCACGGCAGTACAATCACATGCATCTTTGCTAAAAAGTAGTTCTCTAAAAAAGTCTTCTATTTTGGGGAAGACTCTAGAGCCTTCCATGTGGGCTGGAAAGCCTTAAGAGTGAAGTAGGGGAGGTTCAAACTTCGTTTTCCCCGCAATTAGATGCATAGCTTCTGTCTAATAACATGTTGTCTCCACCTGTGTGTTCATCTCTTTGGTGAGGAATTTCATTTCCATCACTTCAAAGAGTTGTCCAGCTACTACGTTTAGATTCTGTTTTGTACCTTGGTGGTAAGCCTGCCAGTGATGCCTTCTCTCCCAGCGCCCCCTTCATCCTGGCCAGCCCCCCTAGAACGTGCCACACCGTATCTTATTTGCATGTCCCTGAATCCAGTCCTGTTAACTTCAGTTTTCTTGCACAAAAACAAACGATATGGATATTTCCCTTCAGGAACAAGGATAGTCTGATGCACTTTGGGTTTGAAAAATATTGATGCGTGGAACTTGGGGGAAAAAAGTCAGAGAAATCCAAATCATTTTGACTGGCTTACTATACTCATATTTTGAGTCTAAAAAAAAGGTGTTTGTCTTAAGTCTGGCATGGCAACATAAACATTTTTTTTTAATGGATCAGGCAATTGCCTAGGTTAAATTCATGCTCCAGAAAGCTTAATACCATGCATTAGAAATGTATAACCAATGTGAAATTTTAAGCTATACCACTGGTAACTAGATTGTAGAATCCAGAAGAGATTATGTTGAATGTGTCCTTTATGTAGTTCTAGGCACAACATGATTTTAAACCCATTTATCAAGATAAACTTTCTGAAACCTTATTTCATGTTTTTAAGAGCATGCATTTTTTTTTTTTTGCAAAGGAATATAATTATTAACTAAGGGCACAATGACAGTATTTATGTACATAACTTTTCCTTGTGAAGTCACAGCATTAAGACATTATCTGAATTGTTAGTATAGTTTAATGGGTATATTCCTACATTACAATATTACTGCCACGACTGAAAAATGATAAATATTTATAACCCCAAATTATGTTATTTAGCACTAGTTCTTATCCGGACTAAATATTTAAGTAAGAAAAAGCATGTGACTTTTGGGGGAAGTTGTACAGGATGTTCTCTATGGTTGTTTCCCCACCATCTCCTGTGTCCTATAGTTGAATACTCAGATCTATGCATGTGTGAGGATACATGTATATCAATATATAGCCGAAGCCCTTGTGTAAACACTTCTCTGAAAATCTTAAAATTTATTTATAATCTGAAAAGAAACCAATTCAGAAGTTCCAGGCATAAATAAGGCTTTACATTCTTTTATTGGGTAGTAGAGGGAGGGATGTGTCATCTAAGAGTCAAAAAAGAACTTCACCGGAAACAACACAAAATCTAATCTCAATACCGATTAAAAATTTTCCCTCCTGGTAGTGGGTTCCAGAACACCGCTTGGCAATCGTGAGTCCTGAACTCAGGTATCAGGCAGGCATTCTGGAAAATGTAGTTTGGGGATGAGGCATGCAAACTCTTTAGGCATCAGAAGGAGCCCAGTCTTTTGGATATATTTAATAACTCTATCATAAAATTCAGCTTGGCTACGAGGGAAATCGTCCTTCCGTACGAAGCTTCTCAATGTTTGTATGAAAGGAATTAATTTTTGTCATTAAAAAGCTGATAATTAAAAAAAAAAAGTTCTACATAGACCTTTGAAGAAAAAGTTTCACTTCTGCTAAGTGATCACAAATACTCGTACTCTCTGCTTGGTGATTTATTGCTGTCGTGTTACTAAGCTGCCTCCACTTCCCCTCCTGTAGCCTATTTCAGGGCTGCGCACAGGCCTCCTTTGCGCTAACACCCCCACTCAAGTGCCGACGCACTTCACCAACTTAACGCATCTTCACAAAATCACTATGAGGTAGGTAGATAAAGATTATCTCTCGTTTACATACGGGAAAAAGGAGGCTGTGGGCGAGTTTCTGAGGCTGAAGGGACCGACCAGGAATGAGGACTCAAGGGGCGCAGATGCTAGGCCCCTGTGTGTTTCCACCGCTGGACCATGGACCTTCCATCTTCTTGTCTCCAGAAACGAGTATACTCCATAGTGTGAAAGGATACCGTTTCGTAGAATATATTTAAGTATAATTACAACAGCCATTATATTCAACTCAGGGACTTTTAGTTTTCTACCAAACCACAAGTTCCATTCAATTATTACATAGTAAAAGATGACTGGAAACAAAACAAACCAAAACACCTAAAATTTCTGTAGTTGCCAACTGATTGTCGCCTCTTGGTTGCCAGTTGACTGAAACACTGAACTAAATATCCTGTCGATAACATGAAAGTAAAAAGATTTGGGAAAAGATCTGGTGAAGTCAAAAATCTCAAGGAAAAAGAAAAGCAAAGCCAAACCGGGTTGGTTTGTACACCTGCGACAGGAAGTGGCGGCGCGGTGGTCGCGAGGGCTTTCACAGGTGGGGGGCTAGCAAACTGGGTCAGCCATCCGAAGGAGCGTTTTCAAAACACAGCACAGAGCAGCGACACCCAGTGGCTGGAGGCCCTTGCTACACAGGTGGAGCATCCAATTGATTTCGGAAACGTCTGCATGTGACGGGAGGAGGGACCCAACAAGGACATGGGCAATGCCTACCCCACGAAGCCGTTCTAAGTTGGCGCTGAAAGGTAGCATTTGACGCGATCAAAACGCTAAGAATGTACAAAACATTTAGATTTTTCTCTGGAAATGCTCTCGTGACCTTTCGATCGCGCTCTGTGTGCCTGCTTACGGTCAGTGCCTCGGAACGAGTTCTGCAACATAAACTCACAGAAGAGAAAATCGGTCGGAATAACTTGCCTGTTTTCCTGTCCAGCCTCAGAATAGAAAATGAGGTAAGCACCCAATTTGATGAAATACACACACTCACTAGTCCAGAGCCAAGTCAGATGAAACAAGGAAGGAAACGTCCCTAATTAGTCACAAACACAAGAGTCATACGACTATCTCAAACTTTCTTTCTGGAGAGTGAACTTTCCTTTGACATTTTCTCTTTTTTTCCGTTTTCTGGGACTACAAAGACAGCACTACTCTTTCACTGTGTATAACCAGTCAGTCCTTGGCAATCAGAACGACATCAATAAACCAAACCAAGTATGCATTTTGTATAATTTGGGAAAAATAGCTTTTACTTCTGTCCACACCGCAACATGCACCACGAAATAACTGCATTGAGTAGTTTAAATGATTTTTCTGCTTCAAAGATCTAAGAAGTCCTTGCAATGGAAACTTCCTACTTGAAGAATAAAAAGTTAACGACTCTGTATTTCCCTTGAACTCTTCTGTCAAGTAGACTTTGTGAGCGATTAAGACCTACATGAAGAGCAGAGGGGCAAGTATAAAAGGATGGAAAAGAGCTGGATAAAAAGTTTCCTCGGCAGGAAGGAGCCAAGTGGCGGGCCTCCAGAACCCGCTCGGTGAGGGAGGTCTGTGCCTCAATCACATCTGAATACCCACCCCCCCACTCCCCTACGACAGCCTCCCAAACCTCTTCCACTCTTGGGTGTGCCAAAAGTAAATAAAAAAATCAAATAGCATTTGCTCTGCATTATTTATTCCTCTTTGCACAACAAAGAGATTGTTAGCAGCAGAATATCACCAGCAACAGATTACTGCAACAAGAAAGTTAAATGTCATTACCTACAACACCTGAGCATTTTCTGTCTATCGAGACAACACCAGACTACCAGATGAAAAACCGTATCATTCAAACATCTGGATTTTCCCAAGCAGCCAAATGTTTGACCTCACCAAGACCAAATTTACTCCTTGAGTGACCTCCTTCTTCACTTTTCATTGGGATATTGGCATTCATGTGGGCAGTCTTTATTTTTTAACAATGCCGTTGTGTCTGCTTCAGTTTGGTGAAGATGTGTCAGTAATCATCCGGAAAATTCAGATGTCGAAAGCCCCTAAGTTAAAGGAAACTTAGTCATGAGAAAAAAAAAAATCAGAGCGTTAGGGCTATCAGTACTCTAAGTGGTTTCGTGTATGGTGAGAAATTGCTTCACTGTCCATTCTCTTTTCACTTCCGTTATTCCAAAAATCATTCTCCCAAAGTTATGTTTCCAATTTGCGGATAGAGACACAGACTTGGAACGTGGAAACCTGTTTTAGTGAATTTGAACACGGAGGCTCTCGTGACGTCATGACGTATTTACAATGGGATGATGAGTAAGGCCATAGTAACCCTGAATCTCGTTGCTGTTGAAATGAGGGATAATTCAATGGTTCGTGTTCTACGAGCAAGAGTACTTACAATACCTTTGAATATCTCATCTTGTAATCCATCAGAAGCTCTTGGCATGCAGAGCTAGTTAGCAGCATAGGGGCCAATGACCAAGGAGAGCTGTTCCCTTAGAGACAGAGTTAGTCTCAGACATGAAGCCCCTGGCATCTTCTCTGTCTTCTGCCTTGGCCCTTCATATATGGATGTATCTATCATCATAGTTATGGAATAGCAGGGGGCTACCTTGAACCTCTGCTCTCTAAAAAGGCAAATATTCCTCATGAGCCACTGGTAGGCGTCCTCTTCAATCACCTTCTGTCCCAACACAGCTTATAGCCAGTCTCACTCATGAGCCTTGCTTAAGAGGAATGTTTATTGCTCCCGGGTTCCCCACGGTCAACCAACTCATTGTAGGTTTCAGAGTTGCTTTGTTGCCCATTTTGGCTTTGGAGTTCAGGAAATTAACATTTTCTTTCACGTACTAGTTTCCACTGCCTTGCAATTGAAAATAAGTCACACGGTGGTAGGCCAGTTTTTGCCATTCAATGTCAGTGCTTGAGCCAAGAGCTAGTTCTGAAAAATGACTTTTGTCATCGTGTTCAGCACGATACTGGAGCCCATAACTGAAACTATCGTTCAGTAGCTCTTGGTACATCTTGGAGATAGTCACCAAGATGATCGCTCAGGAAGGAGAAACATCCTTGAAACACAAGAAAAAGGATCCTTGCTTCTTTTTGTAAAAATGTTTCCGTTAGGGTGCTTATCAGATAAATCTGATGGCTTTCACTCATTCATCTGGGGTTCATTCCTAAAATTGCTCTACCAAAAGGTCAGACAGAAACTTTATAAGAACGGACGGATGCCCGACTCTTGCAGACTCTGGAACTACCATCTGAGGTACATTCCTTCTTCCGTTACAGCTCAAACCTTTCTTGGAAAACAGAGAAGCAAGTGGGAAAGAACCGTGATTTTTTAATTGCGAGATTACCTGTTTACTTTGAAGCAAACACTTAGGCAATCAAGAATCGCAACTTGACGATCTTCTAGCTTGTAACCCAGACGTTGCAGGGTCTCAGAAGGAGCAGGAGAGCCAATTCCACACAGTCGCCTCGGTTTGAAACTTGCCGGGTCACCACCCAGGGAAGGCAGGAACCAAATTACTGAATAGTTCCATCCGTGCAGATTTTTACCTCCGAAACTGAATTACAGATTCAATTTTTAGAAATTGGTTTTCACACTGCTGACAACAGTAGCCTCAACAAATGAAGGGCGGCCACTGTACTCAGATCAATCATTAAAGAGATGACAATGACATTTTTTTTTTTTCATTTCCAAACACATGTAGATTTGTATCCATTGAACACGGGTCTCTGTGACCCAGTACCTATTCTCCGAGCTACACAAGCCCCAGGAATCCATTGACTTTTTTCCTTTACCACCTTTCTTAATTTCTTTCTTTCTTTCAAAGCAGCGCTTCCCGGAAAAAACAAATGAAGCGGATGAATATTCATAGCATGAATGATGAGGCAGCAGGTAGCACGAATTCCTTAGTGCTCCTACTTTCACAGAGGTCTTTCTCTTCAGGCCTGGGCACAGCACGGCAGGAAGTGCTCTTTCCCACTCACTGATTAAATTCCCCTTGCTTGGCTACAACATTACAAGTCAAGAGTTTGCAAGATTAAAGGGTCTGTTGCATTACTTAACGCAAATCACCTTCGGTAAAGCTTGACAAGTTCCAAGATGTTTCTGTAAAAAAAAGAAGGGAATCGATACCATCAGCAATATACACCTTTGTGACAGTCGAGGCTCACATTTCTGAGTGACTGGCTCGTCCCCCTTCCCTTTTCTCGTAGCGCGAGAGATTTAGTCGTCTTCACGGGGCACCGAGAGCCTCTGATTCACACCAAGGGAAATGTTTCACCCCAGACTTCAAAACGTATTCCAGCGATCCACTTCCTTTTCTATGTACAATACATTAGAGAGCTTAATAAGGAAAGTTGAATATTTTACTTCTTTGAAGGAAGGATATGAAATGACAATTCTTTGACCAGCTGACAGATCTCCTTCGGTTACCTGACGAGTGCTACTGCTCCTAATCGGGAATAGAATAAGAACCTACAGTGGTTGGGGGGTGGGGGAGGGGGATAGAAAGCCCGGGTCAAAGGTTAATTGCTAAGTTAACAGCAGTACCCCACACACCCAAACTGCAGTGCTCCTTTTCCAGAATCTCGATGGATTGAAATGCTGACGTTGAGTGAGACGTGTTCTACTGGTTTGTAACCAAAACAGGAATTTCTCACAATGAGAGAAACCTGAGCTATATTTCCAACTCACTTAAGGGTGTTGTAGAACTCACTGATAAATGAATTACTTTGAAATAATGAAGAGTGTTGATCTGATACAACTCCATACCAGAATGCCACTAGAACAGTGAAATTAAATTAGCTCAAACGCCCAGCATCTCCATTTGTTAATATTTGTAGCACTTAACTGAAATAAGAATTTGATTAGTTCCATTTTAATGCAAATCAAGCCATAGAGAGAGGAGAGGGTCACCAGCTTAATTTGATAGATGGGAGTATAATAAAAACACGAAACCTTACATTTTCTGAAATTCTAATAACAGCGTTAGGTGACAGGCTTTAATAACAACACAAGAGAACATTTTGTGTTGGTACTGGACTGGTAATATTTGCACATCAAGTTGATTAATTAGTTTTGATGTTGATCTGTTTTATTATCAGGATCTTTGCTCTGCAAACATCGTATCAGTAACTATACTCTTCTTGGCTGGTGCAACGGCTGAGATAGCAGCGATCGCGGTAATGGACTACTCTTGGTGGCATGAACCTAGAAATCCTACCTTAGACCTCCCACCATTATGAGGTCAACTGTTTTATTGATGCTTGATGGGACTCACCAAAGAATTCTTCGAATTATTCTGTGCTCATACAAATTAATATGTGTTTTCTCTTCCCTTAAAGAACAAATGGGTTTAGGCATTCCCTGACTGGAATTATTTCACTTACAGAAAATTAGTTATGCAAGTTAATAGTTATCTTTAAACGATACACCCCTTACATCTGTCGAAAGCCAACCACTTGGCCATATTGCGGGGAGAGACTCAGTTTGGGTGCTATGCCAGCACTGAGTATCCATATGAGGTGAGTCTGGCCGTCCTGACCCGTGAATGTAATGTTGCTCTTCTGGGCACAGGAAGTATGGCTTTCGACCAACCTCTCAGGTTGCAATAGCCGAGTTTTAGGCCTGGAAATTTGTTATTTTTAAAAAACTACTTTGCTGGAAACATGTCGTATGCACTAATGAAGGATGTTTCCTGAAGATTATTAGAAAAGTCTTCAGGCATGTGACAGGCATCTGAATGTCGTGCATCTTTTCTTTAAATTTTACTGATTTGAGTGTTCTCTACACCCAACATGAGGCTCGAACTCATGACCCCGAGATCAAGAGTCAGATGCTCCACAGACTGAGCCAGGTCGGTGCCCCCGTCATGCCTCTCCTTTAAAGGAATTCGGATATGATTGTTTTGAGTCAAGTGCCATGTGCCCAAAAAGTGTTTCAACTTCTCTTTGCTGCGCTGTGACCTTGATTTAAAGACATGCAGTGTTGGAGAGGCACAAAAACCAATTATAAAATTACTTTTCTCTTTATAGATAGTCAGCCATTGTTGATTTATCTTTATGTTGATACCGTTACCTTCTGTTTGTCACTGTGTGTGGCAGTTGTTTGCTGTGAGGCTTAACATCATATAATATGGAGGAATCTATGTGTCTTTATTGCTCTGGTGTAGAATGAACTGTAGATATTACACATAGAAGCTGTGCAGTAGAGCAAAAAAGAGTTAAAGTCAGAAGACTCTTATTCTGCTACTAACAACCAGAGCGTAAGCTGCTGGAACGTGAGACCCCTTCTGTACTTAGCCTAGCGATGCTCGTCCTGTGGAGCATGCTTATGGGACAGATAATTGAAGGAATCCTGATTACACAAATCACTTGATCTCTTTGGACCTTGATTGTCTCATCTGTAAAAGAAATGTATTGACACAACTCTTAGGTCTATTTTAGACACTATTTTCTACAAAAATTAGTGACTTCTAATTTAGCATATCGTCAGAAAGATCTGCTTAAATCTTACCAAAGTAGGAAGAGAGAAGATTGTATTTTTCATACATTAAAGTCAGATTGATCACTGCATCGTCTTCTAAAATAAACACCAAGATTGAGACAATTTGGGGTTTATTACTGGCTACTTTTTTAGCATCGATTCCAACAACATCGCTTACGACTTAAAATACAATGTCATTGAATGGCTTTTGACTGTCCTCCTGCAGAACTCAGACAGGTTACATCAAAAGTGAGGAAGGAAAGGGCACGTCAAGTATTTTACAACAAGTTCAACAAATAGTGGGTGAACATTTGCTTTATTCTTTACATCTAACCTTTCACTCCAAGGAAAGATTCCTCAATTTATATGATGGGTCAAGCCAATGGCATAATAGTGTCAAATTTTGGGAACTGCAAGGCATACAATGTAGAGGAAAATTATGGCAATGGGATAGAATCATGTCACTTCAAAGGTCTGTTGATCTGTCTTTCCTCCCTTCCTCCCTCTCTTCCCCTTTCCCTCCCTTCCTTCTTGCTCTCTTTCTTTCTCTCTCTGGGTGTCAGAGTAAGTACTGGGGTTTAGTTATTTCTCAGATGACAGCATAGAATGACATGTATAGAATACAAGAGAAGAACTATCAGGTTAGCGTCTATTTATCTCCTCCTTAAATGTACAGTAGGGCCATGGAAGAGGACAGTTGTCTAGAATGGAAGAATAGCACTTACCTATCTACCATTTTTATTTTTAACTTTTCATTTTGGAAGACCTCTTTGACTTCCAAATGAAACTTGCTCTGGGAAATTTCATCATCAGACCATGATTTTGTTTCACCTGAAGGCTTACCAAATCAGAAGTAGATTTGGGTGGGAAAATGTTCCTTGGTCCTCTCAAAAAATCTGCAGTAGTTAAAAAGTGTTACGAGTCGTGTTCAATTCTCAGCTCCACAGCTTCCTAGCTGTGGGACCTTTGGCAATTTTAGTATCGCCGAGCTTAAGTTTTGCCATCTGTAAATGGTACTTAATTCATAGATAGTTGGGTGGATTATGTGAAATCGCACAGGCAAAGCTCTTTAGCACAGCACTGGGTACACGGTAAGCTCCCCATCGTGGTAAGTTACCGTCAATATGGGGAACTAACTGAGCTGCAAGAAAATCTAAGGGTAACAAAAATCACCGAAGCAAAAATTGGAGTTTGCCAAGTGTTTCTGACATATTATGGTCAGGATACTATTTGTGTGAGTAAAATATTTTAGCAAAAACAATTGGACATTTCAGGGACATCCAACCATCCCTCACGGAGCAGAACATAGGCCACAACAGGTTGACTAAAGTTTTCCATTTCTGGATTCGACCATGGCATGCGATATAACAGAAGTCTGATTTCTTTTCTTATGGAGTCTAGAGAAAGAGCTACAGATGGATGATCAAACAACGTGATGCCTTAAACACTCAAGGGAGAGCTTCTGAACCCCTCATTTCTGTGGGCAAATGGCTGTTTGCCATTTCTTCCATTTTGGCTTTCCGCTGTGAGCGCAGCCTGTGTTCGAGTTAGCCTAATTGCTACAATTAACAAAATTAAATGGCTCATTGTGTTTTTATACAATTCCGCCCACATTCTGCGGAGTTTCACTGTCGAATGAGTAATCCTGTTGAGACTGTTGATCACAGGCACACGCTAGTCTTCCTGCGTGCCCATTTCTAGGAGGGTGACTGGACAGGACATGCGTGCCCAGAGAAAGCTCTACCGTGGACAGTGCAGCCCCTCTGAGTGAGCAGAGGAGACGCAACCCAACGGCCGAGCTCACTTCATAGCCTGATACAGGTCAGGGCCGGAGACTTGGAAATGGAGGTAAGGTGCTGGTGGGGGGTGGGCGCTAGAAGGGAATGGCCCATCCTTAGCCATATTGGAATGCCCCAGCTTCAGATGGGGAAGAGGGGGGTTTTGAGTCACAAGCTGGCAGAAGCAACCGTTTTGCTTGATTTCAGGAGTGACACCGGATTGCTGAAGCTAAAGGGACGTGAACTGATGTGCTTCCATCGCTGGATGTATAGAAACAACCACCTCAGTTCTGCTGTGCATTTCAACCATCCTTCAAGCTATACTTCTGAAAGACAGTCTGAGCTGTTTGTAAACAGGCTTTAAGGAATTCTCCTTAGAAACATAAAAATGCAGGCATATCATCCAAGCTTTATATAGAAACAGTAATGGCTAATGGCGAAGATGTAGGGGACTGCAGAGAAGCACATATGTAGTCTAGAAAATGGTTCATTAGGGAAAAAAAATGGATCCTCGTCTACACATTGGGGGAGAACTCGCTCCACTCAATGGCATTTGGCGCGTTTAAAGGCAAGCGTGCAATCTTGCACAATTCCTGGTGAGGACACAAGAGTTTTTCTTCGCTCAGTTTGATCGGTTTGGAGAAAGGAACTTTGAGATGATTCAAAACTATTCTATTCAGCTGCTTAAAAGATGAAATCTTTCCGGAGTGAGACAGCTTATTCAAGCTGAAAGCGTTAAATTGTACCTGGGTATTTCCCACAACATCACAAGGATGTTGACGTCTTATAGACAGGGACTGTCAGCTCGGGCCAAAAAGGAGAAGGAAAATATTTGGTCAGTGCTATCACGTCACTTATGCATAGAGCAAAAATAAATCGGGCATTTAGGAATTAAGCATATATACTTCATTATACTTTACTCTTCAGGTTATCTTTGTATTTTATATTGTGCTAATACTCGAATTGCATGTGCTTGCCAAGTCAGTAAGAGAATTTCTTTCGTTCGTTGTGAGTAGTAACTGAGCGTCTGCAAAGTCAGTGTCACCGAACTAGCCTGTACATAGTTAAGTAGGACAGCGTCAACGGCTAAGGGAATTGAAAAGACAAGAGTCATTATGGGGGACCAAACTGTGACTTACATGGAAAAAATTTGTTTTCTTCCACGCGAATACTTAAAAGTCTCAGTATGTGAAGCTATGTATGTTCTTTAATCTTACATGAGGTTTCATGTCGAAATGCTAATTTGAAAGTGAAAGAAAGGTATAACATTTTCTTTTAGAAAATTTTATGGTCCAGTGCAAAAAGGGAATGCTAAGCGCAGGACCCCTTCCCCGGCCAAGAATCCCAGTAGACTCAGGCACAGGAAGTCTGATCCCACAGAGAAAGAACCCAGCACTTCCAATCTGGACGCTAACCAGAGTATTGTTCGTTTTTGGATTCTCCAGTTACTGTCCGTGGAGGGTTTCACGGCAGATTGAAAATGAAATCTTAGGAAGAACTAAAACACAAGCACAAAAATCCAACTTTGTTCCTTTGTACATTGACAATGTCTCTTTAAATCCTAATACTTTAAACTCTCTGTTATCTGTGTATCTAGCATCTAATAACAGTTCTTGTCAGCGCACAGTCTGAGGGCCCTGCCGTGCTCTTCTCAATCATGGAAACAAGATTAAGTCATGATTTTCCTGGGAGGTTGAGGGTTTTGGTTCTTGGAATCTGAAGAAAGTTTGGAATTTGTGGTGGAGATGTCAGTTACTTAGCAAGAATTTTTGACTAACTAAAACATCACACTCTTCAAGTATGTTGGACAACAGAGTATTTCCAGTATTTGGGAAATCACGGAAAGATGCAGATTTCTTATGCCCTCCTAAAACTGCATTCTGACCTCCAGGACGAAGCACAGTACATCACTGTTGATTCACATAGCACTCATTTTGACTCTTAACGTGGTAAAGGAGGGATCAAATTGAGAAATAACTCAGGACTTACATGACTGAGGAGTGGTGGGGCCTGCTGAGTTTGTGTCGATTGACGCTGTAAGTGTGATCTGTTATTTACTCGTGAAATCAAAGGTACAGTTCAGCTGAGCCATTCAGTTTCCAAAGATCATCACTTACAAGTCTTCTTGGAAATAACGAAGCTAATAACTCATGGTCCTGCACAAAGATGAAGAGTTTTTGCCAATGTAATCACGTTTTCCTTCCACGATGGGGGGCGCAGTGTTTTCACCAGTCACTGACAAGAAGAGCGTCTTCCTGGGCCTTTGCTGGCGACCGGGTAAACTTTTCACATCCGGACAAAAGATCATTGTTTTTTAGTGGCAATCTTGCTTGGAGGATGAAATCATGGAGCACTAGGGAAGCACGTCGAGCGAGAAAAAGTCATCTATTTTGAAAACATTGCTCTGGGGCTTTGTACCAAAAGAAGTCCTAGGTTGAGCGCTCTGCCATTTCCTGTGGATGTCACGGGGACAGCAGTCTCTGTATGACCCACCCATTACAGGTGGTGGCTCTAGAACTTGACTATTTTAAGTGGATTGGACAGTCCAGATAACCGAGCAATGAAGTTAAACGGACCTTTCCCCTCTCTCGCTCTCTCTCTCTCTCTCTGTCTCTCTCTCTCTTTTTAGTGACTTGGACTAATATTTAATATATCACTTGGGTTAATATAAAACCAGGGAAGGAAGTTTAAGACATCTTCCACTGTGGTCAGGTTCGTGATAATGGATGGATGAAAGTAATCATTTACAGCTTTCACATCCTGGGAAACGTTGGCCAGTCTTGACAAGCCCTTTCTAGGTAAGCTGATTCTCTCGTCACCTGATATTCTGATAGCACCCCTGGCCAGGTTCCTGGGGGCACCAACACTGCAAAGTAGGGTGATCTTCCAAGAGACAGGTGTTCTCAATCCGCTGAGGCAGGCTGATGGAATTTGTGGACCAGTTTCGGACATCCCAAGGAATGATGACGCTTAAAGTGTTTTAAACGACTCCAGGTCTATAAAAAAAGTGACGATGCCTACATGTATACCCTATATTTTTTTATTACAAAAATATTGAAATAATCCATGAGTTATTCCACTCTGCACCAACTATAAAAAAATACTATCAAAGTTTGACCGGCACTTTTAATGCAACAAAAAGCACCATGACCGAGGACACTGGGAACAGAAAGCGGGGAACGTTTACTCGCTGTACGGAGGTATTTAAAACCCAGAAGTTTGTTGTAAGAGTGCGACGTTACAAACGATTCAAATACAAATCTTAGCTGGATCGAGTGATAAGCCCTCAATCAGTTGGGAAGGGTTTTCTCGTAGCATGGTCACTGCATCGTCTGCATACTTACTAGAAAGGGTCCCAAAGCCTCTAAAAGACAAATCACTTTGACCTTGGATGGGGGTGGGGGTGGGGGTGGGGAAAGTCTGTACACAGTGGGGAACTTGATGGTGCACTCTCACGTCCGCGTTTGGGCGGCGGGGGTGGGGTGGGGGGGGGGGGCTCAGGCCACTCGTTCTCAGGTGTTTGGGACTTGCACGTCAGTCCTGTGGTTGGACGGTGTTTGGCACTAGGTGGGTGTGGCCCGGCACGTGCTCGCACGGAGCCACGCTTTTCCGCATCTCGTAACATCCGGGTCAGCCTGTCCCTCTTCTGCCCCTGCACTTACATGCCAGTGTGAGCCGCACAGGCCGGGAAATCTGACGCTCGTTTTGCCTCGTTTTTTCCCGTGCTTCCTCTTCAGGGATTTATTACACTTCTGCAACTGAATACTGACTCGCGATCACCATTTCGTGTACCTCCCGAACTTCTCGAGCTCCTTGGCCTTGTCAAAAGCCACAGATGCGCTGCATAAGATTTCTGGCAGAAAGGATGTTCTCAACGGAAACTTTAAACTAAAAGACAAATCCTGAAATGTGTGGAAAACGAACCATTCCATTGATTCTAATACACATGTAAACAACAGTTGAGTTTGCTGTCCACTGGGTAGGATTTTCACACATGGTGTCAGTTTCCGAATGAGAATGGTCTATGATTTCTTTTCTAAGTGGTACTATTTGTGTTTTTTTCCTGGAGTCTTGAGGGATATGTTCTCTCTCTCTCTCTGTTTTTATATTCAGAATCAGAGCTTTGCATCAAGAAAAATCACCTAAGCTGTTTTGACAGAGGACTGGTGCCGTGTGTGTATTAGCAGGTGTGGGCGTGTGTGTGTGTGTGTGTGTGTGTGTGTGTGTGTGACTGAATAGATTTTTCTGCAAAGATCAGTTGACTCCATCAAAACACCCTATTGATTGGAGGCAACATTTTCCGTGATAATTGTACCCTCTGGTGGACACGCTGAGAGTGGACAGGAGGGCTGGTAGCAACGAGAAGTCCTACTAAGCCGCCATGTTCCCTTCAGCTGCTGTTTGGAAAGGAGACCACAGCAGGGCAGCCAGCTGATGGGCGGTCACACTAAGCGCATTACAGCTCTCTGCCCTGGTCTAGGACGGAGTTTCGTTATTGCCACGGCCCCGCTGTCACCCCTTCACCTGGAGGTTGTGGCCCCTCCAAAGCCTTCTATTTTATAAAGTGGTTTCATACTCCAGCCGCTCCTGAATAAGGGCATCATCTTTGTACTGCAGCCTTGGAGGAGACGGGGAACATTCAAAGGCTAAGATGGCCTTCCGGAGGCTTCGGTCCAAAACGTGTCTCTCCCACGCTGGGTACCTATTCCTGAACAGGTCAATTTTAATGACAGATTCTTCAATCCGTGGTGGGCGAGACGATGGGGTGGACGGGGCCGTGGGCCTCACCTGAAAGACAGGGACGCACCCGTCCCGCTCTGCAAATTTCTGGTCGCGGTCGCTGGCGACGCTGCGGTTGTTGGAGATGGACCGGAGCGTGCTCGTGGCCACCTCTGGAGGCAGAGTGAAGGCGGCGACTGGGTCCTCACAAGCACAGCTTGGTGACTGCCCGAACCTGGGTCCGTTGGGGTGAAAGAAGGCATAATACATCAGCATAAAAACGACGCCAGTTAAAAAGCTGCTGAACACCACACACAGCGCCGGGATGGCAAACGCGTCTGCGATCTGGGGAGCCTTGTAGAGGTACCAGAGGGCACTCAAGGCTGTATTTTCCAAAAGAATCACAAAGTAGTAGATGAAGAGCCTACAGCGAGTCCTGCCTTCCTTGACGTTGAACCAGCTGAAAATGTAGATGATCCCCACCACCATGTCGAACACAATCTCTTCCCATTTGGTGATACAGAATTCTGTCTCACAGTGTACGATCCAGAAGGTCATGATGCACCAGTGGAGGACGATGAAGATCCCGAAGTAGAGCTGGAAAACCGAGGCGAAGAGGGCGAAGGTGATGACTCTGGCGGCGATGGTGAAGAAGTGCCAGCAGAACTGGATGACGACGGCCATGTAGCTGATGGGCTTCTTGTCGTCTCGAGAGTCCCGGAGGGCCTTCTGGTAAGAGGCCAGGGCCCAAGCCAAAGACACGAGGGAGGCTGCCGCAGTGAAACCTACGAAGGCAAAAGGGAAGACATTCTGTCAAAAGTGAGATGCAGTGCTGTCCCTTGAAGATGTCATGTGGAGCTGGGAGCTCGGGACAGGCTAACCGTGACATCGGCAGAGCTGTCCGTGTCTTTGAGGTTCGGTTGGGCTCAACGCTCATGGGGGTCCTACTGTGTGTGTCTTCGGTGGGCCCCAGTCGTATGGAGAAGTCATGCAGTACAAAGGGACTGCTGCTCAAAACCAGAGAGGGGTGTGGGATCTGGAAATGGGGTGGCGGGGTGGGGGTAACTTTCCGTGTGCTGGAAATAAACTAAGGAGGTAGTTTTGTGCAGTGGGAAAATAAACACGGACTGGGGAGGCTGACAGAACTGGGCTGCTGTTTCAACTCTGTATGACTCTGGACAATCACTTCAACTGGCGTCCTCATCTGCAAAGTGGGTGATCTCCAAGGTTCCGGGCGGCTTTGAGAGTCTGTGGATGAAAGGGATAAATAATCACCAGAAACTGGGGGGCGGGGAGGGGGGGAGACAGCCGGTTTACCTTCCTGCTTCTGAACAAGAATGAAGGCACTTCACTCACAAAAGAAAGTTCACTCTTTCTTACAAATAGGAGTCCATAAAACCTTCTTGGCAATGTTTCCTGTGGCCCCTGGTATGCAGTTTGTCCTAATAGAACCCAGATGTAATTCTCCCCATAGCTTCTGTCTGTTCCTTACTGCCCTTCCCTTAGAAGAAGACGTTTCTCTTAGAAGAAAGATGGCTTATTCTTTCATAAAGATGCTACAGAAATCACCTCAACTCCTTCTCCTATCATTTTATGGACCCCCTTTGGTTAGTACGCTCTCCAAAAGTGTGTCTGCAAGTTTCTAAAATGACTTGTATTATTTCCCTCCACTTTTGCTGCTTCTCCTGTGTCCGAAGCGTCACCCGAATGGTCCAGACATGGACAGAGCTCACCGGGAAAGGCACTGGCCTCCTTCAGGAGACAGCCCTTTGGGGGAATTCACTTGGCCACTGAAATGTTAGTCAGTCTGCATACTACTCAACAAACTGTCACAAGACTTCCAGCGGCCACTTCTCATGTCCAGCCCCAATCAAGTTAGCAGAATGCCCAGATGTGCCTCCCAATCCTCAGTTTTGGTTTTCTGGTTCTGGCCAGCACAAAACACCTTCCATTACCATAACTCTTGGGCAGGTATGGCAATACTTTAGGTCAGTTCAAGGCCAGTACGCAAAGGAGGTTTTAATAATACAATTTCTTTTCTTTTTCTTGTGTTAAAAAAATTTTTTTTTGCTGCTTTCTTTTTTTCTTGGTTGTTCGTTTTTTTAAATGATAATATAATTTCTATGAGGTAGAAAACACCTACACCAATTGTAAAGCAAATTTGGAAGTGAAAAGAGAGGGTAGGAAGAAAAGTTAGAGAAAGAAGAAGGTGCGACAAGGGGAAGCAAAAGGTCGTGGAATGACGACTCTGGGAAGGACACCCTTAACCGTCAGTTGAGGACTGCAGACCAAAAGGTTGTGCCATTTTAATGCCAACCCCTTTGAGGGGCATAGAAGCGGCTCACGACCTCGCTCCTTATCTGCACCATTTGCCATGGTACGGATTGTTCTGGAGTGTATTCCTTGTGCGTGTACGCCGTGCCCCAGGGCAGGTGCAACACCGGAAAGGTCCTTTCTTTTTCACCCCCCGCGCTCGCGCACAGCGCCACCTTCAGGAAGACGGCCACATTGTCGGGCAGGTGGATAAAGCGCGAGGCGACTCGGGGAGTCAGAACCATCAGGGTTACCACTTTTCACAGGCGTTCTTAAAGGCTGTTTTACAAAGAAGTGATAAATAGTAAAAAAACAAAAACCACACCTTACGTACGCCGCATCGTAAAATCATCCGTTGGCAGATGTAAACCAATTGGAAAACGGACTCAGTCCAAAGTCCCCGGGAATCTTCACCCCTTTTATTCCACGTCCCAAGAAAGCAATCCAGCCTGCTTCAGGACACTCCAGGAACTTGTTAAGGCAATGTTCTGGCAGTAGAAAAGTAGGTTCCTCTCAGCTTTGCTCTCAGCGTATCTTACGATTTAAGACGTAAAAAACTTTTTGCCTATAGCGGAGGCCGATTTCCTGTCCATTTTGGACCGCTCCCTTCGTGAATTCTCTGCTTTAGCAACAATTAGAATTTCCCTGGTTCATTTGAGGTTTTTTTTTTCTCCCTTCTGCTTAGCAGTTAATTTTTATAAGACAAATAATAGGCCTGGACGGAAGATATGGGGCAACCTCAGAGTTATTCCTTATTAGAAATTCACACCCCCCCATGAAGTGCTTAACGGAAGAATTGCAAAAATAAAAATAGTACGTTGAACACCTATATACTCTTCGCCAGGATTGTCATATGGCTTCCTTTGCTTTATCACTGCCCACCCCCACCCCTCTTTTTCTCTCTGAACCATCTGAGAGTAAATTGCGTGCATCTAGGCTGCTATGGTCTGAATGTTTGTGTGCTCCCACGTTCCCCTCCCCATTCATGCGTTGAACCCCTAACCCTTAAAGATGATGGTATTAGTAGGAGGGGCCTTTGGGAGGTGCATAAATTATGAGGGTGGGGCTGTCATGGATGGGATTTGTGCCTTATAAAAGAGGCCCCAGAATGCTCCCTAAATCCCTCCTGCCACCTAAGAATACAATGAGAAGTCTTCAACTCAGAAAACAGCTCTCACCAGACCATGCTGGCCATGATCTTGGACTTCTAGCTTCCGGAACTGTGGGCAATACATTTCTGCTGTTTATAAACTACCCAGCCTGTAGTATTTTGTTACAGCGGCCCCAAAGGACTCAGACAATGGTCCTTTACCCAATTTCCTATGAATAGGGGTTTTCTTTTAGATAACCAAGTACATTTGTCAACGTTAGTGAATTTAACATTGATACCATACTTTTTTTTTCTAATCCACCGAATCCACTATCAGTATTCTAATTTCATCAGTTGACTTGAACAACGCCCATCGTAGGATTTTTCCCTGTGGTACAGAATTGAGTCTGGAATCGGAGATTGTGTTTAGTTGTGTCATCAACTTAGTTTTCTTTAATCAGGCATATTTCCACCGACTTTCTTTGCCTTTTTGATATTGGCATTTTTTTTGGAGGCACGGTACCTGAAAGAAAAGAGTGTGCCTTGTTTTGGGTTTGTCTGTTTCCTCACAGTTACTTTCAGGTTAGGCCTCCCGAGCCAGAATATTACATAAGTGACACTGAACAATAATTCTCCCCTGACACCATTAAGATATTAAAATATAAGGATTCCTTCAGTAGTCCCGAGAAGCACGTAATGTGTCCGTCAGCATTTTCTTTGAAAGTAATGAATAGCATATCAGTTATAAAACTTCACTCAGAAATCAAATTCTCAAAAACAGAGGACTCAGTGGGAATGTATTATTTATTAAAATGTTAAAATAGGTGATGAGACCTCAGAGCTTGTCTACTGCAATGATCTATCTTATAGAAGCAAAACTGTTTCCCTCGGTGAGGTTACACGATTTATCTTCCCTCGTTCCTCCCCCACGCTGGTTTCTGATGAAAATTATCCTTCTGCCCCAAAGCGAACCCCCTGCGTCCTGGAGAAAGGACCCTCTCAGTTATGCCCTGTCTCTGTATTCCAGCCCTGCGTCTTCAGGAGCGCAGGATCCCCAGGGATCACAAACAAATGACAGGCCCCCTTTAACCTCAAGAATCGCTCTTCACTTGATTGAATCTCTTCTTGTTTTTATTCCACACCCTTTCCCATTTTCCCTTCTAGTCCTCGTTTCTTGTTTCTCCATTTTTATCGGCTCCTCCTTGAGATTACTGGCACGGGCTGGGATGCTGGCCCTGGGCCTCCTGCTTCTCAGCCCCTCCCTGAGAGACTCCACACCTCCTGAGTTTCCCAGTTCTCAGCAAACCCATCCCTGAACCAGACGTCTCCAGCCCCAGAGCCGTGTGTCTCATTATCTACCCGAGCACCCCCAGGCCTTCAGTCTCCGTGTTCCAGGTCCACAGGATCGGACACCTGGAGGGATTCTGGCTGTAGATGACAGTGTTTGCTTTCTCGTGGAAAGAAGACAATTCTTCGTCGTCCATGCTCCCTGTGGTTGGTATAGCGCCCTTCTCAGAATGCGAGAGGACGTACATTTCCGGAGAGGCAGCCACAGTTCTAAGAAGGTGATTTTGTACGCAGTTTGCCTGAGAAACACCATATTGCCAAGCCATCGGAATCCAAGAGGTCACCACCTGTGCCCTTTGGGTGTGTTGCATCTGAAGGGATCCAGAAGCAACCACCGTGGCATAACAATTATTTAAGCTGAAGGCATTTGAGTTCCTGGGATCTCCCCCACTTTTGAGAAGGCATTTGTCCTCCCCGAAGTATCCCTCTGCCCCTCCCCATTCCCTACTAAGGTATATAAACTCCAGGGTGCCCGGGTGGCCCAGTCGGTTAAGCGTCCAGCTCTTGATTTTTGTTCAGTTCGTGATCTCATGGTTCAGGAGTTTGAGCGTCCCATGGGGCTCTGCACTGACTGCGGAGCCCGCTTGGGATCCTTTCTCTCCCTCTCTCTCTGTCCCTTCCCCTGCTTGTTCTCTCTCTCTCTCAAAAATAAACTTAAAAAAAAAAAAGAGACATAAACTCCAAATTCTAATGACGTCCTCAAGTCACATTTCCTTGTGAAAACCTGTGTGTGCACACAAAATGACAATACGTGTCCCCCATCTTTACACACGTGATTACATATGTAATTAAATCTGCATTTTGTCTTGCTAATCTGCCCATGTAATTTGCAGGCCCTCAAACAAAGACCTAAGAGAGTAGAGGAGAAGTTCGCCTTCCAGAAAACCTCTGCCCCCCGGATTGATTCCGGTTGACCCCACGTGTTTTTGTTTTCTCACTGCAGCCCAAACAACTGATCTGACTTTGACTAAAAGGGTTTAATGATCATAAAGTCAGTGTGACAGTTTATTCCATCATTTTGAGCTGAATGTGTATATTTGGATAAGATGTGGCGAGGGGGATGTAACACCTTTGGAACTGTAACCCGAGAATTTTTATTTTAAAACCTCTAAATGGGGTGGGGGTTCTAGCTTCTTTCTTTCTTTCTTTCTTTCTCCTTTCTTCTTTCTTTCTTCTTTCTTTCTTTTTCTTTCTTTCTTCTTCTTTCTTTCTTTTTCTTTCTTTCTTTCTTTCTTTCTTTCTTTCTTCTTTCTTTCTTTCTTTCTTTCTTTCTTTCTTTCTTTCTTTCTTTCTTTTTCCTTTCTTCTTTCTTTCTCCTTTCTTCTTTCTTTTTTCTTTCTTTTCTTTTCTTTTCTTTTCTTTTCTTTTCTTTTCTTTTCTTTTCTTTAAATCCAAGTTAGTTAACATTCTAGCTTCTGAGATCCGTGCACTTGAATTGTCACATACATTGCTTAGCCACTCAGACTAGTGTTTCAGAGGAAGTCTTAGATGCTTCCCCATATTGAATAAGGATTTTTCTCAGAATAAGG
Source organism: Panthera tigris (assembly GCF_018350195.1). Classification (NCBI taxonomy): domain Eukaryota; kingdom Metazoa; phylum Chordata; class Mammalia; order Carnivora; family Felidae; genus Panthera; species Panthera tigris. The sequence continues at coordinate 8,179,946 of NC_056676.1, read as the reverse complement.
GTTTTGAGTCTGATACTGTCTCGGCGGCTAATTAGCATGTCAAAGGGAATGGATAGGAATCGATACTGGGCTGTCCAAGTGAACAACAGTTTTGACTTTCTTCTTTCTTTTCTCTTTGCTTTTTACGGATGTCCTTTTCCCTGATGGTGTTTCCGTGTCTCTTTTGTGTCTTTTTCTTCCTTCTTTTTCTTCTCCTTCTGTCAGTCTGTCCTTCACCCCCGCTTTGTGTCTGTTCTGTCCTTTTTCCATCTTTTTGCCCATTTCCTGCTCCCATCCAACATGGTATGGAGTTGAATTATTTTTTAAAATGTAATTGTATTCATGAAATAATGTTTGGGGTTGCCCAAATGTAGCTTCCCAACTGTTCTGAAAACTCAAAATAAATTCAGAATAAGAAAGGACTGCTCTGAATCCTGTGGCTTGGCTCCAAATCCAGATTTGCTTTCAAGGAGTTCCCACTGAAAGGATTTGTCACTGCTAACCTCTGTTTTTGTTTTTTGTTTGTTTGTTTGTTTGTTTTTATTACAAGTAACTTGCTTTCCTATAATCTTCCTCTAAGTAGGACCTAAATGCAATCTTAATGACAGAAGTAGAAAGTCTGTATATTTTATTTAGGATAAAAAACAGGTTGGAGTATGGTTGGTGGGGGGTGGGGAGGGGGGCGGTTGTGGGCAAAAGCTCTATCATCTCAATTTTAACATTTCCTTTCAGAAAGAATGGAAAGAATGGGGCTGGTATGAAAAATAAGACCCTTGGGAATATTATAATGCAAAAAGCCATTTTGATTTGGGGACCTCTAGACTAGGAAGGGGCTACTTCTGGCCCCCAGCTGTAAATTTGTTCTCTCTACAAACATGTTTTCATATCAAGTGTCCCGTCCTCTTCCTTCAGAGCATGTATCCTGGTCTAAAATTATGTTCGATTTTGTGTTTTAATTTACTTAATTTTAGTGTCAATTGTTTAACTTTGATTTAATTTAATTATTTAGTGTTTTTTTTTTAATTATTTTTTTAATGTTTTTATTTTTGAGACAGAGAGAGACCGAGCATGAGCAGGGGAGGGGCAGAGAGAGAGAGGGAGACACAGAATCCGAAGCAGGCTCCAGAAACCCGAGCTGTCAGCACAGAGCCCGATGTGGGGCTCGAACTCACAGACCGTGAGATCATGACCTGAGCTGAAGTCGGATGCTTAACCGACTGAGCCACCCAGGCGCCCCAATTGTTTACTGTTATTATTAACACTAGAGTGGACCTTTAGGTAAGGATAAGTATCTGTCTTCTTTACCTTCCTGTCCTCTATGGGCCTTGGATGGGTTGTGGCATATGTTGAGAATTGGCACTTGGAAGGGCGCCTGGGTGGCTCAGTGAGTTGAGCATCTGACTCTTGATTTTGACTCAGGTCATGATCCCAGGGTCATGGGATCGAGCCCCACGTTGGGCTCCAGAAAAGAGTCTCTCACTCTCCCCCTACCCCTCTCCCCTGCTTGTGCTCTCTCTCAAATGGAAAAAAAACACAAATAAAATTAAAAAAAGAATTGGCAGTTAGAGGGAAAGAAAGGCAGAAGAATTCGTAGAAAGGAAGGAGAGAGCAAGAGAGGAAGAAATAGAGAGGAAGAAGGAGTATTTCAAATATAAAGTTGGAACCACAGAGAGACTGAAATATTCAAAACATGTGCACAATTCTTCATGGCTCTCCTATTCTGCTTTGCAATTTCAGTCTGAGCTGCAAATGCCAAAACAGTGTGAAATAAAGTCTGTGCTCCTGTCGTGTCGTTTGTGGCCTGGGTGTGAACAATTCTTGGAAATCCCCAGAGAACGCTTCATAGGATTTATAGCCTAATTCCCCAGATGTAGGAGGTTCAGGGAATTGAACCAAGGGCTCTAATTCTTTGCTTCTTCGACAATCATAATGAGCCTGTCTCTTTCCTCCTTCTTAGGGAGGGCAACCACAGCCCTTCCCCTGCAAAAGGCCAGCCGAAGCTTACTGTCTCAGGGAAACACCTGGCCAGTGGCCCGTGTTTACATCCAAACTGCATTTTTAACCTAAAACATTCATTATTATGTGAAAGTTCAAGCATATGCAAAAACAGAAGAAATAATACAACGGGTGTCCCCTTCCTGCAGCGTCAGTGAACGGGCGCTTAGTGATTCTGGAATCCATCACGAGGGAAGACGACTTGGGCCAGCAAAGACGCCCGCCTCTGGATGTCTCCTTGGGTCCACTCCTTGCCGAATCGGACTCTTCCTGCATTTGCCCTTTCCTGAATTCGCATTTCCCTCTCCTGACCGAGACAGCAGGGCTGTGCCGGAAGCGAACTCACTGATCACTGAGGTTTTACCAACACATTTTGCGAAAGCCTGACCCGGGAGCTCTCACAGCCCCTTGACCTCATCTTGCTCCTGCCTCCCTGCACGTCGGACGCACTGCCTGCCCCGTCTGCCTTCCTCAGCTGCTAAGACTGCATTTTCTTCCTGCAGATGGGAAATGCTGGGCTCACCCTTGAAAAGCCACTTCTTTCCAGTGCATCCCTACTCCTCTTTGTAAGCATCTTTCCTTAGGGAAGTCTTTCCTAGCCTCCGTCCCAAATCCCGTCCCTTGTAAGTGCCCACGGCACCTTGTGTTGGTTCTTAACGCCACACCTTGGCACCCTTGCTGTTGTTACACATTCGTGTGGGTGATGATGTACATGTCTCCCCAAAGGGCTGATCTGTATCCTGTGGTCCCTGACATCGGTCACTCTCTTGTGTGTTGATTTCTGAAAGCAGTACATTTGTCACCCAGTCGCTGCTCTCATATTGTCTCTCTCTGCCCACTATCTTGATTGCACACATCTTTTTTAAAAAAGTGTTTGCTTGTTTATTTATTTATTTAGAGGGAGCACGAGCAGGGGAGGAGCAGAGAGAGAGAGAAGGGGAGAGAGAGAATCCCAAGCAGGCTCTGAGGCATCAGTGCAGAACTTGATCTCTCGGACCATAAAATCATGACCTGAGCCGAATTCAAGAGCCAGACGCTTAACCGACCGAACCACCCAGGCACCCCTCGATTGCACACACCTTGACTTCCTTTCCTTACACCCCATTCCTTCATCCTGTCAATTTAAACATTTTTGTTGGAAATTTAAAGTATCCCCTGACCGATAGTTTGGGAGCAGATGATTTACATCACAGCCTTTCCCAGCTGTGAAGGTGAGATTATCGTTCAACCCTTCATACCGTATTCTGTCTTATCATCACAGACAAGATAGCTTTTTCTCCTAAAAGTATAGTCCCTCAACAGACAAGACATTGAATTTTAGATGACAATATAATGTTGACAATATAAGAAACTTAAGGTTTCTTTAGTGCATTTGAAGCTCAAAATCACAGACAAATAAAGGAGGAGGTATATGGGTCCGTGCCATATGCACCGTGATGTGCTGGGTACCCACGTCCTTTGTCCAATCTGAAGCTCGTGATGACACTCTGAGGCAAGCACTGTTTAACAGAGACACAAAGAAAGGTTAAGTAACGTGCCCGAGCTCATGTAATTAGCGAGGAGGGCAGGTGTCAGAATTCACAGATTCCAAACTCTGTCCACCATGACCATAGACTGGTATGGCTATCGGCAACAGGGTCCTGAGGCATGGGCACGTGCAGGGAGATCTCAGGTCCCTCACAGTCCAAGCTCATGGGACAATAACACGGAGAAATGTAGATGACTCTGGAACATGCTGCCTCTTCAGGCATCTGGCTCCCAAAGTCTTCCCGTCGCACCCGCACCTTCCCTTTCACAGCGACCGTATTTGTTGTCAGGCCAAAGGCTTCCATTTTGGATTTTTTTCACAAAACAGACCTGAAGCATGAGCACCTGGGAGGAAAACCATACTTTTCTCTCCTTCACATTTTCTGAACCAAACACAGCCCTCCTGGTTTTCCTGGATTTTCCCCTGAGGAAAAATGTTGACCAATTTCAGGTGAGTATATGATCGAAGAGGAGGAGGTCACAAGATGACTATCCAGAGCCAGAATGGTTTTCCGTTTCTTCCGCATGATTAGAGCTGGTGTCTTAGTTCCAGATGTAAAAGCAGTACATCTTGGCTGGATGCATATGGGATTGACCTGATTGAAAGAATGTAATAATTGAAAAAAACGTAAGGCCCTCTGTGCTGTGATCTTTGGTGAGAGCAGTGAAGGTAAAGAAAGTAACACTAGCTCCAATGGGTCTCGGATGTTCTAAATCTTCCTGCACTGAAACGATTTATCTCTGTCTTAAACCTTGTAATAGCTCTGATTAAAAATATTTAAGTGCTTAATATGTTTAGTTTTGGTAGGGATACGCACACTTCTCGTAATCCATTCTGAGGATTTCAACTTCTTTGCAAGGCAAATTGTGAGGCTGTGAAGGCGTTGATAAGGGAAACACTGAACTGAAATTTTTAGAAAGCGTTTTAATATGAAAGGAGTCGAAGAAGGTTGTTGAGAGAAACAAAGTGTCTTCACAAACGTGGAAAGTTATTTCCTTCTGATTGGAGAAGATTGTAGATGATCTCACATAGATCCATCTATCTTATAATTTTGAAGTTTATTATCTTTAGATTTTTATTAGAATTTCCCAAGGAGGCAAACATTTTGAATGGGGGAATGTGAAAACATATCATGCTTATATGCAGGGAAAAAACCCTGTAAATAGGAGAAGGCAAGAAGTCACCGTTCTCAGTACAATGTTACAAATTGCGTGATTAAATTTATACTGAAAAAATGATGATAGAAATGACTACTTAAAAGACATAAAATAAGTAACCTGAGCTGTTCAAGAAGATTGACTTTTTCTTTTCTTTTTCTTTTTTTTTTTTTTAAATATTTAATGGTTATTTTTGAGAAAGAGAGCATTTGTGTGAGTGGGGAAGGGGCAGGGAACAAGGGAGATGAGAATCCAAAGAGGGCTCTGAGCTGCCACTGCAAAGCCCCACGTGGGGCTCGAGCCACGAACCGTGAGATCATGACCTGAGCCTAAGTTGGACGCTCAACCGACTGAGCCACCCAGAGGCCTTTGAACTTTTCTTTAGAGTTAGTTTACTTTCTATCCATTTAAAATGTTTTTTTTTTTTTTTAACATTTATTCATTTTTGAGAGACAGAGAGAGAAAGAGCATGAGCGGAGAAGGGGCAGAGAGAGAGGGAGATACAGAATCTGAAGCAGCCTCCAGGCTCCCGGCCGTCAGCACGGAGCCCGACGTGGGGCTCGAACTCACGAAACGTGAGATCATGACCTGAGCCGAAGTCGGACAGTCAACCGATGGAGCCACCCAGGCGCCCCCACCTTGAAAATGTTCTTAACCCTCACGCTATTTTTTCTTAAAGTTTTTCTCCTCTGGAGGCTAGGGGGTGAAGTGGGGGCAAAATGAAGAGAAATAAAGAGGGAAACAGGGATGGAGACAGACAGAGGCTGTGTCCTCCCGTCACCCACCACAGAGGGACATGGCTGTCAACAGCAAGACTAAAATAATGATTTAAAAAATCCCAACACATATCAATCACTGCTGTGTGGCCCTTTCACATTTATTATCTTATTTATTTGTCACAGCATCACTTCTTTGATGTAAGCGATTCTGCCCATTTTACAGAGGGGGAAACGGAGGCTCGGGGGTGAAATAATCTTCCCTGGGGGAGTGGCAAACTTTTCCGGTGGAGGCCAGATCGTCTGTATTTTGGGCCTTGCGGGCCACAAGGGTCCCCGTCACTAGCATTCAGCTTTGCCATTGTGGCGAGACAGCCGCCACAGACAATACTTCAACACATGGGAAACTGGGCAGTAGACTGAATTTGGCCCGCTGGCCTTAGTTTCCTGGCGGCCCCACTAACCCATGGGCACATTTTTAACAAGTAGCGGAATTAAGATTTACACCCACAGTTATCTGACTTTAAATCCTTTTCCCTTTTCCCTACTGTCCGTGGGAGAGTGACAGTCCGGGTCCCCCCGGGGGTTTATAATCACGTGTTAACTCTAACGAGAACTACGGGCTGGTCCCCCACATTTATAGTTATTCGTGCTCAGAGGACTTGGAAGGGGCCCAGAAGATGGGAACTGGTGACACAAAGTGCCAGGCACTGAGGAGGACAGCGGTGAGGATGGGGGAAATGATATCTGGTAGCCTTGTGACTTTGGGCGAGTCCCTTGGTTTTATGTATTCTTCCCATGGTTGAGCAAGGGTCAACGAAATCGCGGCCGCTAGAGCATTTTGCGAGCAGAAAACTTACTATACAGATATGATTAGCCATTCTAGATTCTAGCTTTTCTCCTAATTTTACTCCCTTCTTCCCATCCCCCCTCCCTGTGCCCAGGAGCCCTTCTACATCTGGATGTAGAGGAAGTTTTACTGGAGGAGGTTGGCTTTACCAGAATCACAGGACAGAGAAAGAACAGGATAAGAGGTACAATCTAAAGCCTAGGGAAGAAGGTTTTTTCTCTTTGCACATATTAAATAATTTTTTGGCGGGAGGCTACGACTGACTAAAAATCACTTTGAAACTGGAAGAAAAAAATAATTGGTATTATTTACCTAGGTGAAATATGGGGTTCCTTTTATTTGGATTCAAGGCTGCCGAAGTAAAGGCCACCCTCTCGGAAGGAAGGAGGGGACGCAGAAGAAATGGTTTCAGGGTTTGCAGGAAAGTCTGAGGCAGGGACAAGTGTTATTGGCTCAGTCTTGGGAAAGCCTAGGTCACGGGACGGTGCTGGCCCGAAGGATTTGCTTGAATTGTATGCAAGAAAGGATGGTTCCCAGATGGATGGGATGGCTTGTCCCAGGGCACAGGCCTCTGGGAACCCAAGGACCTCTGGGCACCGGGTGGGCTGGAGGGGAGATGGTGGAGACAGGGGAGGGGGCAGGGAAAGGGGGCCATCAGTTGGAGAAAGGAAGGGACGGACAGGAGATGGTTGCCCCCAAACCATGTTGAGGTCCTTGGGGGAGGGCAACACACACTTCGTTTATCTGCTTTTGATCATTTATTTTTCTTGCTTTCATGACTCCATTTCGGCAGAAATGGATGTACTTTAAAAATACCTTGCTTTTTTTCTTATTTAATTTTTTTTTAACAGGATGTAGCTCTCTCTAAGGGTTTCCAGTGTCTAATTGCTTCCCTGGCTTGCAGGGTTCAAAGAGAGCAGAAGAGGCCATTTTGGGGGGGCGTTGAGGGGTGGGGGGCGGGAACGGCCCAGCTTCTGCCCTGCTTTCCAGTGACTTGCCCTTTGGGTCGCCTCATTTTTACTCCGTCAGTAAAAAGGACGTGGCTTGCTGCTGGGACCATTTAATAATGCAGCAATAAACTGTGCTTTCGAGCCCCGAAATGCTTTTCTAGGTGATTTACAAAAAATGACTCAATACCCCGAGGACACGAATTTGTAGCACTATCTGTTCTTACGGTTGGGCTGGCTCAGAGAAAGCTCTCCCCGCCAGGATCCCCAAGGGTGCACAAATGGCTCATGCCAGGGAGCCGGGGGTTCAGCCTTCCCAGCCACCCTCCCCCGGCCCCTCCTTTCTCCTCTCCTCTGGAGGGGCGGGGGTGTCATTTGGTATAAATGCCTCCGTGAGACACTTTGGGGAGAGGAAAGATGAGAAGAAAGGCTGGAGAGCTTGTAATAGGACGATGAAGATTGCCCTGGAGAAGATTTTCAGCAGGTGCGAGGGGACATGCCCAGGAGGCCAGGGGGGCCTGAGGGGCTGTGGGCTCCTGGACTCCTAAACTCCTACCTGCCACTCCCTGAGTTTAGGACCCTGCCCGCCTGACCTCCCAGCCGGCCTGGTCTGCAGCTCCCCGCTCCTGGGGCTTTTTCCCCTTGTGAGTCAAGTGAACTGGCCACAGCCACCTCTGATCAAGTCTCTTCCCCGCCGAACATCCTTCCAAGCAAAATTTCCAACCCTGTCTGGTTGGTCCTCCCTCACTTCCTGCCTCACTGGCCCAGACCCTTCCTCTCTCTTGCCTGGGCCTCTCAGTCCCCTCCCCCAGCGCCCCCTGGAGAACTCCCGCATCCCAGACCCCAGCTCAAGGGTTCCTGGACGGAAAGCCTGCCTGGTTGCTCCCTTCGCCTGATCGCTGCCTTCCCCCTGCATCCGTCCCCGCCAGGGGACCTGCCAATGTCCCAAGGCCCTCATCCACACCCTCACATGTAAGACACACAAAGCGGTGCCATTCTGCCCGCAGCATATGCATGCTTTTTAATGACTTGTAAATAGACTCAACTCTTAACTCCCAGGACTGTGGCTAGCAGTAGGGGCCAGTGGCTTTAAAAGTGCTTTGTAGGGGCGCCTGGGTGGCTCAGTCGGTTAAGCATCCGACTTCCGCTCAGGTCATGATCTCATGGTTCATGGGTTCGAGCCCCGTGTTGGGCTCTGGGCTGACAGCTCAGAGCCTGGAGCCTGCTTCAGATTCTATGTCTCCTTCTCCCTCTCTCTCTGCACCTGCCCGACTCATGCTCTGTCTGTCTGTCCCTGTCTTTCAAAAGTAATGAACATTTAAAAAAAATTTTTAAAAAAGTGGTTTGTAATCTGTAAAGATTACTGAGGAACATTGTGAACACTTGAATACATCTCTGGATGGACTACCAGACCTGACAGGCTAGATCCTTGTGATCTAAGCGTCCTAGATGACAAAATGTCTTGTGCTTTGCGAGTCCACAGAAACTTGTGAGTGACGACCAGCTTCCAGGTCCCCTGTGCAGGGGTACTGAGACCAGTTGAAACATCTTTTCTGGTATCATCTTATTTTAGAAATACATAAGCCCCTCAACAGCTCAGACACGCTAGTTTTATATGTAGCCTATGTCACTGATGATGGCAAGGTTCCTCACAACACCCACTCCTGAGAATAGAGGGAGTCGCCTCTTAGCTGAACTGTCAGAGTCTGAGGTGATCTCCCAGTTACTGTGTGTTTGAAGCACAAAATTCCGTTTGGGAAGACACTTTTGCTTGAAATTACCTACGTCACTGCCGCGTCGTAGAGACTAACGGAATCAGTAAAAAGAAACAAAAAACAATGAAAAGAAAAAAGAGAAAAAAAAGAGGTGAAGACATTTAACTCAATTTAAGGGTTATTCCTGGAATTATGAGCTCACATGTAAGTTTCGCTCTGACAGGTTTAAGACATGCGACCCCAAAATACGGCACCTTGACGTAGTGTGTATTTCAAGCTGAAGGACTCTGAGAAGTAGCAGATACGGAAAGGATTTTTCTGGCTTTGCCCTGAAGCTGGTCATAAGACTTTCATGTGAGAGGTGCCTCCCTGTACCCGGAAAAAAGGAGCCTCCTTACCACTGACGATGGTAAGGACCCCAGAGGAATCTTGAACACACAGGCCTCTTAAGCTTCCCTCAGTTTACGACAGATCCCTAGCTCGTGCCTCCTGGGTCCCTGTCACGTTTTCCCCATGGCTTCCTCATCTTCATTAAACATCACATAAAAATGCTCAGGTTTATGGGAATGCAAGCTGGTGCAGCCACTCTGGAAAACAGTATGGAGTTTCCTCAAAAATTAAAAATATAGCTATCCTACAACCCAGTAATTGCACTACTAGGTATTTATTTACGGGTGTGCTGTTTCGAAGGGACACATGCACCCCCATGTTTATAGCAGCACTATCGACAATAGCCAAAGGATGGAAAGAGCCCAGATGTCCATCGATGGATGAATGGAGAAAGAAGATGTGGTATATCTATACAATGGAGTACTACTTGGCAATCAAAAAGAATGAAATCTTGCCATTTGCAATGACGTGGATGGAACTGGAGGGTGTTATGCTAAGTGAAATTAGTCAGAGAAAGACAGCAATCATATGACTTCACTCATAGGAGGACTTTAAGAGACAAAACAGATGACCATAAGGGAAGGGAAACAAAAACAATCTAAAAACAGGGAGGGGGACAAAACAGAAAAGACTCATAAATACGGAGACCAAACTGAGGGTTACGGGAGAGGTTGTGGGAGGGGGGAGGGGCTCACTGGGGAAGGGGCACAAAAGAATCTGCTCCTGAAATCATTGTAGCACTATATAGGCTGACCCATTTGGGGATAAATTTTAAAAATTACAATTAAAAAACATGTTCAGGTTTACTGCTTCTTGGGGGTCTTCATTTCCTCAGGAAGATTCGTGTCCCACGTAAAACTTGTATTAAATGAATTCGCATGTTTTCCCCTTGTTCATCTGTTGTTACAGGGGCTCTAGCCAAGAGTTCAGGAGGGCGGGAAGAAGAGATATTTTCCTCTCCGACGGTTTTTCAAAGCAACATGGTAAGTGGTCATGAAGATCTTCGGGAACAGAGGAGGACACGTATCGTGTGACACGGGGTCTACTGACCGCCTCCTAGACCTGTCTGGAATCTGCAGTGTCTTCAACAACACGGGAAGAGGGGAGAGGCGGTCCTCCCAAAGCTCTCCCAGATGGTGAAGAAATGGTGACAAAGGACAAGTAACATTTCTCACTCTCTATGTTGTTCGATAGGCATGCGTGACTAAATTAAGTGGTGTGAAAGGCATTCAGCTATTTGGTGTCTATCCCCCAAAGCGTCTACATGGAAGTCGACTTTAAAGCTATTTTCTGTCGCCTCCTTTCGTTGAAAACAAAAAGGAGGGTTGCTTCCATTAAGAATCACTTCAAAATCAGGTCAATGCACTCAGCCCCAGTTCAAACCAGTCTGCAGCTTGAACGCGGAAACCCTTTAGGGACTCAGATAAATAAATAACGATCAGCGTCTGACCATACGTGCCACGTGCTTCTTTTAAAATTCCTTCGTGTTCCCTCGTTCAGTTCCACAAACATTTACCGGGCATCTTCCTCGCCTACGTGGGGTCTGCCACTGATTAGTGTTGGGGAACACGAAGGGTGACCCTAATCATCTCTGTTGAACCTTTTGGGTTTTTGACCGGTATCTGGGCCCGGCTCTGCATCGTGTTTCCCTGATAGCCCTGCGATGTCCGAGCCATTCTCTTTAGAAGGTGATCCTGCCCCCTCTCCACTGATGGCTGGAAGCCCCTCTTCTTGATCCCTTACCACCTTATGTCCACCTCGATTTTAATCCGCAGGCTATTTGTTAGCCTTTCTCTTTTTGTGGAATCCATGAGGGTAGGGACTGAGTTCTATTCATTCAGTCTCCCAGAGACTCAAAAGGTGCCTAGTGCACTTGATAATTACTTGATAAATTGCACTGAATTGAACCGAACTGAATTTGGAGATGTTCTAAATCGAGGTATTGCTTGGATGCCGTTCTTGGCTATAATAAAAGAGACATAAATGACCGGGATCTGGGACTATTTATCAGTGTCCTGGGGCCTCGGGCCTCGGGGACAGACTCTATAAAACACAAATCATCAAGATTCCCATGTGCATTCCCTCCTTGACCAAGACCTGTTCCTAACAGGACAGAAGTAAATTAAATGCATGCCACCTCCAGGTGTAAAGGGTTTTCAATTAGGATTTTGTATGCTAGCGAGCAGTGAAAAGGCAGTGATTTCCCAAGACAGCCGCTTTTAAATGGAAATGACCAACTCCAGATTCAAAAAGCCCTCTCTTCAAATCTTCTAAAACTGACCAGAATAAATTATTTTAGGCTTTCTAAAAATACAGATGGGGGCGATTTTGATTGTGTTAGGAGACATGTAAGTCTGGGGGCTCAACAAAAACTCTGGGATTATACAAGGAGCTGTGCAATTTGGGGCTACTGATAGACAAAGAGGACTTGAGGCAGGTAGTTGTAAAGTCAACATATCTAAGCCACTGATTAGCAGAGAATAGTAATAAAACAGAGCGACAGCACAACCCTAGGCAAATGTTACTGTTCTGCTGGAGCATGGAAATTTATGACTGAGCTTCCAAGATGCGAATTAAAAAAGAAGAAAAACTAATGGGTTAAATCATTTTCACTGTAGGATGAAAACAAGTCAGACTTGTGCTGGTAGAATATTGTAAAAGGAATGAACCAACAGAGCCCCTCGTTTTCATGGGATGAGTGCTGACTGGGCTCACAGACTCCTGTTTCCATGGTAAATTTGCTAAAAATCTTAGCCAGCTCTGATACACAGAAGGTCTGTTCTGTATGTGCTTTTCCTCTCAGGAATGAGACACGATGAAGGCAGGAGGGACCTAAAATCTGAATCAAACGGTGCATGAACCCAACTTTTACCAGCTATTGGTGATCTGTCAATCACCAACAGATGATGGACTGGTGTGCACATTGCTTAAAGTATTTTGGTGTTTTCTTCAGCTTCCTAACATTTTTTTAAATCACATACTGAGCAACCAGAAAGAAGATCAGTAAGGACACAGATGACTTGGGGCAACAATATGTGCCACATTGACCTAAAGGACATATACAGAGGATTCTGCCCAGTAATATCAGAATATCCATTTTTGTCAAGGGCACATGGGGCATTTCCTGGGTGTAGACCACATGGTAGGCCACGAAACAAGTATTAATAAACTTAAAGTGATTAAAATTATACAAAGTATCTTTCTTGCTCACAGTGGAAGAAAAGTAGAAATCGATAGTAGAAGGGAAACTGGCAAATTCACAAATAGGTGGGAATTAAATAGTACACTCTTAAAAGCAATCACGGGGGAAATTAGAAAACATCTTGAGACAAATGAAAACAAAAACATGACATACCAAAAATGATGGAAGGCAGCGAAGAAATGCAAAGAGGGAAATTTATAGCTTTAAACGCTTACATTAAAAAAGAGAAAAATATCAAATGAAAAAGATCTGACTTTACCCTTAAGAGACGAGAAAACTAAGAACAAACCAAACCCAAATCGAGCAACAAGAAATAAAGAATTAGAATAGAGATAAATAAGGTAGAAAGTGGAAAAACCATAAAGAAAATCAATGAAACCAAAAGTTGGTTTTTCGAGGAGATCAACAAAACTGACACACCTTTAACTAGAATGACTAAGGAAAAAAAAGAAAATGCAAATAATTAAAATTAGAGATGAAAGTGGGGACGCTATTCCTGATTTATGGAAATAAAAAGGATCATAAGCAACTACTAGGGACAATCGTATGCCAACAGAGTGGGTAACGTAGATAAAACAGACAGAACTCTAGAAACACGCAACCTGCCAGCACTGAATCCTGAAGGAATAAAGAATGTGAGCAGACATTTACAACTAGCAAGAAGATAGGATCCGTGATCAAAAACCTGCCAACAAAGAAGTTCTGCACTGGATGGTTTCATTGGTTAATTCTACCAAATACTGAAAGAAAAATTAACACCAGTCCTTCTTGGAAGCTTCCAAAGAATTGAAGAGATCACTTTCTGATTCATTCTATGAGGGCAGCCTTACTCTGCTACCAAAGACAGACAAACACTCGACGAGAAAACTACAGGCCAATACGCTACATGAATATTGATGCAAAAATCCTCAACCAAATACTAGCAAACTGAACTCAGCAGCATATTAAAAGGATTATGCACCATGATCAAGTGGTATTTATTGCTGGAATGCACGAAAGATTTAATATATGAAAATCAATCAGTGTAATACATCACATTAACAGAACGATGGAAAACAAACAACACAATCATCTCAATTGATTCAGGAAAAGCATTTGATGAAATTTAACATCCTTTCATGATAAAAACACTCAACCAACTGGGAATAGAGGGAAACTATCTCAATATAATAAAGGCTACATGATGAAAAGCCCGCAGCTAACATCATACTTCTGAAAACTTTTCTTAAGACTGAAAACTTTGCTTCTAAGTTCAGAGCAAGACAAGAGTGCCTACTTTCACCACTTCTGCTCAACATAGGACTGGAAGTTCCAAACAATGATTAAACTACAAAAAAGAAAAAAGAAAAAAGAAAAAAGAAAAAAAAAGGAAAGAAAAGAAAGAAAGAAACAAAAGACAACCAAATTGGAAAGGAAGAAGTAAAATTATTACTGTTCACAGATGACACATGTATAAAACACTAAAGATCACACACACACACACACACACACACACACAAACCGTTGCAACTAGAAAACGAATTCAGCAATGTTGCAAGATACAAAATCAACATGCAAACATCAGAGGCCTTTCTATACACTAATAATGAACAATGTGAAAATGACATTAAGGTAACAGTTCCAAGTATAATAGTTTGGAAAAAAAAAAGTAAATGAGTTAGGAATAAACTAACCAAGAAGGTGAAAGACTTGTACACTGAAAACTACACAATGTTGCTGAAAGAAATAAATGGAAACACATCTTGGGTTTGTGGATTGAGGACTTAATATCATTAAAGTGGCAATATTCCCCCAATTGATCTATGGATTCATTGTAATCCTATCACAGTCCCAGTGATGTTTTTATAGAAATGGAAAAAATCCTCATCCTAAAATTCACATGGAATCTTAAAGGACCCTGAAAAACCAAAACAATCTTCAAAACCTATAAAGTTATAGGACTCACCCTTTCCACTCTCAAAAGTTACTACAAAGTTATAGTAATCAAAAGTCAGGTATTGGCATAAAGACAGACAGGCAGACCAATGGAATAGAAAAAAGAGCCCAGAATTAAACTCTCAAATATGTGATCAGATGATTTTTGACAAGGATGCCATGACCATTCCATGAGGAAAAGATAGTCTTTCCAACGAATGGTGCTGGGGAAATTCGATATCCACAAGCAAAATAATGATATTAGACCTTATCTTACACCATGTACAAAAATTATTATTAGACCTAATGGAAGAGCTAAAAAAAAACACATAGAAATGATTAAAAATATAGAACTCTTAGGAGAAAACATAGGAGAAAAGCTTTATGATGTTGGATTTGGTGATGGTTTCTTTGATATGAGCACTAAAAATGCAGGCAAAAAAAAAGAAAACATGAGGGGCGCCTGGGTGGCGCAGTCGGTTGGGCGTCCGACTTCAGCCAGGTCACGATCTCGCACTCCGTGAGTTCGAGCCCCGCGTCAGGCTCTGGGCCGATGGCTCAGAGCCTGGAGCCTGTTTCCGATTCTGTGTCTCCCTCTCTCTCTGCCCCTCCCCCGTTCATGCTCTGTCTCTCTCTGTCCCAAAAATAAATAAATGTTGAAAAAAAAAATTTAAAAAAAAAATTAAAAAAAATAAAACATGAGATAAAAATTGGACTTGGTCAAAATTTGAAACTCTTGTACCTCAGACGATAACATCTACAGAGTGAAAAGGCAATCCACAGAAAGGGACAACATTTGATCGTCTATCTGATAGAGGATCACTGTTCAGAATAAATGAAGAATCCCTATAACTCAACAACAAAATCCTCAAAAATCTATTTAAAACACGTGCAAAGGACTCGAATGAACATTTCTCTTATTTTCTGAAGATGTGCCGATGGCCAACGAGTACATGAAAAGTTACTCGATATCACTAAGGATTACAGAAATACAAATCAAAACCAGTGACACACTACTTCTGGCCAGCGGAATACACTGAATTACCATACGACCCAACAATTCGGCTTCTGGGCTTATACTTAACAGCACTGAAAGCAGGCTCTTGGACAGACGTTTGGATACCCATGCTCATCGCAATAATATTCGCAACAGTCACAAGGTGGGAACAAAGCAAAGGTGTGTTGATGGATGAATGGATAAATAAAATGTGTCGGGTGCATACAGCGGGATATTATTCACCCTTAAAAAGAAAGGAAATTCTGACACATGCCACAATGTGGATGAACCCTGAGGATGTCCAGTCACAAAAGGATAAATACTGTGTGGTCCCATTGTTATTAAGTACCTAGATTAGTTAAATGCATAAAAACAGAAAGCAGAAGTGGGGTTGTTTCCAGGGGCTGGAGGAGGGGGGGATGGGGAGTTGTTACCTAATGGATACAGAGTTGTGGTTTGGGATGATGAAAACATTTTGGGGACGGATGGCGCACTGGTTGCACAGAACGAGAATGCGCTCAGTGTCGTTGGACCGCACATTTAACAATGGTTAAGATAGTACATTTTATGATTTGTGTATGTTACCACAATAAAAACAATCAGTTGCTGCTCCTAGTTAAACTGAATAGTTAAAGTGGAAGTCGGCACATTAACCCTGGGCATCAACTTTGGCTCCAAATATATTCAGGTTTCCACACATTTGTTAAAAAGTACATTTGAGTTTGTTGCTTTAGACTGACAAGTCCTTCCAACCAGCCATAAGTCCCCAGATTCCCTACTGTGTTACGCCTCGTCGGTTTCACTTAGCGAGTTTCGTCCCAGTTTCCCCCATGGGTTGGAAACCCATGTGACTTCACCTTGCCTCTCTTCTATTTCTATCAGCTTGCCTCCACACATCTGTTAGGTGAATAGCTGTTCTTAGTTGTAGGAATGTGAGGTAGAATGGCAAGAGGTCGGATTTTTGGACTTCAGTGTAGATTTAGAATTGGAGCCTGGCCCTGCCCTCCTCAGTTCTACGGCACACGGAGCTTCAGTTTTCTTATTCGTAAAATAGCGTTAACAGCATTAATTTTGTAGGGTTTTGGGAGGGATAGATGAGATCGTAAGTACGAAAGCACATAGCATGTTCCTGAAATGGTGATAGTGCCATGTAATTTTCAGAGATTCACTGTGGTTTCGGAGAGTGGTTTTGGTAGTTTGCAGAAGGGTGTCCTGTAGTGAGCCAGACTGTAAGATCCTAGAGACAAGGAGTGGCCATCTTTGTCTTTCGTCTAGAAGACCAATAAATGCTGCTTAATAAATGTGTAGAGGATAACGATTAAAGTTTGTCAACTTGGGAACATAAGCATCAAAATGGCATTCACCTAGCTTTGATGACAATCTCAGAAACAAACAAACAAAAATAGGTCTCTAGACCTTTGGGGATAGAACATGGCTTTCGGTACTGGCCAAGATAATACCTTAGGCTTGCAGAAATCTAGAGGAAAATTAAAGCTGGGAAAAGCAAGGGAACTCATCGGTTACCGGCTTGTTATTTCTTTTTTTCCTTCTCGCTGCAACGTTCTCATTTCTTTGTTTTTTGGCCCAATTTGCTTTCCCCAAAACTTCTGACCAACTTGCTGACTGCACCTGCCCTTTCTCCCAGCAGCACAGAGCATCCAGGGGATGTATTTGGGGCGGGAATGGTGTTTTCTGTCGCCTCTCCTCTCAAACTGTAGAGAAGAAGGATAGAAGACATGAAAGAAGAAAATATTATCAAACTTTTCGCACTGAGTATCAGGTCACTTCCCTCTTCTTTTCAAAAGACACGCATGTTCTGTTTCATATAGAAATGAGGTAGGCACACCTAGGGATTGATAAATTCATAAACTGCAGGAAAATCTCTGGGCTCCAACCTGAATTCCAGCTGCAGCCCAAGCAAAACAAAACGAAATCAGAAAGAACTGCGAGCTGAAGTCCGAGCAACAGCTGGGTATTTAGCCACCCGCTGTGTAAATTAATAGAGACCAAATTAGTATTAGTAGTAGTGCATGGTGGCTTTCCCTGTCACACGGATGCCATCAGTTGCTTTGAATGCTCTCCGCCATCTTTGAAAGTTCCAGCTGGGTCCCAGGGGCCAGCTCACAATAGGTCACTCCCTATGTGGGGAGCAAGCTGCAAATTTTCTCTGCTTGCTAACCGACAGCGCTGCTGGCATACTTCTCACGGTCGTAACTTGTAACTTTGCAAAAAAAATAATAGGAGAAAAGATATTTTAGTAGTCATTATTTTTCCAAAGATGGAGCCCTCTGGAGCTGAAAAACCTCTGTTCCCAAGGTCCCTAGGAGTAACCAATGCGTGTCACATCGTAGGCAGGAAATACTTTGCAAATGGCAGGAAGAATGAGCTTGGAAGAAAGTTGCTTTACTTTAAGGAACATGTCAATATCCCATTTGTTTAATGGGCCTCTATACGCTAGGCATTAAAAGTAATGACAATGACTCCTTGATGTCAAGTAATGTAACAGTATTTTCAAAGTGTTTTTTTTTTTCATACATTTTCTCCATACAGGCTGTGGTTCGATATTTTTCACATTTCACATTTAACGTTGGTACCTATAGTTACCATAAGACTATGATCTAGAAGCCAGTCAACCCTCCTGGATTTTGAAGATATTTGTTACATTTCCTCATCTAAAAAAGATGGCATTTTGGGGCGCATGGGTGGCTCAGTCGGTTGGGTGGCCGACTACAGCTCCGATCATGATCTCACGGTCCGTGAGTTCGAGTCCCCCATCGGGCTTCGGCTCAGGTCCTGATCTCGCGGTTTGTGAGTTCGAGCCCCGCGTTGGGCTCTGTGCTGACAGCTCGGAGCCTGGAGCCTGCTTCAGATTCTGTGCCTCCCTCTCTCTCTGCCCCTTCCCTGCTTGTCTCTGTCTCTCTGTTTCTCAAAAATAATAAACATCAAAAAAAAAATTAAAAAAAAAATAAAACAGATGGCATTTTATCTTAAGTGTGACTCAAATACCAGCAGGTAAATTTGTGGAGGCTTGATTTACCACCGGTGTTTATTCCAAGCTTTGCCACCTAGGAGGGTGCTTGATTAATCCGGTGTTTGTCCAAAGCAGGGCCTCCTGGTCACACTGTCTGGATGTGAGTCCTTGTGCTGTGACAGTAAGCCTGTCACTTCCCATCTCTGATTCTCAGTGTCCCCATCTACAAAAAAGGGATTCAGTTATTCAGCAAATTTTCATGAACTCCCACTTGCAAGCATTCAAAGCTAGGGATGCAACGGTGCACAAAACCCCAAACGTCCTTGCTGTCCTAGAACTTCGCGGTTTTTTGGAGCGAGGAAGCAATAACCAAAGGCCCAGAAGGGTGCCCCTGTTCTGAAGGTAATTAACCAGGGCAAGGGGGACACAGACTGAGGGGCTGCAGGGAAGCCCCCACAGGATGGCGCTTGACAGAGCCCTTAGGGAAGTGGAGGTGAACCCCTGCAGGTCTCAGGAGTGCAAGTGGTCACTGCAAAGTCCGAGATGGGGCCAGCGTGGGGAAGGTGGGGTCCTGGCCCCGGGCAGAGCATCAGTCTTGCCTTCCCACCGGCCTCCAACACCCAGCACAGCACACGGGAGAGACTCTGAAGGCGGGCTGGTGTCAGAGCCTGAGCGATGCTGGGGGCGCTTGGCGACCCGGGGTGTGGAGGGTGCCGCTGCCCTCCCCCCCACCAGGGGCCAGGGGCCGAGCGGAGGCCAAGAGCCCCGCCAGCTGTACAGGCCTTAGCGTGGCTAACACACAGCCAGAGCTCAGGTGGGAGGTGCAGCGGGCTCTGGGTCTGACAAGGGACAGCGTGGGACTTCGGGATCCCCTTGCTGTTGTGGTCACTAGACGTGGGGGGACAAGGAAGGAAGCAGGGAGGCCAGGGAAGAGGGAGCCGCTAGAGTAATCCAGATGGTGTGGAATAGAAAGCAACAAAGTGTCACGCTTTGAAACTCGCAGTTTTCTGGTGGATTGGACAAGGCATGGGAGTGAAGAGAAGAATCACACATGATGCCAAGGTTTTTGGCCTGAACAGCTGGAAGAATGGAGTGCGCATATTCCAAGATGGGATCTTGATCCCTATAGGGATGAAAATGAAGATAATAATGAGACCCGCTTCGTTGGATTGTTTGGAGGGTAAAGGATTCAATACAGCAAAAGTTTAGAGGTGACATATAATAAACGTTCAATAAACACCATTTTCCCCCAAAGCTATAGCACATTAATTAAAAAATAAAAATAAAAAATAAGCTGCATATCTGTTATTACTGTGGTCCACTTAAAAACATATTAAAATAACAGAAAAAAAAATCCCCCTTCAGCAGTTTTGGAGAGTTCTTATGAGAGCTTTTTCATAATTATGTTTTGATGAGCACATACAACTTTATAGTCAATTTCTCATTTAACTTTCGTGGTAAGTACTAAAAATAATAGGGAAATAGCGATTTGATAAATGGGCATCTGGGAACTACTAGTCAGAATCTTGATTTTAGAGCTTTCAACATATTTTTCACTGATCATTGAAGACAAAGAAGACAGTTTCAAGGAGGAAATGGATTCAGAAATCAGTCTCCTTCTTCTGATGCGTATAGAATGAAAGCAGCTACTTAACTTTTAGGTGAGGGTTTGGGGAAGTTTCTGGACAAGCCCTTGCAGGTTTCATTTTCAGATAGAGATCACCCCTGAAGGAAGAACAGAGTTGGGTAGACCGGCCCGAATAGTTGCCTCAATTTTTTCCCTCTACAGCTATTCAGATCTACTGAATAAATCCTGTTTGTCAACTGCCACTTTATCATCATGGGATTATAATTTTGTTCGAAGTATGCATGACACATAGATATTTGAATACAAAATCACATTCAAAAGTCCTATAGATCGCTTTTTACTTGAGTCTAGCTTCCTGGTTTCGGTTCTTAAAGAGGATAAACGATACAGAGTTGCTTGTCATTGCAGGTTGGTTTTAGAATAAAAAATGCATTACTTATGTGAGAAGCACTCTGCAACCTTGAAGCGTTATTATCAATGCCCCTAATTTTTAGATGAATAATCTGTGGCTCCGGAGGCTGACTGTTGTAAGATCCCACGCTTTGAAAGGGGCAGTCAGAATTTGAACCCAGGTCTCTGGCTGGCTCAAAGGCTGATACTTTTTTTTTTTAAGTTTTTATTTATTTATTTGAGAGAGAGACAGAGACAGAGACAGAGACAGAGACAGAGACAGTGAATGGGAGAGGGACAGAGAGGGAGAGGGAGACAGAGGATCTGAAGCAGGCTCTGTACTGACACCAGAGAGCCTGATGTGGGCCCAGAACCCATCAACCGTAAGATCATGACCTGAGCTGGTGTCGGACAATTAACTGACTGAGCCACCCGGGTGTTCCAAAGGCTGATATATTTTTTTAAAAAAAAACTACAATATGAAGTTTTCTTTTTCCATATAACCTTCCTTTCCTTTCCTTTCCTTTCCTTTCCTTTCCTTTCCTTTCCTTTCCTTTCCCCCTTCCTTTCCTCCCTCCCTCCCCACCGCCCTCCCCACCCTCTCCCCCTTCCCATTCTCTCCCTCTCTTGCTGGCTGCTTGTTTAGTTTAAAGAGATACTCATGTTATCGGTCCCTGGTCCAGGAACTGGCTGAGATGCTAAATAAGAGAGAGTGATTCTGGTGGATGTGGAAAGGTTTCTAGAATCTTCATCTTTATCCATTAAGCATTAGAGCTTAGAAGGGTTCTCCTTAACCGGAACAGCTCCATCCAATACCCTCCTTACTATTCCTTAATGCATATCAAATGCGTACCCTTGTCCTGGGTTCCTTGCAGAACCCATTACCCAAGCTTCCCACTGCTGGCCAAGCTTCCAGACGGCCAGCAGGGCAGTGCCGATCGAGTGACTGAACTAATTTATAAGCAAAGATTTTTGAGTTCATAGTCTCAGGTTAATTTGACCTCGATGTTCCGCCTGAGGCAATTTTTCTTAAATATTTCTTATACGGCGATTTTGAGGTGTGGGAACACATGCATTTAATAAAGAACTTGTTTTGCAGCGAATGGACGGATACCAAGCTCATTAACTTACACCGCGTTTGGGGGCCGTTAAGTAATTAATATCATGGTGAGCAGGAAATCAATACTGTCTTTGTTTTCTCCCTCCCTGAACGGGAAAATGAGAACTGTGTGCATGGGTAGCTCTGTTGGGTAAAGGGCACTTTACCTTCACCGTCTGTGTTTGCACGATCAGCCCAGACACAGGCTGGCCTTTCATTCTATTGTTTATTGACAGTGATTTTTTGGTGGGTTTGCTATTAAGAGCTTTATGGATTTTATGAACTATAGATTCTTTAATTCTTGCAATAACACGATGAGATGATACGATCATCACTGTTATTTTATGGATTGGGCGTAGGTGGCCCAATAAACTGTGGCAAGTATTGCCTGCGGACACAACCCCATACTTGCCTCTTATTTTTTTGAAGTTTATTGATTTTGAGAGAGAGACAGAGAGCGAGCGAGCAGGGAAGGGGCAGAAGAGACAGAGGGAGAGACAGAATCCCAAGCAGGCTCCGTGCGGTCAGTCCGGAGCCCAACGCGGGGCTCGAACTCACAAACCATGAGATCACGACCAGAGCTGAGATCAGGAGTCGGGAGCTTAACCGACTGCGCCAACCAGGTGCCTCCATACTTGCCTTTTATAATCTCCCCTAAACCACTATGGATGGAAACCTGAAAACTTCATTTTCCGGACTCCCTGCTTAGCTGGTGTCCACGGGAGGCAGTAGGAGGTAATCATCACTAATTAAAAGTGGAAAGAAAATAGAAACTACCCTATTTCTGGCCGTGGCAGGTGACCGCACACTAAGGTAGTAGTTGCCAGCGATTCTATACCCCCGGGCAATAAGCATGAACTCCCGCAGAGACAACAGTTAGCACAAACTCAGACCTTCTGGAGCCTACATGCTGTGTCTGGGCAGAGGAGTGTGGGCTCAGGGGAGTATGACCTCCTTCCAGGATGCGATGGCTTTGCAGAGTTTCTGGTTTCTGGAAACCACCAGCTTTCCCATTTTTTGCTCCTTCGGCCCCCAGATTTTGTCTCTTAGTTTCCCAATTTAAATAACTTCCCGTTTGAGATACCTGCAGTGGTTTGTAGTTCCCTGAATGAACCAAGAGCATCTCCGTTTGGCCTATATTATCTTCCTGTGCCTCCTCACAATCTAAGTGTGCCTTGCCCAGTCCTGAAAAGCTGTGGTCAGCATATTCACCATTTTGCCCTGCTACTGAGGATCCCATCTGGTCGATCTGTAACACAACTCTTGAAGGCCGTGCAGGCAAAGTGCTCACAAAATTCATGAGCCCCTATGTCAGCAGAACGACTTCAGATGTTATGGCTGCCATTTTGACAAAGCCATGTGAAATACCTAAAATCCAACTGAATATCAATATATCCTTCGTAAGTCTTGAGGCTGAGAACTTAAAAAAAAAAAAATATATATATATATATATATATATATAACTTAGGAACAAAAAATGCAGAATATGATTAACTGATCCACCTGAGCGGGAGCTGTGGACTTCTGTAAGTAGACTGAAGAATTAAGTAATGCATCTATTTTGAATCTAGGGACGTGGGCCAAGTGACCCTTCTTTTAAGTTATGGCTTCATCAACATAGAAATTATAAACGGGACTCAGTGAGTCTCCTCAGCACTGCAGGTAAGAACCTAGTGTTGTGTTTAAGGTCTGTTCCATTCCATGGAATGGCAATTGTCTTCCTTAATGGGTGAGAACTTTTCAAACAGGGTTAAGCATGACAATGGCTAAGAGAAGTAAAAGGGTGGTATTACTATTTCAGGCACTCTTACTTTTTTTTTTTTTTTAACTTGGTAAATATTAGCTGTTATTACTCTGTTATTATTGCTACAACTATCACTAATTTTGTTAATTGGTTTCAGGGGAGCCTGGGCGGCTCAGTCGGTTAAATGTCTGACTTTGGCTCAGGTCATGATCTCACAGTTTGTGAGTTCGAGCCCCGCGTCGGGCTCTGTGCCGACAGCTCAGAGCCTGGAGCCTGCTTCTGATTCTGTGTCTCCCTCTCTCTCTCTGTGTTCCTCCCCTGCTCATGCTCTCTCTCTCTCACACACAAAAATAAACATAAACAAATATTGTTAATTGGTTTCAAATCAGTGGTAAGGATTGAATTTTTTTCATTGAGGTATAATTGACAAGTAACATACTAGGATGGCTTTCTTAATTCCTCTTTTTGGGAGTTTGTTGTTAGTGTATATAAATGCAAAAAAAAAACCTTTGTATGTTGACTACACTGAACTTATACTATACTACGTACTGAATTTATTAGTTTTAACAGGGTGGTGTCTTTAGGGTTTTTCTATATGTAAAATCATATCATCTACAAATGGTGACAGTTTTATTTCTTCCTTTGTAATTTGGATGCCTTTTATTTCTTCTTCTTGCCTAACTGTTCTGGCTAGGACTTCAGTACCATGTTGAATAAAAATGACATTCTTGTATCGTTTCTGATCTTAGGAGAAAAGCTTTCAGCTTTTACTATGGATTACGATGTTAGCTGTGGCTTGGCATCTATCATGTTGAGGTACATTCCCGTTATACCCACTTTGTTGTGAGTTTTAATAAAATAAAATGGATATCAGGTTGATGTTAAATTTACTCAGATGCTTTTTCTGCATTTGTTGAGATGATCATATGGTTTTTATCCTTCATTTTGTTAATATTGTGTATCGTGTTGATTGATTTATTGATATTGAATGATCCTTGCACCCATGGAATAAGTCCCACTTGATCACGTTGTATGTTCTTTTTAATGTATCGTTGAAATCATTTTGCTAATATTTTGCTGAGAATTTTTGCCTCTATGTGCATCAAGGATACTGGCAGGTGTGTGTGTGTGTGTGTGTGTGTGTGTGTGTGTGGTGTTCTTGTCTGGTTTTCCTATCAGGGTAATGCTGGCCTCATGAAATGAGTTTGGGAGAGTTTTCTCTTCTTCAGTTTTTTGGGAAAGTTTGGGAAAGATAGGTATTAAATCTCCTTTCAATGTTTGGTAGATTTCAACAGTGAAGCCATCTGGTCCTGAATTTTTGTTTGTTGGGAGATTTTTGATTACTGATTCAATCTCTTTACTAGCAATCAGTCTATTCACATTTTCTATTTCTTCACGATTCAGTCTTGAAAGAGTGTGTGTTTATAGGAATTTGTTCATTTCTTCTAGGCTGTCCAATTTGTTGATGTATAATTGTTCCCAGTAGTCTCCTGTGATCCTTTGTATTTCTGTGGTATCTGTTGTAACTTCTCTCTCATTTCTGATTTATTTCTTTGAGCCCTCTTTTGTTCTTGGTGAGTCGAGCTGAAAGTTTGTCAATTTTGTTTTTCTCCTCAAAGAATCCACACTTTGTTTCATTGATCTTGATGATCATGCTTAATGTGTAATGTGCTCACAATTTTAAGAAATATGGCAGTCTTACAACTTAAGTAAGTTTATAAAGCTTTGACAGACTACCCAGAATTGGGTTTTCCTTCTTGCTGCAAATGACTAAAAATCAAAGCAAAACATATTAGACAGTAGGTAACACAGGTGTACCTCCTAGGCAGAAAGGAAAGAAATAAGGTGAGACCAACAACTGTCCTGGCTTTTTGCTTGGAGGCTTTTTCTAGAACTATGGCACGGGAAGGGGAACTCAAGTTCAGGGCCGCTCTGAAAGACATGTGAGTGTTCAGGAAAGCTGACATGGCTGGAATCTGTGGGGAAGAATACTGGGGAAAAGGGAACGACGCAGAGAAAGAGCTCCAGAAATCTGTGTAGGCATCCCCGTGAGTTTTTTGCTGAATACTAAGCCACATGTGTCTGCGCCAGGCAAAAAATAAACCACAGAGAAGTTGTAAGCGGAATTATTCCCAGAGGTTATATGGGGCTAGGAGACAGTAAATTCTGGCCAGCCAGAAATAAAAGACCTGAATAAGTGCCTCGAGCATACAGAAAAGACCCTCGAATGACTCCTTAAAAAAAAACAGGGCTCAACTAGTCCTAGGATAATGGATCTTCCAGACTTTCTTTAATAATGCCTAAAAACAATCCCTGAAAGTATCAGTCTCATCCATAAGTAACTTAGTTGCCTGTCAGGTCAAAATCCAATGTTCTTCAAAAGGAGACAACAAAGTTCAGATTCACAGTATCTAGCATCCAATCAAAAATCACTGGCCGTGTAAAGATGCAAAAGAATGTGATTCATAACAAGGATAAAACCCAATCAATAAAAGCAGAACCCAAAATGACAAAGATATTTGCACCAACAGGCAAACATTTTAAAAATGCCATTATAGGGGCCCCTGGTGGCTCAGTCAGTTAAACGCTGGACTTCTGCTCAGTCATGAGGTTGCGGCTCCTGAGTTCGAGCCCCACTTTGGGGTCTGTGCTGACAGCTCAGAGCCTGGAGCCTGCTTCGCATTCTGTGTCTTCTTCTCTCTCTCTCTGACCGTCCCCTGCTCTCTCTCTCTTTCTCTCAAAAATAAATAAGCATTAAAAAATTTTTTTAAATGCCATTATAAATTTGCTTAGGAATGTAGAAGACAATATGAGCATAATGGAGGAAAGATGGAAGACCTAAAAAAGACCCAAATGCAACTTTAGAGATGAAAAATACAACAGCAGAAATAAAAAAGAACAGCGATAAGATTAACACAATATTAGGCCTCAAGAAGATAAAAATTAGTGACCGTGAATACATAGCAGGAGAAACCATCTAAACTGAAGCACAGAGAGGAAGAAGTCTAGGGAAAAACCTGAACCCCCATGACCTATGAAATAGAAATAGAAAAGCTATTATAAAATAGAAAGCTACCTACCGTATGTGTAACTTGGGGGGGTCAGAAAAGTGGTGGTGGGGGGGAAATGTCAGCAAGCATAATGGCTGAAAAATTCCAAATTTGATGAAACAGTAAGTTACAAATCTCAACATACCACAGGCAGAACACATGCACATGTGCGTGCACACACACACACACACACACACACACACCATAAATGTTCCCCAAAGCACTTCATAGTCAAATTGCTAAAAAGCTGTGATATAGGAAAAAGTCTTAAAAACAGTCAGAGCCTGGGTGGCTCGGTCAGCTAAGTGTCCGACACTTTGGCTCAAGTCATGATCTCACCGTTTGTGAGTTCCAGCCCCATGTCGGGCTCTGTGCTGATGGCTCAGAGCCTGAACCCTGCTTCAGATTCTGTCTCTGCCCCTTGCTTGCTCATGCTCTATCTCTCTGTCTCTCAAAAATAAACATTACAAAATTTAAAAAAAAATTAATTAATTAGAGGGGCGCCTGAGTGTCTCAGTTGGTTAAACGGCCGACTTCAGCTCAGGTCATGATCTCACCGCTTGTGAGTTCAAGCCCCGCATCGGGCTCTGTGCTGACCGCTCGGAGCCTGGAGCCTGCTTTGGATTCTGTGTCTCCTTCTCTCTCTCTGCCCCTCTCCCCCTCATGATCTGTCCGTCTCTCAAAAATAAATAAATGTTAAAAAAATTTCAAAAAAAAATTCAAAATGTAGGCAAAATAAAGACATTTCAAATAAATACAAGCTGAGAGAATTTGTCACCAGCAGAGTGGCACTCTAAGAAACATTAAACAAAGTTTGGATTGTAGGGACATAGTATTAGAGGCAAACTTGGGTCTGCACAAAGCAGCAAGGAGTGCCAGAAATGGTAAATCTTTGGTAAATATAAAATACTTCTTACTTTAAACTGGTTTAAAAATAACCGACTCTTTAGACAAAAATGATTACAATATACTGTGGGGTTTAGAACACATGTAGAAATCAGTGGTGATGGTAGGGCAAAGACTGAGAGGGGGTAAACGGAAGAACCTCTGGAAGATTTTATGCTCACAGTGGTAGAAAGTGATCTGAAGGTAGAGAAAAGTTAAAGATGCTTATGTAACCAATTTAATGTGCAACTGACTTTGGCTTGATTTTCATGTTGTAAATTTCCCAGGTTTATGCAATTTCCATAACATTGCTTGTTTGTTTGTTTATCTATCTATTGATTTATTTAATGCTCATTTATTTATTTTGAAAGGCGAACGGCGTGAGCCAGCCAGAAGGGCAGAGGGAGAGAGAGAATCCCAAGCAGGCTCCATGCTGGTTGATCTCATAACCAGGAGATCATGACCAGAGCTGAAATCAAGAGTCAGATGCCCAAATGGCTGAGCCACCCAGGCATTCTGTTATTGTATTTACAAGCGATATATTTCTAGGAATTGTTTGAAAAATTGGAAATATGTCAGATGAATGAAATACTTCAGTGACACAATATGAAGGGCCAAGATTTCATCTGTTCACTCCTGGCTTTAATTTAGTTTCTATTTATTTTTTAAATTTCTTTAAAGTTTATAATTACATGGGCCAATCAGTTTAAAGAAACTCCGAGTTGAGAGTCCTTAGGGTTTGGGTCCCTTAATTAGTTCATTCTCATCCAGCTTTCAAAGTATTTCTAATTAAGCAGAAAACATATCATTCTAATCTATGTTTTATTTTTTAAAAAAAAAATTTTAATGTTTATTTATTTTTGAGACAGAGAGAGACAGAGCATGAACGGGGGAGGGTCAGAGAGAGAGGGAGACACAGAGTCTGAAGCAGGCTCCAGGCTCTGAGCTGTCAGCACAGAGCCCGATGCGGGGCTCGAACCCACGAACCGTGAGATCATGACCTGAGCCGAAGTCGGACGCCCAACCGACTGAGCCACCCAGGCGCCCCTAATCTATGTTTTAGAACCGTCAATCTTCCTGTCCTGGTTAGAAACAAACCAGAGAAAAATAAATGCAGGTGAGGTGGCAAGAACCTCCTAAAGCAGACGGAATTATGGTCATCCCGATCATCGCGGAAAAAGCACTGTGCCCTCTATCATTACTCAGTCATATTTGAAACACAACTCTGAGCAAACGAAGAATAAAAAGGGAATTTCTTTAACCTAATAAAGGTTTAATCAAAATAGAGTGAGCTGCAAGCAGCAACATAAAAACAAAAATAGTGGCTCAAGGATCTATTTCTTGCTCAAGTGAACAGGGGCGGTCGCTGGCCAGCAGGGCGGCTCCCAGAGCATCAGACCCCAAAGCAGCTTCTACTGTGATTTCCTGTCCCCTTTCCTTGTTATAGTTCAAGAGGGCTGCTCTACCTCAGCTATCTAGAATGCGCAGCAGTCCCAGAAAGGAAGAAGAGGAAAGGAAGAGTATTCCCCTTCCCGTTAAGGACATGCACCATCTCTAATTATATCTTACGGGCCAAAGCCTGGGTGGCTTAGTAGGTTAAGCGTCCGACTTCAGCCCAGGTCGGGATCCGGAGCTTCGTGGGTTCGAGTCCCGCGTCCGGCTCTGTACTGATGGCTCGGAGCCCGTGGCCTGCTTTGGATTCTGTGTCTCCCCCTCTGTCTCTGCCCCTCCCCTGCTTGCACTCTTTCTGTCTCCCCTAAATAAACATTAAAAAAGAAAAGATCAGCAAGGGATGCTGAGAAATGTACTATGAATTTCAGGTAACTTGTTAAATAAGAGAATCAATCAACCAATGGAGGGACGTGTGGAAAGAAGGTGATGAACAAAGAGACCCCCTGCCCCCCACCCTGGGAGGAGAGAGGATGGGAGGTGAAGAGAAGATTTGCTACAGAACTGGATGCTGAGGAAAGAAGTCTTGGCATGCCCACACAAGGATTGGCATAAGCAAATAAGTGATTTATTTAGCATTAAGAAAATGGGTTCAGAGGGATCGCCAGACGGAGCTGAAAGGGTGGTCAGGAGGAG
This sequence comes from Panthera tigris, assembly GCF_018350195.1. Classification (NCBI taxonomy): domain Eukaryota; kingdom Metazoa; phylum Chordata; class Mammalia; order Carnivora; family Felidae; genus Panthera; species Panthera tigris. The sequence goes on along the minus strand of NC_056676.1, from coordinate 8,150,744 downwards.
AGGAGAGGAAAATCTTTGGAGTCCTTTGAGCCAAGGGGAGGACTTGACACCCTCCCCCCCCACCATCAGCCTGAAGGCTCTTCTCCACTCTGTGAAGCCTTGTCGCATCTTTCCAGGTTTCCGGGCACACGGGCACTCATTGCCAACGAGACGATCTGGGCCAAGCGGAGACACTTTCACAGAATAAGAGAACTCAAGAATATATCTGCACCCATAGAACCTATGGACGACTGCCTCTCTATGTGGTGAAACCGACAGCCAGGATGTTTACCATTTATTCGTTAAAGCTGCGAAACATATTTCTTCTCTCGTTGGTTACAGAACTGACTGCTGTGTTCCCTGTGCTTTCTCTCCGGTCCGATGGCACAGGGCGGGGGTGGGGGGGGGGCGGCTGCTGTGGCCCCAGACGCTGGGCGGAAGGAGGCACCCGGGTACGAAAAACAAACTGCTGTCCTGGGCTGGGTTGGATGCCATCTCACCTTAGAGCAGTCAAGCTGAGAAAACAGGTCAGAGCTTGTGAGAAGCTGCACAGAGGAGAGAGGGAAACGGCCTGTTGTGCAACTGTACACAAACCCGGCTGGCTGGGCAGATCTGTGCCAAGCTGGCCTGAACGCAGAGAAGAGGCATTTCAGGTGACCATCAGACTGCCCCGTCCCACCTTACTTCTCCGAGACAGGTGACCCCACAGCTCTGCCTAATCCCAGCGCTGCCAGCTCAGAATCCTTGGCCCTCTCCTTTCGTCTTCCGTTCTTCTACAACAGTCCCGCCTCTGGGAGCTAGAGCCGAAGTTACAAACCTGAGTTCACGGCTCAGAAATAGGATCCCATCCCATGGTTCGTGACACGTACATAAATAACATTTAAAAGGTCATGTGAAACCACGAGCTGCTGTGACACGCCTCTGAGAGTGGCCAAAATCCAGAAGGCTGACAACACCCAAGGCTGGCAAAGATGTGGAACGGCGGGAACTCTCCTTCGTTGCCGAGGGAATGCAAAATAGTGCGGCTGGTGTGGACCGCGGTTTGGCAGCTTACTGCAAAGCGAAACGTAGTCTTACCAAATGATCCAGCGATCACGCTCCTAGGTGTTTACCCAAATAGACTGAAAACCTATGTCCACACGAAAGCCTGCACACCAGTGTTTATCGGAGGTTTGTTCATAATTGCCCAAACTCAGAAGCAATCAAGATGTCCTTCAGTAGGTGAATGGGTAGACTGTGGTGCGTCTAGACAATGGACTATTATTTAGGGCTAAAAAGAAATGAGCCAGGAAGCATTGAAAACAAAATGCGGAGGAACCTTAAATACGCTCTCAAGTGAAAGAAGCCAATCTGAAAATGCTGCATGCCGTATCATTCCCACCATCTGACGTATGGAAAAGGCAAGACTGTGGCCACAGTGAAAAGATCAGTGGTTGCCCAGGGGCAGGGCGCAGGGGTGAATAGGTGGGGCACAGGATTTTTGGAGCAATGGGAGTTGTGACAAATGTCCATAGCAGGACAAGATGTTAACAGCAAGGGAAACTTGGGGTGGGGGGTGTTTGTGGAAACTCCCTGTATTTTCCGCTTCATTTTTCTATCAACTTAAAACTGCACAAAAAAAAAAAAACAAAACATCAAATCTATTCATTTTTTAAAAGATATACGTTAACAGTAACAGTGCCACCCTCTAAAAAAGTATTGATTGGCTTTCCCACAAAGAAGGTGTTAAGTACTTATTATCTGTTTTAATGTAACTTGATTAATGTAACGTTAATGTAAACTTATTACGTTTATAGTAGAGACATGGAGATACTTTTGCAAAGTAAAAAACCATGGAGTGTTATGTTTAAAAATTAAACCAGGAGAAGGGCGCCTGGGTGGCTCAGTCGGTTGAGCGTCCGACTTTGGCTCAGGTCATCATCTCGCGGCTTGTGAGTTCGAGCCCCGCGTCGGGCTCTGTGCTGACAGCTGCAAGGCAATGTGTTAAGTCTTGATGTCAATTCTTGCCCCCCACCCAGGGCTTGGGAGCTGGTGGGGAAGACACAGGGGGCAGGTGATGATAAGGGCAAGCGTTCATTACCTCTGCAGGCAGAAGTAAGGCCCACAACATTATTTTAAGCTTCTGCACGAAGAGTAGTGTCTCCATTTCCTAACAGGAACTGGACGATCCAGGGAAGGCTTCTTGGAGAGAAACGTGATGGACTGATACCCCAAAGATTAAAAAGGGTAGACAGGTGACAAGGGGAGTCCTGGGAGAATGTACCGGACACAGGGAATGCTTGTGGGAAAACCTGGAAAAGAGGGTGTTAAGGACCTGAAAGAGATTCATTCAGTGTGGCCAGAGCAGAGATTGCAGGAGACGGTCCTGAGGCCCCAGCGTGTGGGGACGACGATGGAGGGTGTAAACCACGCTGCTTGGGCTCTACCTAGAGAATAACAGGGAAGCATTAAAGGGCTGTGACATGACTGGGTTCGTGTTCTGGAAAGACTATGGAGAGTGGATGAACGTGGAACCACAACACTCAAGAAACTGGTTCAGTAATTCACGGAAGTGAACAAGTACCAACGAGAATAAAGGCGGAAGGATGGAGAGAAGGTGAAGATACCAGAGACTGAGAATGAGCCGGTGCCTTTGGTGATTAATTTGCTGTCAAGAGAGAGGAATCAAGTATATTGCCTATATGTTAGGCTTGGGAAACTGATTAGACAAATGGTGCATTCACCCAGGTAGGTAATAACGGAAGTAGGAAGTAGGCAGATCTTTTTTTTTTTTTTTAAATTAAGACTGTATTTTTTCAGAGCGGTTTTAGTGTCACAGGAAAATGGAAAGTTTCAGAGATTTCCCATTACACCCCCTGTCCCCACCAATGCACGACCTCCCCCCCCCCCCCCATCGATGGCCTACACCACAGTGGTACACTTGTGACGATTCGCACTGACCATTCGTCACCGGAAGCCTGTAGGTTACATTAGGGTTCACTCTTGGTGTTGCATATTCTGAGTTTGGACAAATGTATGAAGACTTGTAGCTCTCATTGCAGTATCAGACACAGCAGTTTCATTGCGTCTGTGAAACTCCTCTGTGCCCCTCCCATTCACTTCTCTACGCCCCCCCCTCGCCCCCCAACCACTGATCTTTTCACTGTCTCCATAGTTTTGCCTTTTCCGGAACGTCATATAGTTGGAATCATACCATCTGCAGCCTTCTCAGCCTAGCTTTTTGGCTTTTTCCACTTATTCATACACATTTAAAGTTCTTCCATACCTTTTCATGGTTCGATAGCTAATTTCTCTTTAGAACTGAATAATATTCCACCACCTCACCTACTAAAAGACATCTCGGTTGCTCCCAATTCCTTGACGATTTTGAATAAAGCTGCCGTAAACATTCGCGTACAGGTTTCTGTGCGAACATAAGGTTTCAACTCATTTGGGTAAATATCAAGGAGTGTGATTGCTTGGCTGGTATGGCAAGGGGCTTAGCAGCGTAGGAAATTGCCAAAGCGTCTTTAGAAACGGCTGCCCCGTTTTGCAGTCCCATCAGCCACGAATGACAATTCCTATCGCGCCAGCATTTGGTGCTATCAGGGATCTAGATCCGGGCCCTCTTCCTTGGCGAGGTGTCTGTTAACATCTTTTGCCCATTTTTAAATCAGGCTGTTTGTTTTCTTATTATTGAGTTTTGAGAGTTCGTTGTACGTTTTAGGTAACAGTCCACGATTAGGTGCGTCTTCTGGAAACATTTTCTCCCAGTCTGTGGCTTGTTTTCTCATTTCTTGACACTGCCTTTCACAGAACAGAAGTTTTTAATTTTAATGAAGTTCACCTCATCAATTCTTTCTTTCGCAGGTCATGCCTTTGGTGTTGAAGACACAGTTTTGAAAGTGAATTGAGTTCCATTCTGTACCTGTTAGATTTGAGTCCCCTTTGGACGTCCATTTGGTTACAGGACCCTCAGCCTAGAAGAACAGATTTGGTCTGTTCATTGGGATCCCCTTATCTCCTTGTCTCCTTCCCCAGCACTCATTGCCTGGATGGCAGCTTAGTCCGCACTCAAGACACTGGGATCCCTGTCACCGTCTCCCTTGGAGGCCCCCTCCTCAAAAGTAGCAAGACAGCATTGAGAGACAGGAAACGGCTCCTGTTTCTTTGGCATTCTGGGACAATTTTTCTGCTGTCTTCCATTGGGGAAGCAAAAGCTTTCTACGTGCATGCACTGTTCTCGGGGGAAAAGTTGGGCTTTACACTAAGAGATTCTTGGCTCGGGATTCCCAGACAGGGTTCAGGAAATCTGATTTTCAGTTTCGAGATGGTATGTGAGAGAGAAGTGGTTTAATTTGGATTCCCAAGGAGCCGTGCCTCAGACGATCCTAAGCCAAAACCTGTTGGACTGATCATAGATTTTAGACCACAAGGAGGGAGATGCAGCATGTGATAAGGCAGCATATATGAAGAAAGACCCCAGGACATCCAAAGGGGTTTAGTGTTTTGCCTTCTGCCTAAAACTAAGGGAAGGGTCATGTCCCAAGTCAGCCACAGTGGAGCACACGTGTGGTGGCTAGACCTATTTGTGTCATCAGTTCTTTGGCCTCTGGATGGGGGTGTACCTGAACCTCCAAAGCTGCAGGCAGGGAGAATCACTCAGGCTTCTGTTGTGGATCAATTAACAGCAAATTCATCATGACGAAACAGAAGGAGATACTGTAATGAACCACCCAAACGGATGTCTCTTTTTGGACGCCCGGACGGTACTAGGCATTAACGCTGGGAACTTCCATCACCTCCTGGAAGAATCTTGAATTTGACCTAATATTTATCCCAAGTAGGCCAAGCGGTAAAACAGGAGGACCTGAGTTGCCATGCAGGAGTGGGGTGAAGATTTGTTGTTTCTTTTTTTCTGGTTCCCTCAATGGAAATCCATGCTCCTGAGCAAGTTAAGATGTAGAAAATAAAGTTCCATTTCTGCACAACTGACGTAGAGTGTGAGATTTTGCATCTTCTAAGCAAGCCCCCGTGTCACTTCTGGAACATGAAACTCTTTCTTTGGATCTGAGAGTCCGTGCCGTCCAATTACAGCATCCTTTCCCTGACTCTGCTGCTATGACATCCCGTTCCATACCGGCCCACCTGTTAACATCTGTTTATGTCCCTTCTCTTTACCTTGTATCCTGACAGCATCTCTAGCTATTTTAGCACATTTCAGTATCCGAGTTATTTTAATATATTTCAACATACCCCAATAAAGGTCATCCCAGGTGACCCTCTGTTACTGCCTTTGGCCTTATGGTTCCTTCACCTCCTTGTCTTGCAACCACTAAGCAATGGCTGATTGTTACCCTCTACTCCTCTGCTTGCAAAAGCTTGGAATTGGTGTGTGCCTCACTCGTTCCCTTTCTACCACCCCGATGCAGACTTTAGCTAATGGCACACAATCACCTACACTATTCAGTAACCTGCTTCCGGTCTCATTTACTTCTGTGTCCGATTTCGATATACCGTGGTCAGCTATTTTAACTCTCTTTGTTAATCCTCGAGGCCTTATTAAGCATCCTGCCATATCCAATTTTCTGTCATTGCTGTTTTCATTTCTCATTTCTGCTTCTGGGCCGCGGATCACTGCCAAAGAATATGCTGGAACTCTGCCAACCCGATCGACAATGTATTCGTGTTAACTTCAGCTGGGATACATTTCTGCTTATCAGGCTCATCATTTCATGTCTTTTCATTTCCCCCAGAAAACCGCGATGGTCTTCTAAACTGGAGTACATCCTAAAAGCATTTTGAAAATCTACATACCTCCTCAGACATTTAAAAATGGACATACCAACGTTTTCAGCAAAGATTTAAATAGTTCACAAGTATGTACTTCCTGGTTTATTTTAAGATTGACACTTTATTTATTTTTTTTTATTTTTATTATTTTTTTTAACATTTATTCATTTTTGAGACAGAGAGAGACAGAGCATGAACGGGGGAGGGTCAGAGAGAGGGAGACACAGAATCTGAAACAGGCTCCAGGCTCTGAGCTGTCGGCACAGAGCCCGACGCGGGGCTCGAACTCACGGACCGCGAGCTCATGACCTGAGCTGAAGTCAGCCGCTTAACCGACTGAGCCACCCAGGTGCCCCAAGATTGACACTTGAAAATAAAAGTGTTGCATTTTCCCTTTAAATGAATCCAGTGTAATAGAAATACCGTGGTAATTTGACACCTGGCTTTATCCATTTAAAAAATACACAAAGGTTTTTTTTTTTTAACAAATTTTTCATTATTCCTTTTATTTCTTGAGCTCATATTCTGTTCTGCTTCCCCCACATTTTATCTCAGTGTACTTTTATGCTTCATGTCATCGCTCTGTCAGATTTCTCTACAATGAAACTCAGGCAGTATTTAATTTATTTTTATTTACCGTGACTACAAGATTTATGTGTTAAAACATTTCTTTTTGATTGGGCTATCATGAAAATCATTACAAGTGCAGAGTTGCTCCAAACATCACACATATATGGCAGTTTGAAAAGCAGGTATTAAAGCACACATTTTATTGGAAAGGCATGCTAATTAGGCAGATAGGAACGAGTATCTGGTTACTTAATGAAAGGAGCTATTGAGTTTTTTCTTTGTGTCGTGCACCTGAGAGTTTTACACCCAGGCAGTGCATGGGATGGATGAGAAATTCGCTTGTTTTTGAGAAAGTGGAGGAAAGAAGGGCTGGGTGGGGGGGGGGTGGTGGTGGGTGAAGAGGATACAGCAAGATGTACCCACTCGGTGCCCCGTGCTCCCCTGGGCTGGGGCTCCTGGGATCCCACTTTGAAGACCAGTTGTTCTGAACTTTCCTCTCCTTGAGCCCCAGTCCCCAGGCAGTGAGGACACAGGTCCACGGAGACTTTCGAGACCTTCCTTTGAGACCTTCCTTCGTTTTCCATCCTTGCTCCTGGAAGTGATCTCACCCCCCTGCCCCCATGTCCTCTTCCTTCCACCCCCTTGGAAGATGTATCCTTGCTTTTAAGGTTCATGGATTCCTTTCCACAGATGCTGGGTTTTTTTTTTTTTCTCATGGTTTTAATTGCATCCCGTCTCTCACGATTTCTTTCTTTCCAGATGTTTTTCCTTCTGCCAACAAGCTTGCCCAGTCTCTCCGGTTTGTGTGCTTTTAAAAACACTTTTAATTTAAAAACAAAAAACAAAAAAACAACAAAAAAAGTCCTCTTCACTGGACTTTTCTGCCTTGTCAATCAATGTGCTTCCATTCCCTTTGCAGCCACATTTCTAGAATTGCATATTCAATTCCACTATGTCTAATTTCTCTCAATATTTTATCTCCCACCCCACCCTGCAGTCGTCAACACTCACACTCCTTCCTAGAGTGTTTTCCACCTTGTGCGTTCCCCTAAGTACATTTGATGAGGGAGCATAAGACAAGCTGAGGGCAAAAGCTAATGATACCCTCCCAACCCCCAGTTGGGATGTGTGTGACATTCCTCAGGCACTCCCAGCTGCCCAAGGACAAAGGAAAGGGAAAAACCATGGTTAAATGATAGAGACCACAGCCCTGAAGGACCTGAGTCTCCATCAGTTTACATATGTCTTGGTAAATTACAAGAAAAAGCAATCTTATTGATAGCCTGACCTTCAGCAACCTAGAGACTCAGTTTCCTGGAGACCCAACATCACCTTGTCCTCCATCGTGATGTGGGGAACAAAGGCAAGAAGGAAATGGCAAGTAAAATTAAGTTCCCTTATAACCTGCAGCCCATTGACAAATCTGGGAGGCACATACAGAGTAGAACATTCCTCCAGGAGCCCTACTGTCCTAACGTTAATGCCTTACTAGAGGGGAAAACAACCTTAACTCCACAATAGTAAGGCCTCAGGTATCTTCTGAGTCCTCTTTAGCATATCAAAGTCCTTCTAGAGGCCTCCCTTTTGCTTTACTCCCCCAGCTCCATAGTATATAAGCAGTCACTCTTCTGGAGCAGCTCTTCCTGCCCGGGAGTCCTATCCCCAGGTTTTAATAAAATCACCTTTTTGCACCAAAGACATCTTCAAGTCTTTTTATTTACCGTGACTTGGTAAATAAAGCTCCAGGCCCCACAGTCACTCAGAAGCCCCATCACACTTGTTTATATTTTCTAGATTTTCCACTTCTTGGATGCCAGCTGGTTGTTTCATTTCCCCATTGCTCAGGTGATGCACTCCAAATGCACCCAGGCTGTTTCTCTGAGAGCCTCGCCACACCCCTGCTTCATGCTGGGGCTCTCCTCCTCTTAGGGATTTCTAACGTGCTCTGAAAGGCTGCCCCTTGCTCAGAAATTCAGTTAATGCATTCTTTAAAATCTCCCGTGAGGCTTCGTCTTTGACCCATTTTTGAAGTGTGCTGTTTTGCTTCCAGGTGTTTCCATTTGGCCTCCACTGACCATGCTCTCAATCAATGTTTCAGTCACACTTCCCCTTGCTGCTTGTAGCAGAAACCCTACCTCCAGCCCAACTCAACGTACCATACCATCCGCTCTCTCAACATTACCTTGGGTCTTCCTGGATTTGTACTTCTGTTTATATGTAGAATTCTCGGGTGTTTTGCTTCATTTTGTTTTGTTGTGTTTTGTTTTTGTTTTGTGTTTTAGCTTCCGAGACACTGGTTGCAAAGTCATTTGAAGGCTATTCTATCTTAAAAAAATTTTGTTTAATGTTTATTTACTTTTGAGGGAGAGAGAAAGAGACAGAGCACAAGCAGGGGAGGGGTAGCGAGAGAGGGAGACACAGAATCCAAAGCAGGCTCCAGGCTCCGAGCCATCAGTACAGAGCCCGAAGCAGGGCCCGAACCCACGAACCGTGAGATCATGAGCTGAGCCAAAGTCTGACGCTTAACCGACTGAGCCACCAAGGTGCTCCTACTTTTTTTTTTTTTTAAGTTTATTGATTTATTTTGAGAGACAGAGACAATGTGAGTGGGGGAGGGGCAGAGAGTGAGAGGGGGACAGAGAATCCCAAGTAGGCTCGGCGTCATTAGCTCAGAGCCTGGTGTGGGGCTTGAACCCACAAAAACTGTGAGATCATGACCTGAGCCGAAACCAAGAGTTGGCCACTTAACCGCCTGAGCCACCCAGGCGCCCAAAGGTTATTCTATTTCTTAGCTTAGGAAACAATCGTAGGTTGAAATTATGGAAATATAATAAACAGTAATCATTCTGGGGCAAAAGAGGTACCTTAAAAAGAGTCATCAGATTACTGTCCAGAGTTTGGGTTTCTAACCATATACCTGATTTGTTCCCAAACAATACAGAATGCCATGCCTTGAAAATGTGTGATGAATGTCTACCGCCATCTAAATGGATGACTCCATAGTCAATTCCCACTCTTATTCATTTGCTCTGAGAATTTGAGTAAATTCCTCATGTTTTTCAAGTTTCTTTTGAACGGGGCTAATAATGATTCATTTGCAAAATGCCTTGGGTAAGAAGATCTCATATGTGCAAAGGTTTTTTTTTTAAATATATAACTAATAACAACATCTGTGAGGTTTCACAGAATATTATTACAGTATTTAATTTGAGAGAACAAATACATCTAATTGAGGCTTGTTAAATAACGGAGAACACAAAATTATTTTTTTGGAAACCCAAAATGCATTCAATGAAAATTACCAGGTAGCAAACGTAACTCAAACAATTCCACTTCATTGTAACCCTTTGAATTTATATTATACTCCTTTCTAAGTTCAAAGAATTTAATTAAATGATTGTTTACAAAACCCAGCATATAATCATCCAACCAAGTCTACTGGTTAGTAAATGAATCATAGAACAATACTTTGCTATGTATGTTTGCCCATGTGTTTACAATTTCTAGCGTGAAATTTCATCAGTTAAAATGCTATCAGTTTCCTGCTCTGAGTGGCACTTTGACATTTGGCGGGATCATTCTAGAATTCCTACCCTTTCCTTTGTAAGGCTCATTAGTGGTGGTCAGGAACACTGGGAGCCCTGTTACTGACACCCCCTATGTCCACACATGGGCTGGTTTTGGGTAAACATCTTTGGCAGTGGGCCTTCCACTGCAGTCTGAACTCACTCTGTCCTGGAGCGACTTGTGAAAATACAGTTTCCCAGGCCCCACAACCACAGAATCGGAATATCCAAAACTGATCCTGGAATCTGCCTTTTTTTTTTTTTTTAAATCACTCTAAGTCAAGTCAGAGCTCATTAAAATGTATGCATCACTGATGTGATACAAGACAATCTGTATTTTCAGGCTTGGAATTTCTCCGCACATACCATCATTGGGCTCACTTGCCCACATCCCTAGGGCATGGCTAGTATCCCATTTAGAATTGCTCTCCGCTTCTGGGTGCCGTTTTACATTACCTTTGTACCAACCCGTGGGGACGAAGGTCCCTAGTTTAGTCTTCACCTATCAGTGTTTGCCTTCCTTTCCTGCTGTTTTGATTCTCTGTGTGCTGCTCAGTCTCATTGATTAAGTACTATATTATTTTACATATGTGTTTCTAGGTTCTCGGGTTATTATTTTTAGTTGCATAACTTGTGTTATGTTTAGTCTCCCCACACTGGGGTGTATGTTTAGCTTCCCCAACCAGATTTTAAACTGCTTGGAGACAGAGAGAAAGGCTCCTTTCTTTCGTATTCTGGACCAGTGCCCTGCTCAGAACTCTGAGGCCAGCAGGTGTTCATGAAATGCATTTTAACAGGCTGGTGTTTTGCATACACATCTTCAGCTTGAGAAGAACAAGTATGGCCTGGGAGCTCCATGGTAATGCAGTGACTGGATATCCATGCATAGATTACCTAATGAGATATACGAATACAGCATTAGATACCCGGCTCATCCGGCACCTCATGAGAGGGAAGGGGCCATTTTGGGATAGCCTTATTAGCATCCGGGAGGGAGTTGTGATTAATTAAAAATGTTAGTGATCATTAGTGCCTGAGAGTCAGGGGACACGGTTTACTCAGCATCCGCTCTAATTAGAACTTAAATGCCAAAAAAAAAAAAAAAATTGCCTGTATTCTAGTCCCTTCAATGTATAGTCATTCCAGGAACATCTTAGAATAATAGATGACATGTCACTGAAGCCAATTAGCATTTCCTAAAAACCTGAGCATGCTTCCATTTCTTCTTCGAAAAAGCACTTTTCTTATTAAATGGCAGAGCGTGTGCGTATGCGTGCAGTGTGTATACAAGAGTGTGGACACTGAGGGAGGCTACCTGAGTTTTAGCTCTAATGAGGAGAGAACACGTTCCACGAATGCATGCCAGTTAGTGCGCAGCATTTAGCCACAACTATGAAAATTGAAATCCAGCCCACGATGTAAGGTTTTGTATCCTTGTGGTAACTCTCCCTCGGCGGTCAGGAAATTAATATGTGTGCTTGGGTTGAAAAGCCCGTTTTGAACTCAGTGGTTTAAATGAAGTTGTACTGAAGGAAATCATTAGAAGTCTCCATATGAATATTTCACTACCTGTGTTTACAGAAATGCCCTCTCTGTGAGGATGTGGACCTGAAGTTTCTTCTAGAACTTAGGCAGGGAGGCATTTTGGTTCCTCCGGGAAACTGGCACGCTTCCTCCTTTATGAAAATAGGAGCTGCGTAATTGACAGTGTCTGGCTTTTGTTCGGTTGCCAAAAATCTCGGAGCTAAATTTAAAGCTCAGCTCTGCCAGTTTTGCAGAGATTTAACAACTGAGTATCTGTGTTCTTTTATCATCTTGCCTTGGCGTTCTCCTTTTATTATATTTCAGGCACCCCTACCTGGAATCCTTCATGGAAAAACGTGGAATGAGCACATTCATAAAATGAAATAGGATTGTTGCTTTGTGAGTTATTAGGGGGGATTTATGAGATTTGTTAGGTAAGCAACAGAACCTCAGTGTTCATCTGCAAAAATGAACACAGTAATACTTTCCCACCTACTTCACAAGATGGCCGTGAGGATTCATTTAGGCCAGGTCCGTTGTAAGGAAGAGACAAATGGGATTTTTGTACAGAAGGTCCCAGCTTTGAAGTCTAAGCTATATTTACTTTAAGGACTCAGGATTCGGTGTTTTTAGAATATGTGGGGCAGACCAAGCAAGACTGGGAAGGATAAGACGAATCCTAGAACTCATCCTAAGGGAAGGGAGGATTAAGATGAACTCAATCATTGTCTAGGATGAGCGGCTCGATGTCAACAGGTGGAATGCTTTCATTTATAGTATGCTCTCCCCTTCATGCCATATTTATGCCAGGGCCCTGGGAGAGAAAGGATAAAAATTAGAAGCGTTGTTCCACTAAAATCTCTGCCAGGAAAGTAAAGTGACTCTTTTGTAAGGAAGGATCAGTGCAAAGCAGAAATCTACCCTTGTAACCTCCACTTCCGCACTTGCTATTTTGTCTTGAGTCTCTTTGATCTTCTTAGTTGATTGGCCCAATAGTCACCAGCTGCTCTACTGAAATGACCACGAAAACGTTCAACGATGATTGCCTAGGAGCTAAGTCCAAGGTCTCATCTTACCGGTCTCTCTGGACTGTGACAGAGTTCATCACTTTCTCTTGGCGATGCTCTTGTCTGGACAGTGGGACACAATCCTGTTACCTCTCTGACCACTGCTCCTCCCCTCCGACCGCTTCCTGTGCTGCAGCTCACTCTCTAGGATTGGAGGGTTGGAAGTCAGCCCCTCCAACTGTCTTATTTTCACGATACACACTTCAGGACCACAGGTATCCTGTTTGACGAGTTGTATAATAACGACTGTTGTCATAACAGAACGACAAGGTAGGTTAATTCGCTATTTCTAAGGATAGAATATGGCCACATCTATGTGACCAAATTTGCATTGGAGATGCCTCCCTGAATAGGGGAAAAAAGGAGCCTACGTGTGGAGGATTGCTTCTAGATCTGGGCACACCTCTCAACATTTACAGACACCTGTAGAAATATCATTTGTATAGAGAAGAGAATTGAGAGCTACCCATTCAATCCATTCCCAGCTAATCCACCCTCTGAATTCCGATGACCCTAAATCTGGATCTCTATTCCAGAATTTTCTCTTGATTTCTAGACTGATGCTTCTAACAAGGTCATGATACTTGAGTCTTTCTCCCGAACTCAAACTCAACCTTGTTATCTTTCCCTTGGACACGTTTCTCCTTCTAGACTCACCAGCCCATCTGGAGTTTTCCTATATTTATTTTACCCCTGTCTACTCCACATTTGGCTGAAGTTGCTTGTATTTCTGTAGCACATTTTACAAATCTATCCCTTCCTCCAAATCAATGGTCTTCTCACTTCAGTGATTGTGGGTAATCTGATGCTGCTGGTTGAGGGGGTAGGAAGGGGCATTTAGACTTATGTTTTTCTCTAACACTTTCTCACTTACCTTAGGTAATCCCTCCTTTCCCCGTCTCACAAGACTCCGAGAGAACTTTCTGTGATGTGCTGTCCAGCACAGTCGCCTTTAGTCACATGAGGCTACTGAACATCTGAAATGCAGCTACTACAACTAAGGAACTGAGGTTTTAATTATTAAGTTATTATTTAATTTTCAATGTGGCGAGTATCTACTGTATTGAATGGTGCAACTCTGTTCCAAGACAAGAATCTACTCATATTTCTTCTTCATTTAAAATATTCTAATGGCTCTATATGGGCCATAGACTAAAGATGCATTATAATGTAATTCCTTTTCAATTTTGAAATCAGGTGGACTTGTTCAAATATTGGCCCCAATACTTCATAGCTATATTGCTTTGGGCAAGTGAGTTCATCTTTGATTCTCAGTGTCTTTGTCTGTTGATGTAATAACACATTATATTAATCATAGCACGTGATCAGTGACTAGACCCCATTAATTTTTTTTTTAATTTTTTTTAAGTTTATTTATTTTTGAGACAGAGAGAGACAGAGCATGAAAAGGGGAGGGTCAGAGAAAGAGGGAGACACAGAATCAGAAGCAGGCTCCAGGCTCTGAGCCATCAGCCCAGAGCCCTACGTGGGGCTCAAACTCACGGACCTCGAGATCGTGACCTGAGCTGAAGTCGGACGCTTAACCGACTGAGCCACCCGGGCGCCCCTAGACCCCATTAATTTTAATAAGAAACTGATAGCCATGAATAATAATGTAGCAACAACAGTAATTATCATTCCAAACTCTGTTGTAAGGCACATAAGTCCCTTTACAATTTGGAGCTTGCCCCTTGCTTTCCCATTTCAATTTTAATATACCGTGTCTTGGGCCTTAACTTCTAGACTCCCTGAATTGTTTGTGTTTTCCCCAAATAGTCTCACCTAACTCATGTTTTTGTGTCTTCAGTTGTATTGGTTTACCCTGGCAAACATATCTTTTTATTTTGAGCCCGAGCGGACACCTTACCTATGAAATCTTTCTGCTTTCCCCTGTCATAGCAAGTAGGGCTGACTACCTCGTCCTTTTCTGTTGGAACAATACACAATTTCTATCACAGCACCTATCACCTTTTATTGCATTTATCTGTCCACATGGGTCTGCTCCTCCTAGACTGTGTTCCTGGAAAGCAGGACCATTTTTCGCTTATGTGTTCCCAGGACCATACATCACACACTGCAGGCACTACAGACCAACTTGTTGAGAGAATCATGGGCCAGGTCCTATGGAAAAGTAAGTTTTTGACGGTTCCTTGAGCTATAGCTATAGAAAACCATTTAAGTTTTGGTACACGATTGATTCCCAAGTAGTTGTTATGTGGCCTCGGTAATCTGCCCCTTTCCTCTGATCTTTCCCAGTGGAGGGGCTGGAGAGTAGAGTTTCTTGAGGGTTCATCTAACTCTGACACATTCAACCCTCAGTGTCTGCTTTTATTTATTTTTTTAAGTTATTTATTTAGAACAAGTAGGGGAGGGGCAGAGAGAGAGAGAGAGAGAGAGAGAATTCCAAGCAGGCCCACTCTGTGGGGCTGTTTCTCACCACCATGAGATCATGACCTGAGCTGAAATCAAGAGCGGGATGCTTAATCAACCAAACAGCTCAGGCCCCCTACCCCTATTTGGTTCTGTTGTAGTTTACTGACATGTAACATATTTTTTGGCCCCAAGGGAAAAAAAATGTTGAGGTTTTGAATGGAAATAAAGATTTGAAGTTGGTACTTATTATTTTTTCTAAAGTAGATATCTTAAAGTAGATATCCCAAACAGTGGCTGAAACTTTAAACACCGAAAGTAGAATTCAAAATCAAACTAAAAAGGCAAGGAAGGGTGCCTGGGTGGCTCAGCCTTCAAGTATCTGACTTCGGCTCAGGTCATGATCTCACGGTTCGTGAGTTGGAGTCCCACATCGGGTGAGCTCGAGCCTTGCTTTGGGTGAGCACAAGCCCAGCTTGGGGTAAACTCAAGCCCTGTTTCAGGTGAGCCCTGTTTCTCTCTTTCTCTCTCTCTGCCCTTTCTGGGATTCTCTCTTTCTCTCTCTCTGCCCCTTGCTCACTTGTGCCCTCTCCCTTTCTCTCTCTCCAAAAAAAAAAAAAAAAAAGGCAAGAAAATGGCAAAATATAGGGTGTATTCAGGAAATAGCAAGTCCTCTGAGTGGCTAGGACACTGGGCATATGCCAGTGGGAAGACAGTGTTTGGAAAGCAAGGCTGCCTATATCGCAGAGGGGTTTTGGTATCAGGCTCCATAGTTTGTTCTTAAAAAAAAAGGAGCAATGGGAATGTCAATATGGCTCCAGTGTTTTGGATTAATGACATCCAAAGAGATAAAGAAGATAAAGGATTTTCAACCTTGAGTTATAGAATGACATTCTAGGAGCCTGAACTAATATGTTGGTAAAAATTGAAAAGTTAAGAAGACAAACATTGCAGTGGACAAATATTCTGGCCTTGGGTATGGATTAAATGCAGAGAGAGAGAGAAAGAAAATGAAACGTGACCCCTTATTTAATGTCTGCATGGAGAGGGGAACAAATCCCAGGAAGAGGGAAGCCAAGAAGTTTGAGAGGGATGGCAAGAGTTTGGTTTTAGATAACATTGACTTAGAGATGATAATGGAGTATTTTACAAGAATGTTTAATAGGAATCTGAAAAATTAAAAGTGGAAGAACCTGAAGGCAGGACTTAGGGCTGGGAGTTTGAAAGGGCCGAAGAAAGAATGTAAGCAGAAAACCTTGAGTCAAATGTCACGTAAAATCCGAATGTTCGATTTGAGCAGGACCTCAGAGATCAGGTAGTTAACTTTCTTATTTAATAGAGGAGGAAATTTAATGCCTGAGACTTCAAAGAAGGCTTAAGGAACTTACTTATATCCTTGCATTATGATTTACTCATCTATAAATGAAGGAGGGATTTGAGGCTAGTTTTTAACAGGAAAATCATAAAGTGACTGTTTCTGCCAAGCAAACATTTCATCATTATTCTTTTAATTCAGTAGGGAGAAATGATCTTGCCTGAAAGGCATGCTCTCTTAGTTATCCAAAATGTTTCATGTTTTTAAAAAATGAGATTAGTTTTAGATCCCAGATTACAATGAAGATATTAAATATAATACAGAATGAATGCTTAGGGATAGAGATAAAACTCAAGACCCAAGTTAAATGCTTTTAAAAAAAGCTGAGCTCATCCCTGTTTGTTTTCAAATACTCGAGGCTATAATTTGATAGCCCAAAGACAAGAAATGGAAAAAAAAACCCAATGGAGCCGACCCTGGTGTCCTAAAGTGACAACAGACCAATATGTAGATTTCCCAGGTCAAGCCTATGGAGGGAATGATGCATTCATCAGTCTGGCTAGACACCTGAGGTTAAGAATTGGTTTACGTAACAATTAGAGGACCGATGGGTGCTGCATTACTAGAAATTTCTCTTTGTATATACTCCCCTTGTCCACAGTCCCTAACTGTCATCTGAGATGGAAACTGAAAATCCCATCTGACTCCTTTCTTATTAGAAATCAAACACTCAGGAAAACTCGTCATAGCATAAAAAAACAAAGAAAATAAACTATAAAGGTTAGGTCTGATTATGGGGGTTATTTATTTATTTTTTTTCAGTGGTGCAGGGCACTACAATCTAGTTGAAAAGAAAATATATCAAGAGGAAATACTTGCTACATGGACCACTAATAATTAATATTCTTAATATTCAAAATGAGTTTTCAAAGCAGCAAGTATCAGAAAGTTACCCCTCCCCCCACATACCATATGGAATATTACGCAGCCATAAAAAATAATGAAATCTTGCCATTTGCAAAGATGTGGATGGAGCTAGAGAGTATGCATAGTAAGTGAGATAAGTCAGTCAGAGAAAGACAAATACCATATGATTTCATTCATATGGGGGATTTAAGAAACAAAACAGATGAACATAGGGATAAAAACAAAGAGAGAGAGAGAGAGAGGCAAACCATTAAGCAGACTCTTAACTATACAGGACACACTAAGGGTTGCTGGGGGGAGGGGAGTGGGGGTGGGTTAAATGGGTGATGGGTATTAAGGAGGGCACTCATTGTGATGAGCACTGAGTCTTATATATAAGTGCTGAATCACTAAATCCTACACCTGAAACCAATATTACACTGTATGTTAGCAAACTGGAATTCAAATAAAAACTTGGAACAGAAAAGAGTAAGAAAGTTGCCCCTAGAGGAAAACAAATAAATGGATAATGTTTTACCAAAGAAAAGTAAAAATCGCCAAAGACCGTAATAATCTTAATATTAATGAAAAAAGGCAGGACTTATTCTCTTTTTGCCAAAGCTCTGTCCAGTGGCCCGAGACCATCGTTACTTGTCTGTCTTTGGCAAAGATCAAAAGTGATGATAATATCCAGTGCTAGGGAAACCAGCATTCAGTTGGTAGGGGAATAAATGTTCTTCAGAAGATTTGGTAATTTGAACCATAATCTTAACGAATGTTCAAACTCTTTGTGCAGGGCAGACTTCTAAGAGACTCTACTTTTCCTGCTTCCTGTTCTATGTATTTGTACAATCTCCTCCCCTTGAGTGAGGGTGGGACTGTGAACATAATGGGATAGCCCTCCGGTAATTGGGTTACAGTATATGACAAAAGCAAAGAGATTTTGCAGATACAATGAAGGTTGCCAATCACTTGACTCTGAGTTAACCAAATGACAGATTATCTTCAGTGGGCCTGGCCTAATCAGGTAAGCGTTTTAAGGAAGAGTCTAGAGGTGCATGACAGGAAGTGTCAGCAGATGCTACTCTGTTGGATGGACTTGTGGAAGCAAACTGTCATGCTGTGAAGTTGGCCACGTGGCAGAGAATGGCAGGTGGTCTCTCGGAGCTGAGGAACAGACCTTCAACCACCAGAAGCTGAATTCTGCCAACAGCATTGAGCTTGGAAAGAACCTTGAGCCCCAGACGAGATTGCAGTCTTGGCTGACACCTCGAATGCAGCCTGGTGAGATGCCGAGAAGAAAATCCAGCTAAGCCCCGCCAGATTCCTGACCCTTAGAGTCTGTGAGGTAATAAATGTGTGTTGTTTGAAGCCTGGAAGTTCGTGGTAATTTGTTCCAAGGCAGTAGAAAAGTAACCACATACTTTGAGTAACTAAGTCTAACCTTGGGAAATTATCTGGAGGTAATCATCCGAAGCTCAAACAAACAAAAAACATATAAGGATGTTTATTTTAGCATTATTTATTGGTGGAAGACTAGAAATAAGCTAAAAGTCCCAACGGTAGCGGATTGATGAAACACGTTCTGCTGTATCATAATTATATGCAAGAATATAAACCACAGTGGTAACTGATTACATGAGTGGTAAAATGGTGGGTCAAGAAATTCATTTTCCATTTTCCTTTTCTTTGACAAAGATCTGTTGGTTTTTAAAAGAGCCTAATGCATGTGTAACTTAATATCATTCATCTCCATTCACTTTAAATGTCCAGTTCAATGACTTTGAGTGAGTTGATACACTTGTGAAGTTGTTTCCATAATCCAGTTTAAGAACACTCTATCACCCCAAAATATTTCCTTGTGCCTATTTGCGGCTGGTCCTTGCTTCTGCTCTCAGCCTCAGGCGACCACTGATCTGCTCTCTGTTTCTATGGTTTTGTGTTCTCTAGAATTTTCATATCATTGGAACTACATTTTATCATTACTTCTGGTCTTTGCCAAAGACAGACAAGTAATGATGGCCTGGGGCCATTGGACAGAGGTTTGGCAAAAAGAGAGTAAGTCTTGCCTTTCTTCATTAATGTTAAGATTTTTACGGTCTTTGGCAATTTTTACTTCTCCTTTGTAAAACATTATCCATTTATTTGTTTTCCTCTAGGGACAACTTTCTCATTCTTTTCTGTTCCAAGTTTTTATTTGAATTCCAGTTTGTTAACATACAGTGTAATATTGGTTTCAGGTGTAGGATTTAGTTTTTGTGTGCGGCTTTTATTTGCAATATTTTTGAGGTTCATCCATATTGTTCATTGGTATCTCTCAGGAGTTATTCCTTTTGTATTGCTAACTAGTATTCAATAATATGCTACACCTTGTTTATGCATTCATTGATTGATAGACATTTGCGTTTTCCTGGTGTTTAGCTATTATAAATAATGCATTCGTGGACAAGTCTTTGTGTGGACGTATATTTTCCTTTCTCCTGAGAAGATACCTGGGAATGGAATTGTTGGGTCATATGTTAGGTATATAGTCAACTTTTCAAGAAACCACCAAACTATTTTCCAAAGCGACTACCATTTTACATCACCATTAGCAACGTTTCTTCACATTCATGCCAACACCTGGAATTGCTGGTCTTTTTTATTGTCGTTCTACTGGTGTGTGGTTTTAATTTGCGTTTCCCTAACTATTAAGGTTGTTGAGGATATTTTCAGGTGTCCATTAGCCATTCATACACCTTTCTTGGATGACATGTCTGTCCAAATCATTTGCGCATTAAAAAAAATGAACTTGTTTATCTTACTAAGTTGTAAGTTATTTGTGCATTCCAGATACAAGTTCTTTATCAGGTACATCATTTACAAGTGCTTTATTTCAGCCTATACTTCTCTTTTCATTTTCCTAAGGCTATTTCTGAAGAGCAAACATTTTTAATTTTTTTTTATGAAACCCACTTTCCAATTTTTTTCTCTTATGGGTCAGGCTTCTGATGTCCCCCACACTGAATAAATGCTTGCCTAAACCAAGGTCGGGAAGATTTTCTTCCAGAAGTTTTATAGTTTTAGTGCTTATAATTAGGTCTATGTTCTACTTTGAATTAGTTTTTGTGTCTAATGTCAGCCAAGGATCTATGTTTGTTTGTTTTTTTCCCTAATGAATATCCAATTGTTTTAGCATCGTTTGCAGAAATAACTCTCCTTTCTCCATTAGATTGTCTTGGCCTCTTTGTCAAGACTCAGTTGACCATAAGGATGAGAGTTTATTTCTGGACTCTATATTTGTTCCAATGTTACGTTGATCCATATGTCTGTCCTTACTTCAGTATTATTACACTCTCTAGATTAGTATACCTTTATGACTACTTTTAAAATAACTTAATGCATATTCAACAAATTTGTATTTCTTTATTAAAAATTGCTTTGTCTATTCTAAGTCTTATATTTCCACATAGGTTTTAGGATCCTATTGTCAATATCTCTGAAAGGTGCCTGCTGGAATTTTGATAGGAATTGAGTTGAAGCTATATATAGAAGCTATATATAGAGCTATATATAGAGCTATATATACTGTATATAGCTATATATATATATACTATATATATAGCTATATATACTGTTATATTAGCAGTAATGTCTTATAATCCAATAATGTAGTATGTCTTTTTTCATTTAGACCTTCTTTAAATTTCTCTCAGCAATGTCTTGTAGTTTTCAGTGTATGTATCTTGCCTCTCTTTTATTAAATTTAATCCTAAATATTTTATTTTTCAATCTAATTATAGATAGAATTGTTTTCTTAATATCATTTTGAAATTGTTGGCCACTAGTAACTAGAAATACAATTGATTTTTTTAAGCAACTTCATTTTTTAGAGTGGTTTTAGGCTCATGGAAAGATCTGAGTGGAAGGTACAGAGATTTCCCATACAGCTTACTTTTATATGTGGATCTTGTATCCTGTGACATTGCTAAATTCATTTACAAGTTTAAATAGATATTTTTGGTAGATTTTAAAGGATTTTCTACATATAGATCTTGTAATCTGTGAATGAATAGTTTTAATTTTTCTTTCCAATCTGTATACCTTTAATTTATTTTTCTTGCCTGGTTGTCCTGGCTAGTACAATGTTGAACAGAAGTGGACATCCCAGAGTAGACATCTTTGCCTTGTTCCTGATGTTAGATGAAAAGTATTCAAATTTTCACCATTAAGTATGATGTCCTCTATGGTTTTTTTTTTTTATACATGCACTTATCAGATTGAGAACTATTCCTAGTTCCTTAACAGTTTTTATTGTGAACGGTGCTGGATTTTTAAAAATAACTTCTTATTTTGGGAAAGGTTAAGACTCATAGTAAGTTCCAAAAACAGTCCAGAGAGTTCTTGTTCACCCTACATCAAATTTCATTCAATTATAGTATTTTATACACCCATAGTGCATTGTCAAAAACAGAAAATCAGTGCAGGTACAATACTGTTAACCTAGGCACAGAAACTTTATTTGGATTGAGTATTGGACATTAACAAGACTATTCCTGCATAAATTGAAATGATCATGTGACCAGCCTTCCTTTCCTGAAGCAATCCTTACTTAATCACTGTCCCTAATTTTGTTAATATTTTGTTAAGGAGTTTGTGTCTATGTTCATGTGACATATTCTGTAGTTTTCTTGTGATATTTTTGTCCGGTTTTAATATTAGAATAATACTGACTTGATAAAAATGGGTTCTGAGTATTACCTCTGCCTGGAGTTTTTTGAATGATTTTGTATAGCATTGGTATTATTTCTTTCTCAAACATCACCAGAGAATCTATCAGGACCTGTCCCTTTACATGTGGGAAGACTTTAAAATACTAACTCAGTGCCTTTATTTGAAGCAGTAGAAAGAATTAGAAAAGATTTCTACTTCATGATATACATGCCCTTGGGTGAGGGGGAGTTTGTGAATTTGACAGGATGTATTCCCGTTGCTTGGTTATGTTATAACAAAAGCAAGGGAGAAGGGGCTTTGGAGACATAATTAAGGTCTCAAATCAGTTGATTTACAGTTTTAAGCATGAAATAATCAGGTAAAAACCCTTAAAAGAGGAAGTGGGTCCTTACTGAGGAGAGATTCTGTTGCTGGCCTTAAAGAAGTAAGCTGGTGGGGTGCCTGGGTGGCTCAGTCAGTTAAGTTCCCAACTTATGCTCAGGTCACGATCTTGCTGTTAGTGAGTTCGAGCCCCACATCAGGCTCCCTGCTGTCAGCACGGAGCCTGCTTCAGATCCTTCGTCCCCCTCTCTCTCTGCCCATCGCCCCTCTCAAAGATAAATAAACATTAAAAAAAGAATGAAGCTGGCATGTTGTGAGAGATAGTGGGAGAGGGCCACATGGCAGGAGACTTCACACTGTCTCCAGACTTAAGGGCAACTTCCAGCTGACTGCCCGCAAGAAATGAGCCATCAGTCATACTGCAGCAAGGAAATGAATTCTGCCAACAACTTTAATGAGCTTAGATGCCATCTTTCCCCAGTCAAGCCTCCAGATGAAAACCAGCCCTTTGCCATGTTGACTGTAGCCTTGTGAGACAGAGCAGGGAACGCAGCTAACTGTACCCAGACTCTCGACCCACAGAACTGAGATAACAAATGGATACCACTTTAAGATGCCAATTTTGTAGTAATTGGTTACACAGCAGTAGAAAACTAATATACTTGATCTATTCAGATTTTCTATTTCTTCATGACAGAGATTGGTTAAATTGTGCCTTTTAAGAAATTTTGCCATTTCATCTAAGTTGTCTAATTTTTTATCGTAAAGTTGTTCATAATATTTCCTTATAATCTGTGGTATGATCTGTACCTTTATTCCTCCTGATTTTGGTAATTTCTGTCTTCATTTTTCTTTGTCAGTCTTGGCTTATCAATTTTGTTGATATTTCAAAGAACCAATATTTAGATTAGTTGATTTTTTTTTCTGTTGTATTACTGCTTTATATTTCATTGCTTTCTTCTCTGCTTTTTATTTATTTTTTTTTTTACTGTTTATTTTGAGAGAGAGAGCACGCACAAGCTGTGTAGGGGCAGAGAGAGAATCTTAGCAGGCTCTGTGCTGACAGCACAGAGCCCGGCATGGAGCTCCAACTCGCTAACCATGAGATCATGATCTGAGCCAAAATCAAGAGTCGGATGCTTAACTGACTGAGCCACCCAGGTGCCCCTTCTCTCTTTATTATTTCCTTTTTGCTTAATTTGGTTTTGATTCCATTTCATTTTTGTTATCTTCTTAAAGTAGAGGCTTAAATCACTGAATTTAGATATTTTTCTCTAATATAAAATATTTAAAGCTGGAAATTTCCCTCTAGCCAATGCTTTAGATGCACCACATCAATTTTGATATGTTGTGTTTGACTTTCATTCAAGGTGTTTTTCCAAGCTCCCATGTGTTTTTTTTCTTTGACCTATGAGGTTACACGGTAGTGTGTTACTGAATTTCCAAATACTTTGGGATTACCCACATTTCTTTCGTTAATTTCTAATTTAATTAAAATGTGGTTGGACATACTTTGTTGTCAACCTTTTAAATTTATTGAGACTTGTTTTATGATCCAGAATATGGTCTATCCTAGAGAATATTCCACATGTACTTGAAAAGAATGTGTATTATGCTGTTGTTGGGTGCAGTATTTTATATATTAAGCTAGATTAAATCAGTTCAAGTCTTTATATCATTACAAATTTGCTATCTAGTTTCTCCTTCAGTTACTGAGACAAGAATATTGCAATCTCCAATCATAATTATTGACTTTTATTTCTTTTTTCAATTATGTTGATTTTGCTTATGTTTTTCTGGTTCTGCTGTTAGGTACAAATACATTTATAATTGTATCTTCTTGATTAATTGATTCTTTTATCATTATGAAATATCCCTCTTGGCATTTGGTAAAGTCTCTTTGCCTTAAAGACTATTTTGTCCGATGTTGACATAGCCACTCTAGCTTTCTAATGGTTACTGTTTGTGTGGTCTATTTTTTTCATCTTTTAATTTCCAACTTAGTTGTGGTTTTGAATCTGAAGAGTGTCTCCTGTAGACTGATTGTGGTTGGATCTTGCTGTTTTATCCAGTCTAACAATTTCTTGCCTATGAATAAAGCATCCAGTTCCTTAATATTTTATGTGTTTTTTGATGAGATTGGCTTTACACCTGCCATTGTGGTATCTGTTTTCTGTCTCGTGTACTTTTTGTTCTTCTGTCCCTTCTACACTACCCTTTTTTTGTGTGTTAAATACTTTTTAGTGTATCATGTTTATTCCTTTGTTAACTTTTTGAATATTTTTTGTTATTTTCTTACTAGTTACACTAAGGGAATATTTAACTAATATTTAACTAATTATGGTTTACTTCAGGTTAATGCTGATTTAATTCTAGTAAGATACAGTAACTCCGCGAACAATATATCGCTCCATTTCTCTCTTCCTCCTTTGTGCTATTACCTACACACACATATTTCATTTATATATGTATATTCACACACTTATATTTCATTTATACGTTACATAGTCAACAAAAAGTTTTACAATTATTATTAAAGTTTATTTTGAAAGGAAACTAAGAGAAATGTCTTTTAATGCACTTATATATCTGCCATTTCTAGTGCTTTTCATTTCTCCCTATTGATTTAAGTTTCTGTCTGGGAACATTTTATTAGGCCTGAGGGGCTCCTTTAACACTACCTGTAGGTTGGGTGCCTGGCTGGCTCAGTCGGTTAAGGGTCTGACTTAGGCTCAGGTCATGATCACATGGTTCATGGGTTTGAGCCCCGTGTCGGGCTCTGTGCTGACAGCTCAGAGACTGGACCCTGCTTCGGATTCTGTGTCTTCCTCTCTCTCTTCCCCTCCCCAGCTCGTCTTCTTTCTCTTTCTCTCTCTCAAAAAATGAATAAACATTAAAAAAATTAAAAAATAAATAAAATAAATAAAAAATACTACTTGTAGGTTAGGCCTGGTTGTAATGGATTCTTTCAGTTTCTGTTGCTTTGGAATATGTTATTTTGCCTTCATTTTTTGGGAAATCGTTTTTCTGGTTACAGAATTCTTGGTTGATGGGCTTTTATTTTTGTTTTTTGTTTTTGTTTTTGAAATCAGCACTTGACTATGTCATTCTACTGCCTTCTGGCCTCCATTGTTTCTAGTGCTAAGTCAATCATCAATCATATTGTTTCACTGTAAATAGTAAGTGATTTTTCTCTTGCTGCTTTTAAGATTTTTTTCTCTGTGTGTGTTTCAGAGGCTTGACTATGATATGTTTAGGTGTGAATTCTGTTGTTTCTGCTATGTGGGATACATGGAGCTTCTAAGATTTGTAGATTATTTTTTATCAAATTTGGGGAGATTTTAGTGACTGTTTCCCCACATATGTGTTTTTCCTTTTCCTTTCCCTCATTTCCTTCTGGCATTCTCATTTCATATATGTTGGGATGCTTAACATTGTCCCACATATCTCTGGGGCCCTGTTAATTTTATAAAAATCTTATTTTATTTTAATTAGACTGAGATAATTTCTATTGATCTTTCTTTCAATTCATTGATACTTTCTTCTTTCCTCTCAAATCTGCTATTGACCATAATATAAATTTTTCATATCGATTATTGTACTTTTTAATTCTAGAATTTCCATTTGGTTCTTTTTCATAGTTCTGTTTCTCTACTGAGAGTGTCCCTGTTTGTTGAGTTGTTATTATATATATTTTTCTTTAATTCTTTGAATATAGTTTTTAAGACAAATTCTTTGGAGATATTTATCGTAGCTGCCTTACATTCTAAGTTTGCTAAATACATCATTTGGGGCTACTCAGAGTCAGTTTCTATTGAGTACTTTTTTTTTTAATGCTTATTTATTTTTGAGAGACAGAACACGTGTGCATGGGGGAGGGGAGAGAGGGAGAGGGGAACAGAAGGTCCGAAGTGGGCTCTGTGCTGACAGCAGAGAGCCTGACGTGAGGTTCAAACCCACTAACTGTGACATCATGACCTGAGCCGAAGTCAGACGCTCAACTGACTGAGCCACCAAGTACCAGTACGTTTTCCCCCAGTACTAGTCACACTTTACTGATTGCTTAAATATTAAAATTTTAGATAATATATTGTAGCAACTCTTAATCCTGATTTATTTTTCTGAGGATTTGTTGTTGTTGTTTAAGTAATGTCCGTAGACTTGAACTTATATTATTTATTCCCCATGACATATAGCTACTGAGGTTGACTCTGTGTCTGCATAACATAGTGGTCGGTCAAGATTTAGGCAGAGAGGAATAAACCCGAGCACATAAAGTCAACTAATATTTGACAAAAGGGCCAAGAATTCTCCATGAAAGAATAATACTCTTTTAGTAAATGATGTTGGGTAATTAAATATGCACATGTGAAAGAATGAAACAGGACCCCTATCTCATTACCGTTCACAAAAATAAACTTCAGATGGATTAAAGACTGGAATGTAAAATGTGAAGCCAGGGAACTGTGAGAAGAAAACAGGAATAAGGCCACTTGACATGGGTCTTGAGAGTGATTTTTTTGGATCTGACTCCTAAGACACAAGCAACCAAATAAAAATAAACCAGTGGGATAACATCAAACTAAAGAGCTTCTGCACAGCAAAGGAAATCACTGCCAAAGTGAAAAGGCAACCTACAGAGTGAGAAAAGGTGTTTGCAAACTGTATATCTGATAAGGGGTTAACATTCAAAATAGATAAAGAATTTGTCCAAGTCAATAGCAAAAAGAAAAAAAAAAAGAAAAGAAAAATCAAATAACCAATTAGAAAATAGGCAAAGGACCTGAAAAGACGTTTTTCCAAGAAAAAAAATGCAAAAAGCCAATAGGTATATTAAAAGATGCTCAACATCACTAGTCATTAGGGAAATGCAGATTAAAACCATATAAGATATCACTTCATGTCTGTTAGAATGGCCACCGCCTAAAAGACAAGAGAGAGCAATGCTGGTGAGGATGGGGAGAAAAGGAAACCTTTGTGCACTATTGATGAGATTGTAAATTTCTATGGGCAATAGTATTCAGGATCCTGAAAACATTAAAATGAGAACTATTATATATATGATCTAGCAATTCTGCTTCTGGGAATATGTCCAAAGAAAACAAAAACACAAACTCAGATAGCTACACCCTCATGTTCATTGCAGCATTATTTACCATAGCCAAGACATGGAAATAACTTTGGTGTCCATCAATGGATGAATAGATAAAGGAGATGAGACAGGGGCACCTGGGTGACTCAGTTGGTTGAGCCTCCGACTTCGGTTCAGTTCACGATCTTGCGGTTCGTGAGTTCAAGCCCCACCTTGGGCTCTGTGCCGATAGCTCAGAACCTGGAACCCGCTTCAGATTCTGTGTCTCCCTTTCTCTCTGACTCTCTCCTGCTTGCACTCTGTCTGTCTCTCTCTCAAAAATAAACATTAAAAAAATAAAAAAAAGAAGTTGAGATATCACACACACTGGAATATTATTCAGCCATCAAAATGAGTAAATTCTACCATTTTGAGACACCATGAATGGAACTGGACGGCATTATGCTGAGTGAAACAAGTCATATAGAGACAGACAAATGCTGTATGATTTCACTTATATGTGGAATCTAACAAACAAACAAACAAACAACTCTCCCTCTAACTCATAGGAAAGGAGATCAGACATATGGCTACCACAGGTTGGGGCTGAGAGCAAGGCTAATTAGAGGAAGGTGGTCAAAAGGTAAAAATTTCTGAGGGGTGCCTGGGTGATTCAGTTGGTTAAGCCTCCGACTCTTGATTTCAGCCAATGTCATGATCTCAGGGTTGTGAGATTGAGCCCTGCGTGAGGCTCTGTGCTGACAGTGCAGAGCCTGCTTGGGATTCTCTCTCTCCCTCTCTCTCTGCCCCTCCCCTGCTCCCTCTCTCTCTCTTTCAAAATACATAAATAAACTTAAATCAATTTCCTGTTATAAGATAATGAGTCCTAGGGGTGTAATGTACAACATGATGACTACAGCTAACACTACGGTGTGATATATAAGAAACTTGTTAGAGAATAAATCCTAAGTGTTCTCATCACAAGTAGAATATTTTTTTTCTTTTATTCTTTTCTTTATGTTGTATCTTTATGAGATGATGGATGTTAGCTGAACCTATTGTGATAATCACTTCACAATATATGTAAATCAAACTATCATGCTGCACCCCCTAAACTCATACAGCACTGCATGTCAATCATTTTTCAGTAAAACTGGAAAGAACACTTTGAGCTCATCAAGCTTACGTTCTGCTAACCAATCTTTGTGTGGGTCAGGAAGCACATTCAGAATTTTACCATTCCTAGCTCTTCCTTAACTATAACTTCCCACCAGGGTCCTTCAAGTCTCCACTGCACACGTGTATTGGTTCCCAGTAGGCCAGGAATGTGTGGATCTAATCCTTCCATGGATCTCTCACGTCCAAGTTTTCCCTGTTTAATTTCTCATTGGTTTGTCACTTGCCCCAACTAGGATTGCATCCTCTGCCTGCAAAAGCTAAACAGGTTTCCTCTTTTGCTCCCTGCGGGGTTTGCCACTTTTAGCGGACCAAACTAAGGGATTTTGACCCACCTACCCCCACCCAAATCTGGCACCAAAGCTGATGGTTTCCATGGCCAACTTCAGGCTGGTAAAACTGCTGATCTCCCTGTTTGATTTGGAATGAGAGATGAGAATGGTCTCCGTGAAGAAGGTCGCAGAGTCCCGCTGCCCTTACCTGGAACGCTACAAAATTTTCAAGAATAAATAAATATCAGCTCGTTGTCTGCCGTTTGTTAATTTGCAGAGTCCTAAAATATTGTTTTCATAATTTTTCTAGTTTTGTACATGCTTTTCCCCTGAGAGGATTTGCTGAGCTCTTAGCACTACCACGGCTGGAAGTTCCAAGTTATTTATGACTCATATGTTAAACAAATCATTAAGTTGGATTTTAGAGTCACTAGAAGAGCCCAGTGTAGAGCACTGTTTCAGGTCTGTAAAGCTCTTGATCACAGACCAGAGGTGGTTCCATATCCTTACATTGTCCCTCTTGGATTTCCTGATCTGTATACATGACTGGCTCACCATGGTTCTTTATAACGTTATGAGCAAGACATAGCATGCATATTTGGTCTCAAGCATCATCCCTAATACATGAAGCAAAACTCCAGCAAACACGGTTGGCCAACATTGCATTTCAGTTGATTACTATTGGGTAGGCCATATGGAAGATCTTTATGGTGATGAAAATAAATGCTGGGTAAGAAACCAGAAAACCAGGAATTACAATCATTTTATTAAAGAGCAGAGTCCCAATAAAAGAGAAATAAATAAAATGTCCTAGCTACAAAACCCCACCTGGAATCTACTCTCCAAACCACAATCTTCCTATTGATCAAAAGCATCTAACTTCTGAGCTAGACATTACGCAGATGAGCAGATTTTGATTTAATGAACCACATTTCAGTAGCATGGGTTTGCCTGGATTCATTTCGATTGCCACGATCCCCTTAATCAATGACTTGTAAAAGAAATGTTTCCATTTTCAAGACTAAGTTTTATTTTGCACAAAACGGTTTTCATTTCATTGTACACAGTGCATCTTGTTCTCTGGCAAGAAGTCCAGGTGTATGGGAAGATGAGTACTTTATTGAGTTACTCGTTTCCAGAGCAGTGACTATTTATATGAATAAAATGAAGTTTAATAAATTGTCTGGTAATGCCAGGCTTATGAATATAAATGTATAAAGCATACAAAAGAAAACTGATGTCTGCCAGCCTAAAAATACACTGAAAGAAGAAAGGAACTGCAAAATTGTACAAGCTTGGCTGTTCCTACTTTTACTGTTCTTTTTGACAGGCATCCTGCCAGGGAGCTTGGTACCCAGGGCTGACTCAATCTCAAGAGTGAGAGCGGCAGCTTAGTGTAACCCACTTGCTGACTGATACCCTACCAAGAGTGTCTGACAGACAGGAGCCATTCACTCTGAGGGGTAATGTGACTCTCCTTCAAAATGGATAGTTTAATAAACCAAGCATCAGAATGGAATTAAGGAAGTCTTAAATTCCCCAGTCTCCAACTCCCAATTCTTTTGCTAAAGAGAAAACACACATGGAAATGTAAGGAGTCCCTTACAAGTAGAATAGACTTGGGATGAGACAAGGCTGTCCCTCAAAAGTCTACAGCTTGGAAGAAATCTCAAGAAACAAAAAATGTACCTTGCCTGAATTTTATTGCGAGCTGAAAAATGTCGATGACCAGCAGTCTCTTTTCTGTGAAGGGAGACCTGTGAGGTTGTCTTTTGGATCGCAGAGGACAGGGGCCATTTCATGGCACCCAACGAACTCTCAAGGAAAGAATGATAATAATGGTAGATAGGGATCCTATGTACTGTCAAAACACTTGTCAAGGGGAGTCTTGCTCTTTCCTTTCTTTCTTGGCCAACCTTCTTAGAAAATTAGACTTCATTTTCTGTTTTCACTTCCTCCCCTCTCAGCCCATAACAAGAGCACTGGGGGTAAGAGTGCACAATCTGTACTCTTTGATTTCAATCTTGGAATGATGCACAGATTTGACTATGTGATTTAAGTCATATCCTCTTTCCATTCTTGCCACATAAAGTGGTTTCTAATATTTTTCTTTGCTCTCTGGCCTCAACTATTAGCACATTCTCAGATTTAGCTTTGACCGTCCCATAACTGGCCGATCGTGCAACTCTTGTCCAGATAGATGGTCCCCATAGGTCTCCATCTGTGCATTTTTCTCATTAGGGGCTTTATTCCCCACTTTAAGCATTACTTTCTTGCTTCCCCCCCAACCAGATAGGATACCATCATCTCAAAAAATTGGGTGAAAGAAAGACTAAGTGTCTTCTCTGAGGTTAATGGAAATTGGATTTTTTTCCTATCCCATTTTTCACAAAACAGGGATTGAGGTTTTTGACAACAAAAACAGAAATGGGGAACAAAGTATACTTTTCTGTAAGGGGCTGCTTTCTAGAGGCTCTCTGTCACTCACTTTGTAGGTGTTGATTGATCCAAGCAGGCGGCCATTTCCTTAGACAATTAAAGGAATCCAGAAGGGAGAGGAATCCTCTCCCAGAAGGAACTGACTGGCAAAGGGCTCGGTTGTCACCAAATAGGTATTTGATGGCGAATATATGAAGCCACTATCCCACAACTTTACTGGGCAAGCTTATCACAGTGGAATTACTGCTGATCTCCTGCTGGAATTGGTGAGGTAAAGCAGATTCATTTCAGTCTAGCTCTTGGATGATTCTCCCAGTGCCAAAATTCTGGAGGAACTGCCGAGCCTGCCAATGTTGGGCCCCACAAACCCCCTGTAGCATGTAGACATGAGCCCCAAGATTAGTCTGTCCTCAGCCAGGCATCTCCAGGTCATGGTGAGTTGGACCTTCAGGCCACCTATCCTGTACATTCCTAAGGGTAAAGCTGTAGATTTTGGGGTGAAGGCTGAACCAGGCATGGGGGGTGAAGACAGACAGTAGAGCAAAGTGCAGAAACAGAAAGGCTGCAAGTTGAGGACAGTAATCTGCCCCTGGCTCACTGGGATCCCTCAGCTCTTCACACAGAAATGGTTCAGAGCCCCAGACAGCACAAGGAGACTTCTCTTTGAAAGATTTTCGCAGGCATGCAGTTGGGGCCTTTTCTGTTCGGGCACTTGGGCTTATGCGGTTGGCAGAGCAGATACAGAAGAGCAGCCTACGTGAATAAAAATACCATGAATGATGTTTTTGCTACTCTCACTGGGATTAACAATTACTTTTTAAATTGTTTTTGCCATCCGTCAAAGACTTTTGGTGCGTTGGGAGCGGGACAGACCGTTTTTTTCCTGATTTGACAGGGGGTAATCGTGCTTCATCATCAGGCTAAGTGAGAAGGCATCCCATTCAAGTCTTCCTCCTTAGCTGGCACCTGCCCTTTCTGTTCATGGTCCAAAAATATACTCTAGAAGATGTCATTTTGGGCCAGAAAGTTGAATCCATGATTTCTAGGACTTTTCCTTTGAGGGAAGAAATATTTAGCAAGCCTTCTTTAGTTCAGTAGGAGTCTCATATTAATGGGGGTACTTTTATATATAGTCACTTTGTATAAAATTAAATGCATGTAAAATAATCAGGGTATAGTGCCCTTCTGTGACTTGCTTCTCCCATTCCACTCCATGCTATGTTTTTAAAAACTATATGAATATAGCTGTGGTTCATTAATTCGTTTTCATGGCAATTAGATAATGAAAATGATGTAATTATATATTGCAACTTTTAGTTTTCCACTTTACAATTAAGGGGCATTTAGGTTGCTCTGTCATAATTATAGACGCCGCTGCTATGGATAATCTTGTACTTATCTCCTGCCACGTGTTCAAGGATTTCTCTAACGTAAATGTATAGTAGTGGAATTGCCGAGTCTTTGGACTACGTGTATATTAAACTTTATTTTTTTTAAATGTTTATTTTGAGAGAGAGAGAGAGAGACAGAGTGAGAGGGTGCACACGTGCAAGCAGGGGAGGGACAGAAAGAGAAAGAGAGAGAGGGAGAGAGAGAATCCCAAGCAGGCTCCAATGGGGGCTTGATCCCATGAACTGTGAGATCATGAACTGAGCCAAAATCAAGAGCCCACTGAGCCACACAGGTACCCCTGTTAACCTTTAATTAAGTAATGCCAAACTTTTGTTTTCCAAAGTATGATGTACATTCCCATTTGTAGTGTATGAAAGTTCCCATAACTCTACATATTCACCGACTCTTTGATACTGTGTAAATTTTAAATTTTTGTCAATTTGATGAATATGGTTTTAATGTGTATTTTAATGATTTCTAAAATATTTGAGCATCTTTGGCAAAGTTTATTAGTAATTTGTATTTTTTCGTCCGTGAAATGATCAAACGTTGCGTCTATTTTATTGATTTATAGAAATTCTTTATATATTTGGGTTACTAATCCCTTGTCAATTATATATCTTGCAAACATTTACCACTTCTCTACTTGTCTTATTCTTGTTTGTGAGGTCTTTTCATGGAACAGAAGTCATTCATTTTAATGTAGTTGAATTTATGCATTGTTTTCTTTATGGTTTTCATTTTCTGTAACGTTTTCTTCCTATATTTTCTTCTAAAGATTTTGAAATTTTGCCTTTCATATTTTATTTTTTTATTCATCCTGAATTGCTTTTATTTTATGTTATGAGGCACAAGTTCACTTTAATTTTTTTATATGTATATTTAATCCCTAAATCAGAAAGGGTCCTTCCTTTATCAGTGTTATGAAGACCAGTCTGACATATATCAGGTATGCATATATGCATATGTCGATTTCTGGGCTATTTTGTTTGTTTCGTTCATCTTTTTACTGATACCTGCAGTATTGCTTTGCAATTTTAGTTCTTAGAGTTTTCTTTCAGCTGTCATGTCTGGTCATATTTTGACTATTATCTAGTCTTTGTTTTTCTGTGTAAATTCTAGAGTTACCTTGTATATAGACAAAACCAAGTAGGAAGTGTTATTGGAATTACATTATATCTATATATTGTATGGGGATAACATCTTTATGTTATCAAATCTTTCCACATGGATTTCTAAGTCTTTCAATGTTTCTGAAGTCAGATTCTTAATTCTTACACATATTATAACTCTATTGTTAGTTGTGATTTATATATACATATATATATATATATTTAAATATATCATTTCTTTTTGAAAACTTCATTTTCTAACTATTGTTGCTGGAGGGAAATATAATTGAATTTTGCATGTTGCTTTCATATTCATCAATTTTATTGGACTATGAATAACTAATAATTTGCCCATATTTTTTTTGTGCTTTTATTAAATGTACAAATCATAAATCTATACACTGTGTTTGTTTTTATTTCTCAATCCTCTGTCTATTGTTCTTAGGGAATTAAAAATAACATTCAATCATTGAGCGTGCTCTTTGCTGTGGAAATTTGTCCTTCTCATCACTACTAATTGTGAACTTTATCAGCAGGTTTTCTGCATCTGTTGGGATATTTGTCTTTTGCTAATCTGTTAATGTGATATATTATAATAACATATTTTCTAATGTGTTAACTTGATACTAGTCTTTGGCCCTAGAGAGTTATCTTATTATACGTTGTTGGATTCAGCTTGCTAATATTTGCTTACGATTTCTGTGTCTATGTTCAAGAAAAAGAAAGTCCTATAATTTTCTTTCTCACAATTTCTTTGCTGTTTTATAGTATGTTATACTAGTAGGATAATGTTATGCTAGTTATGATATACTAGTATATACTAGTATACATACACTAGTTATGATATACCAGTACGATAAAATAAGTTGTGTGGCATTCACTTCCTCACCTTTAAAGAGTTTGTTAAAGATGTAGAATTCGGCTATAAAACCAAATGAGCTTGATGTTTGTTGACTTTGTAGAAAAATTTGACTCTACAAATGAATCCATTTAGTGGTTATGGGAACATTCAGACTTTCAAGCCCCCTTATTCATGGAGATATAGTTCACATGTCATAAAATTCACCTCTTAAAGTGTATAGTTCAATCTTGTACAACCATCCCTGCCATCTAATTCCAGAAGATTTTCATTGTCCATCAAAAAAACACTGTTCCTATTAGCATTTACTCTGTATCCTCCCCTCTCTCCAGTGCGTGACAACCACTTTCTACCTCTTTTGGGCATTTCATATGAATGGAATCGTACATTGTGTAATCTTTTTGGTTGCTTTCACTTAGCAGGTGTTTTCAAAGTTCATCCATGTTGTAGAATGTATCAGCACTTCATTCCATTCTAAGGCTGAATAATATTCCATTGTAAAAATATACCACATTTGGTTTTTCTACTCATTAATCCATGGACACTTATGTTCCCTCCCTCTTTTGTCTATTATGAAAGATGTTGCTATGAATATTAATGTACATGTTTTTAGGTAGACATATATTTTCAATTCTCTTGGATATATACCTAGGAATTGTTGTGTCATAGAATGCCTCTTTAACTTTTTGAGGAATTGTGAAACTGCTTTCCAAAGTGACTACATCCTTTTACATTCCCATCATTAATATGCAAGGGTTTCAATTTACCTACATCCTTGTGAATACTTGGTATTCTCTGTTTTTGTTTTTTGTGGGTTTTTTTTTTGTTTGTTTTCTTGTTTTTAGCCATCCTAGTGTCGGCAAAGTGGTATCTACTCATCTTTGAATCAGTAATTGATATTTTTAGAACTTTGTCCATTTTAACCAAGTTATCAAATTTTTAAGCATTAAGTTAATGATAATATCCTTCTCTTCAACATGTATATTGATAGCCTTTTTCATTCCTTTTAAAACTTTGTGTGTTCCTCTTTCATTTGTGATGAGTATTTAGGTATCTGTCAATTAATTATTATTTTCAAAGAAAGAACATTTTCTTTGTTAATATTCTGTCATGTATCTTTCCATTTTATTTATTTCTGTTCTTATATTTATAATCTCATCTTTTTCTATTGTCCTTGGGCTTATCTGTTTTCTTTTAACTTCCTAATTTGGAGGCTTAATTCATTAATTTTGAGCCTTTTTTCTTTTTCTAATATACTCTTCTAAAATTTATTATTTCTTTCTACACATTGCTTTAGCTATATCTCACAGTAATATACAATGTTTTATTATTGTTGCACTCAAATTATTTTCCAGTTTCCATTATAGCTTACACTTTGACCCATGGTTGTTTTTGGTCTTGATTTTGATTTTTCAGATGTATACCTTTAAACTGATACTTATTACTACTGATATTTTCTACTGATTTATATCATTTTGTAGTTAGAGAAATGTTATCTGTGTAAAACCAAGTCTGAAATATATTGAGATCTGATTTATGGTCTAGAAATTGGTCAATTTTCATAAATGATTCATGTGTACTCTAAAAGGATGTGTATTCTTTAGTTGAGTGCAATGTTTCAAATATGTCCATTATTAGCTCAAGCTTAAAATATTTTTCAAATATTCTATGCATTTCCTCATTTTTGTCTACTTCATCTATTATTTACTGAGAGCTGTGTTAAAGTCTGATTTGGTGATGGATTTGTCATTTTTTTTTTTATATTTCTGAAAACCTTTGCCTTTTATATTTTGTTGGTATATTATTAGAAGCCTATAAGTTTATAACTATTCAGCTTTCTTCGTGATTTATTTATTTTTTAAGTGTAATTACATTCTATTGTTATATGTTTTACTTAAACTTTCTATTTTTCCTGATAATTGAATAATTGCACCCACTTTCTGTATATATATTTTTATATTTTTACCCTTTAATCTTTTTGAGTCCTTGAATTTTAGATGTATTGTTTTTGTAAAAAAGTCTGAAAATTCTTGTGTTTTGACTGGTGATTAAATTGTCCATTTACAACCATTTTTATTTTCAATATATTTATATTTTTCTCTACCATATAATTAGTGCTTTATTTTTGCTCTACTCTTTGTCTCTTTCATTTTCTGCCTTTCTTATATCATTGTGCTTCATTAATATCTCCCCATCACTCTATTTTTCTTACTACTATATTGGACGTTATATACTCTATATTCTTTTTAAAGGTTGCCTGAGAAATCTTAACGTGCATATTTAACTTGAAGTTTAAATCAAAATGTTTGCCTTCCTTTCAGATAATTCCCAGACCATAACATCTTTTTTTTTTTTTTACATTTATTTATTTTTGAGAGACAGAGAGAGAGAGTGAGAGTCGGGGAGGGGCAGAGAGAGAGAGAGGGAGACACAGGATCGGAAGCAGGCTCCAGGCTCTGAGCTGTCAGCACAGAGCCCGTGGCGGGGCTCGAACCCACAGACCGTGAGATCATGACCTGAGCCGAAGTCGGTCGCTCAACTGACTGAGCCACCCAGGCGCCCCAACCATAACATATTTAAGTCTGATCACCTTGTCCAGATTTATATGCTGTTATTTTTTTCAGGATTTTATCTCTATCTCAAAATGTGAAATCCCCTAAATTAGGCACTATTTTTTTACTATTTAATACCAACACTATTTGTTTAGTCATCTCTTTTTTCACCCCCTCTCACCCTTCCTTTGTGCACCTTACATTTTCTTCATGGAAGCATTCTTGTTCTACCTCTTGTATAACTTCCTTTGGTTGTGTTGATATTAAAATTTCTCTTTTGTTGTAAAAATGTCTTTATTTAGCCCTTGTTTTAAAACATATTTTCAGTAGGTAAACATTTCTAGGCTGACAGCTTTTTTGCTCTCCACTCTTTGGAGATAGTATTCTAACATCATCTGGCTTCCATTTCTGTTCTTGAGAGCCCAGTTGTCTTAACACTGATTTCTTTGTAAATAATCTGTCTTTGTTCTCCTTCCTCCCACCTCCTGGCTCCTTATATCCCACTATTTATCTTTATTTCTTTGGTGTCCTGGGGCTTCCCTATGCTGTTTCTAGTTGTTTCTATGTACATTCTGCTTAAGACTTATTGTTAGGCATCTTGAATATGAAGATAGACATATTTGATCAAGTCTGGAAAATTCTCAGCCATTCTCTCTTCAAGTATTGCCTATCCCTAATTTTCTTTAGTGTATTTTTTTGAGATTACAATTAGGCATATGGTAACCCATTTTTACTCCATCTTCTATACATTTTAACATTTAAAAAATATTTTCTGTGTCTTTGTCTCCTTGTGCTGCATTTTTCAGATTTCTCTTCTACTTTACCAATTACTTCCTTGGGTGTACGTAATCTGCTGTTTAATCCACCCACTGAATTTTTAATTTTAATTTTTTATTATTTCAGGCATTCTATTTGGTCCTACTTTGCCTGATTGTCTCTTATTTCTGCACCATGCTTTCATTTTTTTAAAAATGTTAAAAATCCTTATTTTATATTTTGGTTCTAATAATTCCAGTATCTGCTGATTTAGCAGATCTGTTCTGAAGTCTCTGACTCTCACTCATGGTGGCTTATTTTTTGTGTGTTTAGGGCATTTTGGCTAGGAGGGACCTCATGTTCCTTGGGAATTTATATGTGGGCATTACTTGAGGCATGGATATAAAGTGCATTTGTGTTTTCCTTCTTGCAAGGGCTTGGGGGAAAATAAATCAATCCATGGCACTTTTTAAATTTTTAGCTTGAGGATTTTCAGGTCCCATTTTAGGTAATGTAAATTTAAGACACATGTCCATGTCTGATTGAGCTGGTGGTTGGAAGTTTTCATAGGAAACATGTTAGCCTTACTTGCTTTTCCTCTCAGAGTCTAGACTGAGCCATTCGAATTCTTCTCTGCAGATTGTTTCCTATATTTCCTACTCCCTTTCTGCTCTGGTTTTTTCACATTTTGGGGTTCTGGCTCTATGTGGGGATCTCTGATTGGTTCTTTTCACTACATGGACTCATTAAAATTCAGGATCTTTGCCCCTATGGATAAACAGATGCTCTCAGCGTGAAAACCAGTTTCATAGTCACTGCTCTGGATCAGTCTTTCCTGTTGTTTGTAGCCCCTCTTGTTCTTATATTCCTGTCAACTCAGCTGTGTTCCGATATTTTAAAATATACTTTATCCAACATTTTCTTTAGCTGTATTATAGGCCATGTTGCCTGGCATTGAAGACCACTGGTCCCTGCTTTAAGTTGATTTGGGCGGGCTCATTCCTTGGCATCTTTTTTTTTATAAGCCTCTATCTTTTATTATCCTGTATTTGTGTTTTGCTTCTGATTTCCATATTTTATTCACCTTCAGGCCAGGAAGAAGGCTGTTCTGAGTCACTGCTCACTGAACATACAAAGCTATTTTGGTGCATCGCTTTAGGTGTTCCCCGTTGAATTGAGTTCAGACCTAAGTTAACTTTTTCATCTGGTAATATGCCCCCAGTGTCCCAGCACTGAGTCATTCTGGGTCCAACCCCTCTTGCTCTTCAGCTGCTCAGCTATTACATCTTCTCTTATGATAACACTCAGGACCTTTTCAGTTTTACTCCATTCATCTTGTTTCTGCCCCTTCCCAGCTTCTGGAAAAGGGGGGGGTGTCTCATGGTTCTTCACATGTCTGCATCTTTGTTCTTTGTCACTCATTTAACATTTCTTTAAAAAAATTCTCATTCTTATTGACTTTTCCTTTAAAAATTTCTTATTCTTGTTGCTTGCACATCAAAATTGCTGATCAGGCCTATATCTGTAAGCCACACGCGAAACGATTCTTAGCCATGAATATTTAATAGATGCAGACCTATTATTTGTGAACTTTGCTTGGGTATTTTCTATGTTCTATGTTTCTATGTTTTCTATGTCTTGCTATATCCAAGTATATAGCGTTATCTTATTTAGTCCTCCCAGTTACCTCAAGATATCATTGAAAATTCCCATTTTATGGTCGAGGAAGTTGAAGCATCTACAGATTAACTGACATGCCTACATCTTATTGCTATTGAATAGTATGGATGGCTTTGACCCAGACAGTTGATTTCAGAGCCCATATCTTTACCAGTATGAAATACCGCTTTCCAATACATTAAAAAAATGTATGTACAGTAACTAGCATTGTCCATGTGACACAGCAGGCACTCAACAAGGGTTTGTTCCTCTCCTCATCTCATTCACATTCTCAGATCCATATAATATGGGGGGGCTAGTGGGATTTCTTTACAACAAGGCTCTAAAGTTGACCATGTAGGTGACTGGGAACCTAATTACAATAAAGGAAGCTTTGGACTCATGTTATAAACCCTTGAGATTAGAACAGACTCTCTAGACAACTGACTGGATTGTTTCTGAACCCTGATTAAAAAATCACATGTAAATTTCTAAATCTGACTTGGGCTAGAGACCTCCTTCCTTAATATAGCAAATTGGGTAAGCTTCTTTCTAAAATCAACTCTTGATTGAGGTTGGATATCAGAATCTTGTTATCAATATCTTTATGCATCACTAACTTCCTTTACAAACTTTTTTTTTTACTACGAAGCACCCATATTTGATCTTGAATCTCTGTGTTGAATGCTAAGCAGCAATGACAAACTCCATAACTTGTATACTCTAGATTTGTCTTCCTTGTTTAGAAAACTAGATATGGCAGAAATAACCATGCAATTAATGAAAAATGCTGAGCACAGACATACATGTTCGACAACCCTCTCAGAGTGCACAGACCCTGGGCTCAGATGTACTAGCAGCCAGACCATCAGTGGTCTCTAGGTGGCTCAGCTCTTAAACCTTGGACAGTCCATGATGGTAATCAAGTCCAACGCCTTTATTTTGCAGATGAGGAAATGAGGGCTCAGAGAAGAGAAGCAATTTACAGGCTGGTCACCTTTGAATACTGTGCCACAGAAACGTGGGATCCAGCCATTTCTTGTGTGTGTGTGTGTGTGTGTGTGTGTGTTTAGAACAAAGAACATTTGCTTGACCTAGTTGCTTTTATAAATAGCTCCACAACTGAATGTGATAGCATAACAAACTGTATTATTACTACTTTCCCCATACAGTCTGCTACTCATTTTTTTCTATTTCTCCCACAATCTTCTATAAGAAAGGCAGGATTTAGCTCAAAAAATGGAGACTCAGTTTGGTTGTCTGATCATGTGACAGTGAAGAATGCCCTGCAAGGTGTATGTATACACCCCGCTGTCTGTGGTCCTGAAGGCTCGGGAGGGGCCGCAGGGGAGACCAGAAACACAGATTTCCTCCAGCTTAAGGAGGCCTCCTGCTTAATGCCGGAGTTTTACTAACGGTCCCCGCTGCAGAGAT
This sequence comes from Panthera tigris, assembly GCF_018350195.1. Classification (NCBI taxonomy): domain Eukaryota; kingdom Metazoa; phylum Chordata; class Mammalia; order Carnivora; family Felidae; genus Panthera; species Panthera tigris. The sequence continues at coordinate 8,109,919 of NC_056676.1, read as the reverse complement.
CTGGAGTCACTGCTGAGATCTAAAGCGGAAGTATTTGACCCCTTCTCATGTGTGCAACTTTAAAAACGCCACAGTTTATTGTTTAATCTTATTTGAAAAAAAATTAAGTGTTTATTTTAGGGTTATGTAAAGTTACCTCTTTGGCTTTTAGGAAAAAAAAAAATGTTTCCTTTATGTCATCTGCATTGGTAGGAATATGAACAATGTTAAGGACCAGGCATTTCTGATGACAGGTGCTGGGCAATAAATAGTCAATGTGGAGGGTCAGAGGTCAAAAGACCGTGTGGAAAAAAAAGTCCTTTTTTGAGTTATAAGAGAAAAATGTGGCCCAAAGAAGCCAAAATGTCTTTCTAAAGTAATGGAAAAAGACTTCTGAGGTCAAATCCGAACACACCTCATGAATGTTCCAGGATAAACTTCAACTTCTGTGCAATACTGTTCTAATTCGGTTGCGGTAAATATAGGCTTCTGATCAGCAACTTGTCAAATACATTTATTTTTAAATCCCTCTTCACTTAAAAGCACATCTGCGGACTATTCTTAGCAGAACTGTAATATCAGTGACACGCACGTTTCTTAATTGACGGTGGCATTGAGGGACTCTCAAGAGTTAAATTTGGGTTGGCTAAGTATTGTTATTAAAAACAGCGCCCCAAAGTAAAGCACCTAGGCATTCTGGGGAACTCCAGGAAGACCCCGCTAATTCGTCTTAAGAAGAAAAATGTTGGTGATTGAATGCATTACACGGTTCATTTCAAAACCCAAGCCATAAAACGGCTTGTGCGTTAAAGATTAACACGGAGGTGGTAGATTTGAGCGTGTAAGGAATGTGATACGTATGCATTTGATACGTATGCAGCATTTGAGAAAAATATGCTGTGTTGAAGCATGATTTGTAACAAGGCAACTTGTTTTGAGCGGCTCAAGGTGCAGACAATTTTGCAGCGTTAACAGTTTTCCACAGAACGCTAGCAGTCCTTTGGGGACCCGCCAAAGGTTTCAGGCACAGCTAACTCATCTCTAAGTATATATTTTGAGTGGATTAAAAAGTTAGGATGTCTGTTAGGTCTGATTGTAGGCAGAATGAGCAGACTATGAAATGAGCAAAATTTGTCTGGAACTTCCTTTCCTTCGGCTGCAGTCATGCTGGCTTTTTTTTTTTTTTTAATGTTTATTTATTTACTTTTGAGAGAGAGAGTGAGAGAGCAAGTGCGCAGTAGCGGGGGAGGGGCAGAGAGAGAGAGAGAGAGAGAGAGAGAGAGACAGAGGATCCAAAGCAGGCTCTGCGCTGACAGCAGAGAGCCCGATGTGGGGCTCAAACTCATGAACCGACCATGACATCGTGACCCAGCCGAAGTTGGAGGCTTAACTGAGCCACCCAGTCGCCCCCATACGCTGGTTTTTATGCTGCTTTGCACACCACCCTTAGGGGACTCACAGGGTCCAAGAAATGCCTCAAGCTTCACATCGACCTCCTTTCTTCTCCTCAGGGATGCTTTCTTCTATTGTACTCCATTCCAAGGAAAGAGACCCCTTCTCTGTCTAGGGCCCAAAGGGGATTAATTAATAAGTCAAAAATTCAAACAAATCCTAGTTAATGTGTCATCAAACCAATATATTAACCCTACAAGCTGATGGAATGTTTTAACCAAGGTAAAATGCATGCATCTTCGGAAAGCCCGGAGCAGGTGACACTCGGGCTGAGATTGGTGCATACTCTGGTGGGCTGATGGGGGTGTGTTTTGACCCACTAAGTTTTCCGGCACCATTGGCTGTGTGTGAATGGCCCTGTTTTCAAAAGCACGAACGTACCTTAGACTTAAAAGTGCTCATAAGCATGCTTATGGTGTATGTGTAGTGAACTCTCATTGATTTTTGTAAGATGAGTAGCCGAACAATGGGCTGCAGGGCGAGCCCCCCTTTAAGTGCCAGGAAGAGGACAGCTGGCCATGAGGGCCCCCCACAGAGTCTCAGAAGCTAGGCAAGGATAGCTCTGGGGCTTAAATAAGCAGGCACGGTAGAACTGCGCAAGTAATTTTTGAATTAAACTGCCCTTCCACTGAACAAATAAAGAAGCAGTTAAGCAGAAACGCAGGGGGGTTAATCGTCACCACACTGAGTGGGCGGAAATCCCATTACCATGAACAGATTTATACACGTAAGTCCAACACATCCACAGGAGACTGTTTGCAAACACTGTATGATGAATAATAATGATAAAACTAAAATCTTAGGACTGTTTATTCTGTGCATGTTAATTGAGGTGTAGCTTTTGTCTTCATATCACCAGTCCCAGGATGAAATCTCATTTTCAATCTGGCTTGTATACTGTGATTGGATTTCATCCAATTAACTAATATTTGAACAGTTTGAATGCCATTTGCTTATATATATATATATATATATATATATATATATATATTTAGTATCAAGCGGAAGCAGCCAAAGTGAAGGTTTTCAAATTCACATTAAGTTGTTTCGTGAGATGCTTGCAAAGCTGCATTTAATCATTTTCCACTGGTTGATTTTCCATTGATTCAAATTTACCAAAAGTTAAGCTAGCAACACTCCCTTCTTGGCAAATTTGTTATGTTACAAGTTTTAGAGAATAGAGAGAAAATATACTATAGTTTCATATTGTGGTTCACTTTTAAATTTATCTAGTGGATCTATAAGTTGATCATACTCTAGTGGATCTGTAAGTTGATCTATAAGTTGAGCCTGGGTGGCTCAGTTAAGCCTCTGAGTTTGGCTTAGGTCATGATTGATCATATTCTATGAGATACACACACACACACATTTTAAAGTCAGTAAACTATTTTAAATAAAGAAGGAAGTACATCTTGAATCAGATTTTTCTCTGGTGATAGTTATTTAACCCACTGGACTCTTGATCTGTTGTATCCCTTCTTTTCATTCTTCACTTAAAAAGCATTTATTGAGTGTCTACCCCACAATTAGCTCCTTTTCTTCTCCTCAGTCCTTTTAATTATGCTTGTTTTTCTAAAGGATTTCTCCCTCCCTCCTTCCTTCTTTCCTTCCTAAATTCCTTCCTTCCTTCCTTCCTTCCTTCCTTCCTTCCTTCCTTCCTAGAGAGTGAGCCAGGGGGAGGGGTAGTGACAGAGAGAAAGAGAGAGAGAGAGAGAGAGAGAGGGAGGCTCAGTGCGGAACCCAGTGCGGAGCTTGGTCCCATGACCCTGGGATCATGACCTGAGCCGAAATCAAGAGTTGGACACTTATCTGGCTGAGCCACCCAGGGGCTGCCCAAAGGATTTCATTCATTCAAGGAATGTTTCTCCCTTTGGAGAGATGACCATGTCTTTTTCTCTTGGCTGGTGTGGGTGTGTGTGTGTGTGTGGGGGGGTGGCGCTCAGGGGGGTTAGACGCAGATGTATAGACATTCAAATTTCTCTTCATCTGTAAATGATTATCAGCAGACCTATAAGACCATACATTTCACTTAAATTGGTGGTCTTAAAAATAAGAGTATAAAAAAGTAAATAAAGCTTGAGTTCATGATTTGTTATTATTGTCCGTTCCTACAGCAGCCGTTGTTCAGTAACACTTATAATAGAGGGAACTCCTGGATTCCATAGGCAGATAACTGTGAAATCACTAGTGAATTCTGTACAGATTGATTCACTATTACTGTATGCCATTAATGAAAACAAAAATTGCCTCTATTATGTGTTAGCATTCCAAGGCAAATCTTGTTGGTTAACTAACGTTTAAGAATTTATAAGGCAATGAATGACACTTATAAACATTTAGCTCTGTTCCTCTGTGTTACAGTTTTGCCTCCATATTTTGAATGGGCAGAAATAATTCTTGGGTTGGAAACAAAACTTTGCTGTTGCAAGGAAAGTGCCACGCATACTTACAAAAATAAATTTGTAGTTTAAATGGACATTTTCAACTATTTTAAATAAACTGAAAAGCAGTGCTTCCTTAAGAGGTGGTTTGTCTCCATGAAGGTTGGATGTGGAGGGCAGGTAATGAAGAGTGATTTAAGGTCGATCAGGAAGGAGGGAAGTGGATGAAGAATCCATTTGCTACCTTGCTGAGAGGGCCTTGGGTGAACCACAGAAAGACCCACGTGGAAACATGTCATGATCTCCCTTTTCTTTGCCCTTCTGTGATATTAAGAGGGAGATAAAGTCAAGGAGAAAGGGAGCTGTCCTTTGTTTGGGAAAGCTGATGAAAATAAGGTCAAGGGAGGCCGTTAGATAAGGAGGCTTTTGGGAAGAAAGGGGAATAAAAAAAGATGTAAATAGTGTAATTTCTCTGATAAATGGAATTTTCTGAGAACTTCATATCCCTCCCAATGTTTTCATATTCACATGACAATAGATAGCATGTATATATGTTGAACCACCCATCACTTAGCATACAATAAAGGTTACTGCCAATACCAATGAACCTTCCCCATGATGCCTCTCTCTGTCCGCCCCTGACCCCCAACCACTATTGCCTTTTTCCAATTGGAGACAAAGCCAGACTGGTTACCAGGGTCATACAAGGAGTAAATGGTTTGCAACAGCTCGGGGGTGAAAAAATATGCACTTACACGGTGCTTATTTTGTGCTAGGTACTGTTTTAAGAGCTTTACAAATATTTAATCTTCACAAAATCCCTAGGAGGTCGGTGCTATAGGTGATCTCACTTTATAGATAGGGTACAGAGGAGTTAAAATAGTTGGCCTTAAGTCACACATCAAATAATGGTAGAGCTAAGATTCCAAATCATGCAGTTGGGTTCCAGAGCTCATGTTCTTAAAAAAATTTTTTTTAATCTTTATTTATTTTGGAGAGAAAGAGAGACAGAGCACGAGCAGGGGAGGAAGAGAGAGAGAAGGAGACACAGAATCAGAAGCAGGCTCCAGGCTCCGAGCTGTCAGCACCACGATTGGATTGCGGTGACCTTCCTCCTGGGTAAAATTTAATGTTCGCAACTACAGACAGATAGCATTTTGAATTATAGGAAGAGCTAAATGCTATAACCCATAATATCACCTGGGCATGACTGGATGAACCATTAATGAGTTTGTTTATCCAGTTCATAAAGAAAATTCATTCCGTTCAGTCAGATGCTGGAATAGTTCATTGGTGCAACCCAAGAAATGCACCTTATGAGAAAATAGTGAGTTTTTCTTGAGTATTTTGTTAGTTTCTCCAAAAATTCACTGAAGAAAAACTATAGAAGGAAGTATATAAAGATGAGGAAAAATGAATACAAAAAATGTTATGCCAGCCCCTGCAATGTACAATTTCAGATGAACCTGTGTGGTGATAAAGCATTCAGAGGGTTAAGAAGTTGCATACGCAATCTATTTTTCAGATGTTAGTGAAAAACGCTAACCAAGCATTCACTTGGACAACATAGACGGGCATGTACCTTTCATGCTCAAAATAATAGGAACAATGGAAGGGGTGCTCAGGCTTAAAATCACCTACATTCCTAAAATCTCAGCAGGCCAAAGTAATTGATCTTTAGTTGTAGTTATTGATATGATTTAATACTATCATTTAAAAGCATTTTGAACTCTGATCCTGAATTCCTTCGACTTGACATGAATTTGCATTCAATCTATACGTGGAGTTACATAGTCTAATGATGTTTCGGATATGAAAGAAATTCTGTCAATTAAAATCACTTAAAAGCTTTTCTCTCTATATAAAGCAAAGAGAGGCATTTAGATGTTCTTTCTTCTAACACCATTTTGCTTTCTCCCAGGGAGAAGACTAAACCTCATCGGGGGCAACCCTCATTATTTCTCCACTGAATCAAGGTCCAATCACTCCTACCATAGTTGCCTTATTATGTAATCCAACAGCTTTATGAATACTTTTCAAATTAAACTTTTAATTTTGGGATGATTGTAGATTCACATGCAGTTAGAAAACAAAGACACTAATTTAAAAAGATGCATTCACCCCTATGTTTGTTATGGCTTTATTCACAATAGGCGAGATATGGAAGTAACCCAAGCATCCATTGATAGGTGAATGGATAAAGAAGATGTGATACACACACACGTACATACAATGGAGTATCACTCAGCCATAAAAATGAATGAGCTCTTGCCATTTATGACAACATGGATAGACCCAGAGGGTATAATGCAAAGTGAAACTAGTCAGACAAAGAAAGACAAATACCATATGATTTCGCTTCTACGCGAAATCTACAAAACAAAACAAACCAACAGGCAAACAGAGTTAGACTCATAAATACAGAGGAAAAAAAGTGGTGGTTGCCAGAGAGGAGGGGGTGAGGGGATGGGAGAAATAGGTGAAGGGGATTAAGAGGTACAGATTTTCAGTCGCAAAATAAATAAGTATGGTATAGGAAATATAGTCAATAATATTATAATGTTTGTATGGTGACAGAGGGTCACTTACTACACTTACTGTGGTGACCACTATGTAACACTATGTTGTACACCTGAAATTAATATATTATGTGTCAACAACATCTCAGTTAAAATTATTTTTTATTTTAATGTTTATTTATTTTTGTGAGAGAGAGAGAGAGAGAGAGAGAGAGAGTGCAAGCAGGGTAGAGGCAGACACACACACACACACACACATACACACACACACACACACAGAATCTGAAGCAGGCTCCAGGCTCCAATCTGTCATCACAGAGTCCGACACGGGGCTCGAACCCATGAACTGTGAGATCATGACCTGAGCCGAAGTCGGAGGCTTAACTGACTGAGCCGTCCAGGAACCCCTCAGTCAAAATTTTTAAAAAAGAAATAATACAGAGATCCCGTATACCCTTTACTTGGTTTTCCCCAATGATGGCATCTTGCAAAACTATGGTACGAAATCACAACCAAGATATTGACACTGACGCAATCAAGATGCAGAACAGTTCCATTAACATTAGGTTCTCTCACATTGACCTTTTGCAGCTACACCCTCTTCTCTGTCTCTACCCACTCCTTAACCCTGGGCCGCTACGGATCTGTTCTTCATTTGTAGGATCTTGTCACTTCAAGACTGTTACATAAATTGAATCATATGTTTGTTTAGCCATTTACCTACTGAACAAAATCTGGGTTGGTTCTAGTTTTTGAGTATTATGAATAAAGCTGTTATGAACCTTTGTATATAGCTCATTTTTTTATGTTTATTTTTATTTTTGAGATCGAGAGAGCAGGAGTGAGGGAGGGGCAGAGAGAGAGGGAGACACAGAATCCAAAGCAGGCTTCAGGCTCCGGGCTGTCAGCACAGAGCCCTACCTGGGGCTCGAACTCACGAGCTGTGAGATCATGAACTGAGTTGAAGTTGGATGGTTAACCGACTGAGCCACCCAGGCACCCCTGTATATAACTCTTTATGTGAACGACTTTCCCTAGGATATGCCCAGGACTGCAATTGCTGGGTCATTTGAGATTTGCATAATAATAATTATAATATGTTTATATTTATAATATAAATATAATTCTAATAATTATTACTTCTATTATATTATTGTATATTACGTAATAATAATAATTATATATAATATACTTATAATATATTTATAATAATAATTATTATTATTAAGGTTTGTTTATTTTGAGAGAGAGAGAGATAGTGTGAGAGTGCACAGAAGGGGCAGAGAGGGAGGGAGAGAGAGAGAGAGGTCACTCTTGTTTATTGCAGCCATTCTGATAGGCGTGTAGTTAATATCTCATCGTGGCTTTAATTTATAGTTTCCTAAAGGCTAATGATGCTGGACATCTCTTCATGTGCTGCTTTGCCATCTGAATAGGTCTTTGGTAAAACGCTCTTCACGTCCTTTACCCATGTCTTAGTTGGATTGTTTTTTACTGTTGAGTTTGGAGACCTTTCTGTTTTCTAAATACTAGTCCTTGTCAGACATGTGCTTTGCAAACATCTTCTCCCACCCCACAGCTTGTCTTTTCCTTTCCTTAACAGGGTGTTCTGCAGAGCAAAAGGTTTTAATTTTTATGGAGTCCAATTTATCAATTTTTCCTTTTAGGAATTCGCCTTTGGTGTTAAGGCGAAGAATTCTCTGCCTGGGTCTAGCTCTCAAGATTTTCTTTCCTCTGTGTCATTTTCAGAAGGATTTGTAGTTTTGCATTATACATGTAAGCCTGTGATCCATTTTGAGTTAATTTTTGTGTAAAATTTGAAATTTAGGTTGAATTTTTTTCCCCTATGGATATTCAGTTGCTTTAGCACCATTTGTTGAAAAGGTTATGTTTAGGCTTTTGAGGTTGTTTTACTTCTTGTCGAAAATTAGTTGGTCATATTATGGGCCTTTTCTGCATCCTATTGACCTAGGGACCTATCCTTCCATCAATATTACACAGTCTTAGGGCACCTGGGTGGCTCAGTCAGTGAAGCATCTGACTTTCGATTTTCACTCAGGTCATGATCTCACAGTCATGAGTTCGAGCCCCATGTCGGGTTCCATGCTGAGCATGGAACCTGTTTGGGATTCTCTCTCTTCTTTTCTCTCTGCCCTTCCCACTCTCTGTTTCTCTCGAAATAAATAATAAACATTTAAAAATTATTGTGGAGGGGCGCCTGGGTGGCTCTGTCAGTTAAGCAGCAGACTTCTGCTCAGGTCACGGTCTCATGGTTGGTGAGTTCGAGCCCCGCATCGGGCTCTGTGCTGACAGCTCACAGCCTGGAGCCTGCTTCGGATTCTGGGTCTCTCTGCCCCTCCCCTGTTTGTGCTCTGTCTCTATCTGTCTCTCAAAACTGAATAAACATTAAAAAATTTTTAAAAATTATTGTAGGGATATTATACATCATAAAATTTCATAGACTAATTCCTCCCACTTTGTTCTTAATTTTCAAAAATTGTTTGAGCTATTCTAGTCTCTTTGCCTTTCCATATACATTTTAGAACAATCCCATCTATATCTAGAAACCATCCTGTTAAGACTTTGGTAAGAATTGCATAAGGCCCATATATCGATTTGGAAAGAACCGACATTTTTGCAATGTTGGGTGTTAACACTGATGAACATAGCAAATCGCTCCATTTGTTTAGATCTTCTTTACTTCCTTTACCCCAATGTTTGTAATGTTCAGCAGAGAAGTTCTGTACCTGTTTCGTCAGGTTTACCCTGAAGTAGGAGGGCTGCTTCACTACTGCTGGGTGAGGGTGGAGGTCCGGCGCTCTACTGACATGGGGAAGGGATGAGAGGAGGGAAGTGATTAGTGCCTGGTCGGGATGAAAGTCCAGCATCCTTACTTGCCAGGTAACCAATCCTACAGGCTTTGGGGCAACTTATTACAGCCTGACTAGCAGGGACACCTAGGGTCCCCACTCAGTCTTGCTTGGTGAGTAGGAGTGTGATGGCAGTATTTTTTCACGGTATTTGGCTGGACGAGGCCAGTTGTTATCTAAAGGCTTTCTGTCTTGCTAGGATACCACTCAGCTCGTCTTTTTTCTTGAGGCTTTTTTTTTTTGTCTGTGCCCATTGGCACTTCTAGGTCGCCAGGATTATATTCCAAACCTGGGATATATGAGGCAAAAAGAAAGCTCGCGGAATTCACTGCTGTGCCGTTGATTGGATAGCAAAGTCTCTATCTAGTCTGGCTATTTCTCTACACCTTTTAGAGTTTTCTTACTTGCTTTACATATAATGTCCAGTGTTTAGTTGTATTTAGTAAGAATAGATTATATAAACCATCTCCAGCTTCCACAGACTAAAAAAATTACACAACATTCTATTTGTCTCACTAGTTAGTATTCAGTTCACACAAATGATATTCTACATAGAGAATGCCTATAGCAGCCCCACCATGGGAATCTGAGTACTTGTCTCTCAATGAGCTCATCTACAGAATCGGGATAATGACTCTAAGCTTCAAGAGAAGGGACCATGCCTCTTTTTCACCACTGTCGACTTGGAACAGATTCTAAGGGCTCAATAAGCATTTGCTGGAAGAATAAACCAGTGATATCTCTGGGATGCATAACCATTAAGTAGGTAGCAACTTTTGGAAGTAAGACATTTGCTCAACAACACTTGTTTAAGAGAGCCTATTATTTGGTTGGGGATAAGCAGTTCTAAAATTACATAGGGACACATCCACAAAGCTCATTACACAGAGTGTGTATGATCAAAGGACCTTTCTATCATGCTACTTTTATAGAGAAATGGAGACAATTTTTCCCCCTTGTGTTACATACCTGCAGGTAACCAAATTTTTAACTTACGGTTAGGAATTGACTCTAGGCTGCCTGGGTGGCTCAGTCGGTTAAGTATCTGAGGTCATGAGAGGTCATGGTCTCATGCTTCGTGAACTTGAGCCCTACTTCGGGAATCTCTCTCTCTGTCCCTGTCTCTCTGCCCCCCACTCACTTGTGCTGTCTCGCTCTCTCTCCCTCAAAAAAAAAATAATTGATTCTAATATTACATTTAATACCATAAAAATATATCAACTTTGATATACTTGCTCATATCCAACCATAGAGAATTTAGAGTTAAAACACGTTTTTATTTTTTAACCATTTTGGTAATCATCCTCTAATGTATTTTTTCCTTTGAACACATCTTTTCCGGTTATGTCTATTCTATAAACAGGGGAGCATTGTTTATTACTGTTTTGAGATCACTGCTGAACATCAAATTCCGTAATGCTGCTATCATCGAGATCATGTTTATATGGATGCAAAACGTGGTATTACAGCAATAATCTAGGAGACTGTGCCTAACAATTACCATATGTTATATGTAGCGCTGACCTAATTTGCTTTTACTACCTGGAAATTCTGGTAAATAATTTGCTGTGGATGGCAGCTGGAGGCAGCGGTAGGAAATCATCACTCCATAATTGTGATTACATCATCTACGAATTTACAGAAAGTCGGTCAATATTAAAAGATCAATTTATCTCTCTGAGAGAGGGATGCTATTTCTTTGTCTAGAAACACTACCACGTTTGCACCAAAAGAAAAGGCACACAACTACTTAACTTTTTAGCACGTTTTGCATTGGTTTTGCATTGGTTTTGCAATTAGGGTGGTAAAAACATCACCTGATCTTAAACTGGTGACTAGAATGGCTTCCACCTCAATTTATCCTGAATATCAACCTGTTTTTTAGCATCTGATCTATGTTTTACTTGTCATCATTTGTTTGCTCATCCATTAGTTCATTTAGTAGCTTTGAACTGCTCTGCTTGGTTCTGGGGAATCAAAGAAACATAATACATAGTCTTTTTTTTAAGTTTTATTTATTTATTTGTTAAAAATTTTTAAATGTTTATTTATTTAAAAGAGAGAGACAGAGCATGAGCAGGGGAGGGGCACGGAGAGAGAGACACACACAGAACCCGAAGCAGCTCCAGACTCTGAGCTGTCAGCACAGAGCCCAACACCCGTCCCGAACTCACCAACTGCGAGACCATGACCTGAGCTGAAGTCGGACGCTTACTGGACTGAGCCACCCAGGTGCCCTGAGTTTTATTGATTTATTTTGAGAGAGAGAGATAGAGAGAGCACAAGCAGGGGAGGAGCAGAAAGAGTGAGAGGGAAAGAATCCCAAGCAAGATCCACACTCAGCTCAGAACCCTACATGGGGCTCGATCTCATCACCCTGAGATCATAACCTGAGCCAAAAATAAGTCGGTTGCTTAATGTCACTTAACTGACTGAGCCACCCAGGTGCCCCCATAGTCTTTAGGAATGGACATAGGAAAGTAAAAAGATAACTAAGATATGATGTATTAAATTCCATGGTGAGTGTTTGGACAGACCCTAAGAGGAACATATATTAAGGGGACCAAACCCAGCCTGTGTGTGTGTGTGTGTGTGTGTGTGTGTGTGTATGGGAAGGTGTGTGGGTGTGCGCATGTGTGTGAGTGACGGGGGTGGGAAACACTACAAGTTTCAGCAAAGACTTCCAGAAGAACTTAACTGTGCAGAGTGTTAAATACTGAATAGGAATTAGCCAGGCAAAGATGGAGGGAAGAAAAGGAACTGAATGAGCGTTACTGAAGGAAAAAAAATCTGCAATTGTCCATGTCTAACTTTGAAAGGTCAAGTTCTTTTTGACTAAATAACAGACTTCCATTGCTGGAACGAATGTCCATGAACGAATGTCTTACAAAAGTGTCCATTTATGTTTATATCACCCCAGAGATCATTCCAGTCATCCATTTATTGTTTACCCAGGGAACCCAAAGCAGTTTGGGGTTGCTGAGGAACCAAAGGGAAGTAAAAATGTGGTGGGAATTCAGTCTGGAGATGGGGTGGTAGTGGAGGGTGCTGAACATTGAGGTCCTCTACGCTAGATCAAGGGAAAAGGAAAGTCATCGAACTGATGGATTTTGAGCAGTCAGGATTACCCAGTTACATTCAATTTTTAGCTTGGTCGTTCTGATGTTTCTGTCTAGGATAGCCTTGGAGAAGCCTTGGACGTGAGAACAGCTCTTACAGAGGATCAGCTGGGAGCTAAGAAGCTCCAACAAGAGACAATGGGCCTGAGAAACTTTTAAGTGATGTGGTCTCAGGTTTCAGCATTTGCATGTGATAACGATGAGAGGCGGAACAGCATGAGACACCCAGATTTCCGCTGTGAGCAGCTAAGAGGATGCCACCAACACCCAGCTCCCACAGGGGAGGACCCTACAGAGAAAGATGCATTTTCAGGCTTGGACATGCTGAGGTGGAGGGGTCTCTGATACACGCAGGGGGAGACGTTACAGGAAACAGCTTACAATCACCCGAACTTAGGAGATGGGTCAGCCCTGGAGGTCTCCCTCTGATGATCACCAACCTCAGGGTAGTTGTTACAATCAAGACAGCAAGAAAGCCTGGGAGGGAGTGAACAGGATGAAGGAAGCAACTGGGCAGGCACAGAGGACAAGACAGATTGATTTCCTGAAGGCTGAAAGATCAACCTCGAGGTGAGCACGCAAATTCCAGAATCGACACTGATGGTTTTCCTGGGACTCCTTGAAATTATGAATGACCTGACTGTAGGCTGGGATCGTAGTTACTGGAGATCTAAGCTGACTGTGTGCCTCCAAGGGTCAGGCAAGTAACATCAATCAGTGAAACTGCTTAGTTGTGAGGTCATCAATGGTCAGCTATCGAGGGCCAGTGCACTGATTTAAAGACAAGAAGACATGGTGAGGAGTAGGGCAGAATGACATGTGTGCCCATAGAAAGAGGGCGACCACAGGTCACCTCGGTTGTCTTCATTACAGAATACAGGTGGAGGTTGCCAGATCTTCCAGTTTTTCATGAGAATTAAGAAATTCAGATTTTTATATAAAATACTCCACTTTTTCGCTTTTGACAGCTAATTAAAACTTAAAACCATGCAGCAGCCAAGGGGGAAACAAACAATAATGCCTGTGGGCTACAGCTTTGTGCTCTCTGCAATAGGTAACTTGGGTTGGAATGACTGGGAGTCATGTTGAGGGTCAGGAAGTTGTGATGTCCTGACGTCCTAACGTCACAGGGACCGCATTCCATCAATAAGTACTTGTTTTGTGCCCCATACGTGCTAGGTTCAGGGAGTCAGTGGTGAGTAAGAGTCAAAAATCCTGAAACATGAACTACACATACGACTTCCGCCCTCTGTGGTTATTCTCTTTGGGATACTGACATGTGGGTGAAACAAATCTGGGTGGGTTTGGTGGAAGAATTTTCTGGTGTCTGATGGGTTCATATTTAGTTCTGCCACTTATTTGGCTCTACAACTATAAGAGACAGACCCTGGAAAAGTTTCAGCACTCTCTGTGCTTCTGTTTTCTTGCCTGTGAAATGTGTATAATGATAGGACCAACTCAGAGAGCCAATGAGAGACTCGAGTCATATGTCTGAAGTGTCTACGACAAAGGTTAGCCTTAATAATGCTTATGATGTTTGACCCAGCACTCCACCCGTGTGTCTAAAATAAGGGATTTTAGAACACGTAAGTAAGCGTTATATCCCATAAAGGATGTAAATGTGAACGCTGTTCATGAAAGGGTGAGTAGCCATTTGAGAGGCAACCCTACTTTTCTGAAAGCTGTATTTTAAAGAAATTGATTCCTGGAGTTCAGGGCAATGCCCTGAAGTGATCCTAAGCAGGTGCAAAATCAAATTAATTGCCAGTCAGTTTCATATGCTAATACAAGTAAGATCCCCTGGTGAGCTCCTGGGAGGACACAGATGTATATTTGGATCCTGTAGGGATTGGGGGTTGCTCTTGACAATGGAGTTGCTGAGGGAAAGATTTGCTCCCATTACCGCAAACTGACACCTCTTGTCTTTCAAGTGAACCAAGTCACAGAGAATCTGCCCTGACCCTCTGTGGCCAGGGGGGATAGATGGCTTCACGAGACAGAACCTGTGAGTTCGACTGGGTCGGACAAGGACTGTGCATATCGAAGAGTCTGTCATGCAATATAAAGCATTTATTACTTCCGGGAATATTAATTAAGCATTTGCGAGGTGCCAGGTGCTGAGCCAGGTGCAGGGTAGAACAAAATGGACAAATCCCAGCCTTCATGGCGGTGACTGTCCAATGAAGAAGTCGGGCTATTAAGCAAGACATAGCATAAATTCAGGTTCCTGGCACAGCTCATAAAAGGACCACTTCACTTAGTCTGAGGATAAGCAATGGCTTCCCAAGGGAAGTGATGTGAAAACCGACATTTAAAATTAAGTAAGCCAGATAAGGAAAGATGATGAAAGTTCCAAGATGGGCAGGAGCAAGTATTTAGTATGTTACGAAGACCAATAAAGTGGCTTTCGACCCGGCTGGTCACCATCTCTTAATTACGTGTCAAGATTTGGTTTTAGGATAATTTTCAAGGCGCGTGTTGTCGATTTGACAGATTACATTATTAAATGTAATATTAAATTATCTGGAGCATTGTCTCGGACTTACTGCCATTTTAAAATGAGCACATTACCTGTCAGTTTCATAGATATTAGAGACGTTTGTACGTGCATCAATGTTATAGAGCTAGATGATCATCTCCCATCATCCTCTCCCTCCCATTGCCCCCTCTCACACTTAGATCTTGTTACCTGCTACTGAAGTAATGCAATATCGTCTTCACGGATTTCCTTACCTCAAGTTTTCTCTCCTCACTTCAACTCCCTTCACAATTTGCTGCAAAATTCCATTTCCTGGGAAATGATTCCGTCACTCCCATGCTTGTAGTTTCTCACGGGCTCCCCGCAGCCTGAGATGTTGTTGACCAACCACTCAGATCGGTACTCACTGCCTTCCCCGCGACTCCAGGCTGCCTCCCCACTAGCCTGCTCCTTGGGAGTCGCCTCAGACAGGTTGTTGTACCGCTTTCCTGCTTGCTTAGCTTTGGCTCCCAACATCCTTCAGTTTCGCATGTCCTTCCCCCGCGTGTACGTGCTCAAATAACCACTTCGTGGACCAGCTCAAATGCTCCCTTGATTGTGAAGGTCTCCCCCGGACCACCTCACTGTGTTTCCTCCTTCCTTTAAATCCCCAGTACCCTACCCACATGCACAGTGCCATGTGTCTGTCTCTTGAGTTACATTTGTAAAATTATGCCTTCTCAAGTGTGATACGCATATATACTAGGGGTAAGGGCTCTGTGTTCCGAAACTTGACGTCTTTTAGATCTTTCAGCATAGGGTTTTCACACTGTACATAATTAATATTTATTTAAGTCTAGCAATCCTACCAGCTATGCTAATTTTATTTGAGTTGAAAAAGACTTGATTTTATGTACTTGTACTTGGCGTGGTCTCAATTCGTGGAGACATTAATTTTTTATCTTGTATATGTATAGCACTTAGAGTTCATAAATGATTCCGTGTTTATTATTCTATTTTATGCCCTAAGGCTCATGAGACATTAATACATGTATCGATATGGTATCTTTCTTGGCGCACGCACAGAAAGGTGAAAGGGCTCTCTGGAGCTCACGGAGCTAGCAGAGAACAGAGGTGGGGCTGGAACCAAGTTCTTTTTGTTCTGGGCCCTGCCATTTACCACCTGCGACTGCTTTCCTAGTGTCTCTTTCTCCCTTCTGAAGCCCCAGTTAAATGTACATGCTGTAACCGACATCAGTATTTTCTCACTCGACACTGATGTCGGTTAGGATTGAACATGGCTCCTGCAGCTACTTGAGGAATTGCAATTAGGCCATGGAGTCAAGTGCCAGCCTGAAACCCAGAGGATTAGCCTGGATTAGTCAGTGTCTATTCTCGCAGCCGAAGTTTGTTAAATAACTACCATTTCCTAATTTTCAGCGAGTGTTGTTGCAAACAGACCATGTTGCCTGTTGACCCTGAGGAGAGAGGGAGAGAGAAGGCGTGTGGGTGCAGGTGGTCTGGATTTTCCTTCTTGGTGGTGCTGTTCTTTGCTGTTACTGCATTAGGCTTCAGTGAGAGGTGATCAGAATCACTAAATATTTACAGGCCTTCACTGATGCCCACTGGTTGGATCTAGTTTCTTCCTTTCTTTCTTCCCTCCCCCTCTCTCTCTCCCTTCCTTCCTTCCTTCCTTCCTTCCTTCCTTCCTTCCTTCCTTTCCTGTCTCCAATAAGTAGCCTATAAAGTAAGGTAGGGAAATCCCTGGATTTAAATTTCAAAAATAAGTTTTTATATTTTATGTAGCTCTACCCTTAATTTCTTTGTGATCTCGAGCAAATTGCTTAAGCTATTGGCATACCTAATCTCAAAACAAAGTTATACTGGGAATCAGATAAAATACCTTATGGAAAATCATCTTACAGACTTCAAAGTACCTCATTAAAGTGAAGGGTTATTATTATTATTACTGGAAGAGGGAAATAAAGCAACAGTTTGAATTAAATTTTGTTAGAAAGTTTGAACTAAAGCCCTAACCAACTTAACTGCTAGTTTTTTTGAAGGGGGTGGGGGAAATGTTTTATAAAGCCAAGATAGCAGAAAGCTTGCTAAATTACTCTGAAATATTACTTACAAATAATTTATATTTTTCACCTCTTTAATCAGATTCCATAACTAAACCGCAAGGAGACGCCTGAGTGGCTCAGTTGGTTAAGTGTCCAACTCTTGGTTTCAGCTCAGGTCCTGATCTCATGGTTTGGATCGAGCCCCATATCAGGCTCTGCACTGACAGCATGGAACCTCCTTGGGATTCTCTCTCCTCGCTTCTCTTTGCCCCTCTCCTGCCCTCTCCCTTTCTCAAAATAAACAAACTTAAAAAAATAACTAAACCACAAGGAATGAGTAGTAAACTCCACAATCTAAAAAGGTAATCACATATAGAAGAAAAATGTAGTTTAATAAACTATTTGAACAATAACAGCAAAAGGAATTGAGAAACACTCTCCTGGACTTTTCTGGCTCTTGACTAGAAAGGTAGCATGGCTTCCTTTTATGTAGTCTTTTAAAATTGAGAGAGGTTGTTTCCATTTACTGTTGTTTTTGCGTTCCTAGAAAGATTTAGTCTGAGGAGCAACGGCAAAGCCAAAAAGGGCTTTCTATATTTATGGTAGTTTTTTTTTTAAGTTTATTTATTTTTGAGAGAGAGAGAGAGAGAGAGATGGAACATGAGCAGGGAGGGGCAGAGAGAGAGAGAGAGAGGGGATAGAGGGTCTGTGGGCTCCACCCTGACAGCAGTGAGCCTGATGAGGGGCTCAAACTCATGAACCACTTGATCATGACCTGAGCTGAAGTCGGACGCTCAATCCAGGTGCCCCCCAAAATACCAAGGCTTTGTATGAAAATTATTGGAATGATTCCTGTTTTAGAAATCAAATCACAAGAATTTCCTGTAGCTTTTAAAGGATTTTGTGTTATGTTATTGTAAGAGCTGGATTTAGGAGAAAGAAATTGGAAGAAGCTGATAAAAAGTAGAGAAGAAAAGTTCCAACATCTCCATTTTACCATCCAGTCCTCTTAAGTATCCTGAGTAGAAGACAACAATCAAAGCAAAGCAAACCAAAAAACTTCCTTGGGGCTTTGTGTGATGAAAAGAATGGCGAGCTCTTGAAGAGAATGAGAAGCTGGACGTTCCTGAAGAAGAAATGGATGCATTATCAATTTGTTAAGTAGGAGGACCCTAACTAGGTCTCAAGAGATCGTTGTATTGATTCATTATCTACTGAAGAATCTACCATTCCCACCAGAAGCCTCAGAGAGTTTCTCAGTTACGTCCTGCATCAAAACTACTTGAATACACAGCAGTGGTGATAACAGAGCACTGTACTGAAAATTGTTACACCTGGTGGTAGGTACATCTCGAATCATGGAGTCTAGAATGGTCAGTTTTAGAAACTGAGTCCAATAGATCAGCACACCAAGGAGGTGCCCTCCGAGTTTTGCGATTCAGTGACTCCTTGTTGGTTTCTGGTTAATGGAGGTTGGATGGACCCTTGGGCCAGGCACTGCTCCAGATGCTTGGAGACGCCCAGGGAACATAAGAGACAAAACCCCTGCCTGTCCTAATGAGCTTATACGCTATTGGGAAAGACAGTCTATGAACACACCTCAAAAGGAAAACCACATGAGGTTTGATAGCAAAAATGGTGATGAGAAAAAAAGAAGATAAGGGCTGGAGGGATGAGGCATCACAGGGAAGTATGGCAGGGAGGCCTTTTTAAGAAGGTGACTTTGGAGTAAAGCCTTGAGAAGGTGGAGGAGCTGGCTACAGGGTGTCAGGAAGGGTCGTCCAGGGAGAAGGAACGGCCACCCCAGGAGGCTGGGAGCCACGGAGGCCAGGGGTGGCTAGTGCCGAGAATACCCTTCACTAAAGTTGGAGCGCTTGTGTGCATCCGGGAGGGCCTGAGAAGACATGGCAGACGATAGAAGGTTTTGACCAGAGGAACGGCGTGACCTGCGTATCCATTCAACAGGACCCGTCCACGGAGTTGTGGAAGTGTGGAAATTAACAGGTGGCAGGACAACCCTCAGGAACTCCTGTCAGGCGGCTGCTGCCACTGGGCACTGCCCCCTGAAGGGCGCTGCCTTGCTAACATCATGCCTCCTCTATGAGGGCAGCCTGGATCCTGTCCGACGGCTGCTCAGGGAGGGGGTAGGAGGGCTCGCCCCCTTGCCTTAGTGAAGGTCCACACAAAGCCTCCTCGGATTGGCTCACGCCTCGGTGGCAACTCTATTCACCCTTCAGCTGCCCCCTCAGCCCAATCCGGCCCCCCCTAGACCCTCTGTGTTGTCCCTGAGAGCATGTTCCAAGAAGCTGTCTGCACCCAAACCTCAGTCTGTTTTCAGGGAGCCTACCTTAAGACATCTTATGCGGGCCCCCCAAATAGAAATTATGTCTTCCTTCTTGGTGTCCCAGGTCCCATCCAGTCCCACTCGGGTTTCTTCTTGGCAGATAGCCATAACGACTATCTTCCCAACTAGATGACTGTAGCTCCGGTTCTGCGCCCCACTTATTTCTACACTTTGCTCCTGAAAGATGTTGAATATTGAACACACGCTATGTGGTTAACAGATAACTGTGATGCCCCCGGACGGAACTTAAAAACGAGAAACGAAATGTGAAAAGCAATGCTTTGAAACGTCCTTTTCCTCTGTGATTCCTGTACGTTGGCAAAATCATAATCCCCTGTAACTGAGTGCTCCAGATCTGTTAGTGTGATGGCCAGTTTGCAGTTAATGGGTTTTCTCCTCAGGCCTCTAGTTTACGCTTGGATCTGTTTTCTATCCAAAATTTGAAAGCAAAAGCCAAAAAAAATCGAGGCAACTCTAAGCAATTAGTTTGTCTATATTGTGCTTGGGGACATCAGATGTGACCGTATCCTTCTGAATGGACTGATCTGTGAAACGAGTTAACCAGGTTATGAAATGGGTGGCCATTTAGAGAGCCCGTGAAGAAAATAGAAGAGAAACGTTTCTCATGAACCCGAGTGTTAGGTGCACCATGGACTGCAAGGCATCATCTTGTTCGTTCTCGAGATGCCCACCAAGGAAACCCTGTGACTCCCGAAAGCCGGATTTAGGGAAAAAAGGAAAGTAGAGGTTGTTGGGTGCGTCCTTCGTGGTGGTAACTTTGTGGGCACTTTCTTCCGTCTCACTCACTACTGAGTGTCTCAGCCTCGGCCGCTCACCCAATCACCTGGGGAGCTGAAAACCTCTGATGCCCGGCTCCCACCCCCAGAGACTGTGAACTGGTTGGTCTGGATGCAAATATCCTGGCCATCGGGATATTTGAAACCTTTAACTGAAAACATCCCGTGGTGATTCTAGCATGCAGACCAGGTTGAGAATCCCTGCTCTATCAGGTAAAGCACATTTTGGGTTAAAAGCAACGGAATGGAAAACATCTGGCTGAAAGCAATTGTGGAAGCAAGTTGCTTGATACGGTCAGGCCCCTGTCCCCGGACAGTGTCCCGTTCCTGTCACCCCCTTGCTCATGATCCCCGAGCCATGCTGGTTTTCTGCGATCAACCAAGCTCTTCCTGCTGCCAGGACACTCTGTCCCAGATCACTGTTGGCATGCTAATGCTGACCAACTTTCTATCAACAAAATTGATCTCAGCCAAATAACTTCCGGTCAGATCCCCGAGCATTCTGCTGTCACTATAACCCACAAATGATTATATGAAGCTATGGTTCATCCACGTTAAGAAATTAGCAAAGTTGGGGCACCCGGGGGGCTAATTGGTTAGGCGCCCAACCCTCGATCTCTGCTCAAGTCATGGTCTCACAGTCGTGGGATCGATCCCCACGATAGGCTCCACGCTGAACGTGGAGCCTGCTTGGGGTTCTCTCTCTCCCTCTCACTCTGCCCCCCTCCTGCTCATGCTCCCCTCTCTCTCTCTCATTCAAAATAAAAAATAAAAAAGAAATTAGCAAAGAAAGGAGGTGAGCACGTAATTCAAACGCACAACCAAAATTTCTTTGCCGAAGGTTCTGAAACTTCCTGTGTTAATCCAGAAGTTTCTTCGAGAATGTAATCTAAATGAAATGAATATCAAAGTGCTCTCAGTTAGACCCCTCCGTGGCTTTTCTTCGCCACGGGCTCTAGGTTTTCTTACAGGTTTTTCTCATTGGCCCCATTTTCCAGCCCTTAATCACTTCCAGCGCACTCCTCCAGAGAGCTCCCCCACCTTCACACGTTCACTCAACTTGCAGGGTTCCAGACCGGGTCTTTAATTACAAACTTACAAATTCTGGCAGGAGTGGAACCATAATAACCTCATAGCGTTAGTGCTATGCTGGCTCCTAAAGACAGTACTCCTCTGTTTCTATTGCGTGAGCTGCGGTTCTGGTTACTCTAGGCTACAAGGTTATCAGGATTTTTATCCGTGTGATTGTTATTAATAATAATTACTATCCAGTTGCTCTGTGCCCAGTACTGTTCTAGAGGATATTCACGAGTTATATTATGTAGTTGCCATAACAATGAATTTAAGCCTTGCGTCCAAGGCCTCAACTTTGAACTTGCAAGGCCACGATCAAGCTAGATCTGACTCAATAATCTGTAAGCTTTCACCGCATACTCATTCTGTCCTTATAACAATTTTCTAATGAGGTTTTAATTGTTTGAAAATTAGGAAATACACATATCGTGGCCCAGGAATTCTTTGGTGATAGCAGCCTTCATTTGAAGGAGTCTAACACTGCCCAAATACAAAAGAGGATATCGGTAGCAATAAATTGTTGACTTATATTCATTTTTTTTCTTCCTCATCCATGGATTCAGCACCTGACCCATAATAGGAACTTCATAAATGCTTGCTGAATGCAAGGTAAGGCCTGAGGGGTTGATTTCTTTTCCTATGTTAGGTGACGGTAACTCGGCTCTTATGCATTAGCCTCTAATGTACTCATGGCTTTTTACAAGTGTGGTTTTTCTGACCAGTTAATAAATTCTTTTTTCTAGCGCCCCCCCACCCCCATGTCTAGGCCTGGCCCTCCCCTGTCCCAATATGGTTCCCTGGTTCTCTTTGCCTCCAAAAACTTAACAGGGCAATTGGAAATTCTGAAGGGTAAAGCTTTTCCCTTATTCCTGATCTGAATAATCTGGGATAAAATCATGACTTCGATACAAGGCGGTACATATTGTTGTCTGGCATTTCTTTGTGAAGCTGTCTTTAAGATTTTGGTTCTTTCTTCCGCATGATCACAGACTCTTGTTAGCGATGCGAGATGTGCTCTGCCTGTTTTGACAGATCTAAACATTCTGAACAAGAAACAAGGGGAAGAGACATGTAAAGCTATTCTGCACACCTTGGTCTCTTGTCCTGGAGGCGCTTAAACACCACATTACCCTCTGGCACATAAGAGGCTTGAGATGGCTGGAAAAAAAGATAAATATTACGATTCCTTCATATTATATAGAAGGCAGAGGCAAAAAAAACACACAGCATGTTCGTCTCCTCCCAAGGATTCTTATTAGACTTTTGATTTAAGATGCGTCTGGAAAATTGGATGGACGACTCCAGACACAATAGTATATCTTGTCCTGTGCTAGCATTTAAATGGGAGAGATCGTGTGTTCGTGGCAGGGAGCCTCTAAGATGGCCCCGTGACTCCCACCTCCTGGTCTTTGTGTTCTCGTGTAATGCTCTCATCTTGGACGTGGGCTGGACTTGATGAACAGCACACAGCACGTCTGCGATTAGGTCACAAACAACCGTGGCTTCCTTTCTCCGTGCTCCTTCTTGGACCACTGGCCATGGAGAAAGCCAGCTGTTACGTGGCGTGGCAGCTTGACAGAGAAGCCCACAGGACAAGGGACCGAGGCTGGACAACTACATGAGTGAGATTGGAAACTTGAGATGAGCCTGTAAGTCACAGTTGACAGTTTGACTGTCACCTCATGAGAGACCCTGAGACAGGGGAACCTAACTCAGCCATACCCAGATTGCCGCACAACGGTAACTATGAGATGGTAAATATCCGTCGTGTTAAGCCTCTAAGTTTTGGGATAATTTATTGAACAGCAATAGAAAATTTATATATCAAGATGCAAAAGCGCCAAACTCCACTTGCATTTTCTGTCCCTTGTCCTTTGTGAGAAAATACTAACGCATTCTTTTGTGGCATTCACCACGGTCTAACCTGTATCATAGATATGTGTCATTTCTTCAGCTTGGCTACGAACTTCTGGGGAACAGACTCTCACTGCTCCTGACTTTTGAATTCGTCCAGGTCCCAGAAATGAACCTCACACATAGCAAATGCTGAATAAACACCTGATTAACAGATACATGAATAAATCTTGCCTTTAATGGCCAAGATACAGCTGGGTAACTTGAGGTTAGACAAAGCAATTTGACCTGCTAATCACTTCCTTGATTCTCCATGCATCTTAATATATTAATAACCGATTTTCTAGCATAATCTCTGCTGAGATTCCTCCTTCTACTGAAGAAGACACAATTAAAGCTTGAGTAAATGCTGTGGCTTCATTATTTCTTTATGATGTTGGGAATTTGCAACATACGACTATAAATCAAAGCATCGTTTCTATTTCCACCCTCAGAAAGATAGTTTGTGTAAAAGTGAGTAGTCATTTGAGAGTACATAGAAAACAAGCCTGTCTTCATCAGCGACGTGCAGAACTGTTCCTACGAGCAACAAAGCAGTATTTTCACTTGAAAATGCACTCGTATATTCTTGTTATAGAGTTGTTTGCTATTATTTTTAAATACAAAACATGACTGATACAAGGAGGAGAGGAGGGTCCCTGAGACTGACTTGGAGAAGGGCAAAGTGTGAGCCTGAGACACACTGCTGTCCCTTGTGTCACAGAATGTGCCACGCTGGTTATGATGCAAATTGATAGAGATTGGGCTGGGTTTTGAAGGACTTGGGCAGAAGCAGAGGGCTTTTTTTTTTAAAGGCTGTTTATGTTAAAGGACATGTAAGGGGTGTTCTTTTTCTTCCATCATAAAAGGAAGAAATAGAGAAAGACACTTTAATTAAGTGAGGATTGTCAGAGGAAAGCGAAGACCGTCATTGTCCTAGCAATCAGTAAAAAATGTCATATATATGTACATATATATATACATATATATACATATGTATATATATATGTACATATATATGATTATTTATATATATTACCTACGTTATATATACATCTATACATATTCTATATACAATATATATGCTCTATATATTATTTTGGACTAAATATTACTAACTAAAGGAGCTGGAAATGCCAATAAAACTATCCAGGATAAATATGTTCTCATTTGTTTCCTGATTCTTGCCTTTCCACTTAGACCATCACTGTCAATGATTTTGTTATCTGACTCAAACATGAGGAGGGTTCTGCTGGCGGCTTTAATTATTTTCTCATCAAAGCCACGTTGGACAGTTTCAGAAATTCCTTCCTTGCCGCCCCCCCCACCCCCAGGCCACCTTAAAAGTCATACGATTCTCATCCTCTGGTTTTGCTTCAGAAATGGCAGGAAGTGACTGGTTCGGCCGGCTTCAGTCAGGTTCCTCAGGAGCTGGAGGGTGGGTGGGTGGGTGGGGGAATGGGGGTGTGGGGGGAGCAGAGGTGCAAGGGCTCTCCCGAGTCTTCTCACATCCTTAACTCCACATGGTTGGTTCCTCCCGAGCCAAGATTCTCCCATTCAGATCAGGGTGGCTAGGGAAAAGGAAAGGCCCTTTGTTTCAACTGTTTCAACTGTCTTTCTCCAAGTGAATTTTTTGAGAGCTTCAAATGTTTCAATTTCATCTTGTGACTGAAGGAAGGGGACAGGGTGCATTGAGTGACCAAAGCGCATCTGGTACAAATGTTGTCAACCAATGGATACGGGACCAGCTCAGGGCCCTGCGTATTAGTCTGGCTTCTGCCGTTAGAACTTCGTGGCTTTTGCATCTTTCCCTGGTTGGGAACTAGGGACTGGGATTGCAGGGTATAGAAAGACACTTTTGGTGACAAAAAGGACTTTGGAAATCACGTGCTGCCCCTCCCATCTCAAATGTATTGAGACGTGACTTCTCTTTTTCGTGGTTGATTGATGAACATGACTTCTCTTTTTCGTGGTTGATTGATGAACGTGACTTCTCTTTTTCGTGGTTGATTGATGAATGCCAGAACTTTCTACGGAGCTGGTTCAGAACTCAGCCCACCGACCCCCTGCTTCTGCTTCTTTTCTACTTCTCAGTGGCTGGTCCAGGGATTTATGCATAACTCCCATGCGCTGCCCTGTTGCCCCTGTCTGACTGCCAGCCACAGACTTGAGAGTTTCCTACAGCCTAAAGCCCTGTGAGATTTTCCAACGGCTTTGAGAGTTTACCTGAGAAGTCTCTCTTCCTGGTTTTTGGGAGACTACATGTGAATCTCCTAAGATGAGCATCTTCCAGAGAGGCAAGCTTTTCAGGGAACCCCCTTCCATGTCCGTGAGCTGACCGCCTGTCTCGTCACTGTCCTTCATGGATGAGTGCAGCCTGAGAGCCATCAGGCAGTTCTGGGACTGGGGGACTTGGGCACCCACTGTGATTGATCATTACTGCACCGGGGCCGTTTCACGACACTGGAGATGGGTGGCGGTAGCCTTTACCACATTGCATTTCACTTGGCTTGAGGACAGACCCCGGCTGTCAGGGAGACAGAAGAGAATGCTGACCTATTTCACGAGGTTGACCTCATTCCCAGAGCCAAGGGGCTTGGGTCTTTTGGGTCTTCCGTTTCTAGCTTGCTCATCCATCTTGGATGCTAGATGGGCAAGAGGTCCACTGACCAAGGGCTAGCAGAGGCTTTCTAACCCCCCATCACTCTTAGATGGTCTGAGTCTCCAGATTTAACAATTTTTTTTCCCCTGGAAGAATTCAATTTTGAAAACCTCCTGAATGCTTTTCTGCTGTTCCGGGTACAAAACTGAGGAATCATAACAATACAAAAATCAAAGCACACACTTCTGCAACAGGTATCATACCAGGCTCTGTGCTGAACACTTTACATATATTATGACATTCAGTCCTCACAGGAATCTGATGAGGTGGGATCAGGTGTGACCCTCATCTCACATCCGGAAAGTCACGTGAAAGTGCTTAGGACACTTGTCCAATAATCCAGATCTCATTAGTGGTGGACTCAGGTATCAGGTCCCAGTGGTCCTTCTCCAGGGCCTGGCTTCTTAACCACCACCCAGGACTCAAGAAACTTGCAGCCTCCTTGAGAATGGCACTCAAGAAACTTCTAGTCTCCTCAGGGATGCAAATAGCTAACATGAGTATGAGATAAAGTTAGATAATTGCTACGTAGTGGTAAAGGCAATGCAACGCCAGAACACAGGGGAGAAAACTTTGCTCCTAACTTAGGGTGTTGTTAGCTGAGGCATGAACGGAGGGTGGCCAAAGACCCAAAGACCCAGAGGGGTGTGTTGTGTCTCAGAAATGGGAGTGCTCAGCACCCTGGGAGGGTGTGTGCCCCATGGAGCCCTAGGGTGGGAGAACAGCCTGCAATGTAATTTGGAACAAGGTCATGAGTGGGTTTGAATCCAAAGCAACCAGGTAGATTTTATCTGGCACACAATAGGAACCAGCTTTAAATTTTAGGGAGGAGTGCTATGAGCCACCCTGTGTTTCAGGTGTTAGTAGATGGAACTCAGACAGGGAGGACTGTCAGGGTTCCACGTGAGGGTGGGAGAGGCCAAAGTAGAGCAGAGCTGAATAGAAATGGGTGCGAAGAGAGGCAGAGTCATGGCGCCCTGGAAGGCTTGGTGACTGCTTACATGTAAGGCGGGGTGGAGGGGGCTGGTACCCAGCCTGCCAGAGGCCCAGACAGGGTGACCCAGGGAGGAGAGGTTGTATGAGGTGCTTCGGAGCTGGGGACCGTGACAGGGACAACCTCGGTTCTTGGGCACGTGTGAATCTTGCAGATCACTTATATGGAAATACCCCGGAGAGCCCAATGTGGGATCCTGGAGCCCAGGAAGAGATTGGGTCTACAGTCATTAGCGTAGAGATGTTTGGCAAAATCCCCACAGTGGGTAGAGGGTCAAGGAAGGTTGTGGAGCAGGAGCGGTGAGCACCTTCCCCCAGCGGGCGCCCGAGGAGGCCTTGGCGTCGGGGTGCCAGTGTCCGAGAGATGCTCCGAGAAGAAGGCTGAGTCAAGACATAGGAGGAGACACCTTCAAGAAAGAGAACTCTGACTATTTCCATTGCAAAAAGACTTATTATTATTATTTTTTGAGGCAAGTGTTAGAGAGGAGTCAACCAGCATGGAAAACAGAAATAAAGCAATTCTCCATCATCTCCCAACTCCAGTCAGACTGTTCAACATCGTTTATTTCAAACAGATGAAGACACATGTCAGGGTAGCTGGGAGCAGTCAATTAAAGAGATTAAAGGCAGAAAAGCTACTGCAGCAAAAGTATTTAAGTTTCAGTTTCTTCTGCAGCTGTGTTTTCGCCACTTCTTAGCAATCAGAATTTCCTTACCCTCTGCTCTCTTGGGCTGCTGGGATTGAAGGAAGCTCTTTCTTTTGCTCCTGGAGGAGTTTTTTTTTTTTTTTTTTTTTTTTTTTTTTTTAAAGAGATCCTAGGATCATAGATTTCCATGATTTTCAGTATTTATATTTTGCATACCTTCTAAGTGTGTGGATGCTTTACTCGGTTTAAATTACTTTAGCATGACCAGAGAACACTTCCTGCTGTCCCCAGGTTAGAGTCGAGCAAATCAACGGTAAAGGGTTTCCTGAAATTAAATACCATAGGCTCCACAGTCTCAGAACAAGTGATTTCGTGTTCCATTGACCTCTTCAGACAAGTCACGTTTCAATATCTATTCTTCTTGAGTCATGACATTATAAACCTAGAGATTGAAAACTGGAAAGAACTGTGGGAATCATGTTCCACCCTTTCTTTTTACTGATCGAAGCTCTTTCTGGCTGACAGGCTTATCCCAAGTCCCGTGGTTGGAGAATTTCTGGGCATCACCTATAAAAGCTCTCAGCTCCCAAGAGTCGAAATTTCTTCTCGCTTCGCCCACAGGCTCGGTCTTACTCCCTATGGGGAAACTTGACTTGGGCAGGGGAACCTTGACAAACACACTGGCTGTCAGGTCTGGGATGACACATAGCTTGGGCCTCTTCCTGCGAGTAGGTCCCTGATTTTGGTGCCTCAGTTTCCATCTTGGTCCTACGTCCACTATCTTAGTCCCCTCTGGACACCAGAACCTGCTTTACCCCCATCTCTGGCTGCCCCAATTCTATCTTTGGTTCTAGCCAGTGCCTGGGGTCCTGTCAGCTTCCCACAGGTTAGGTGCTTAGACCGCTTGTCTCCTAGCAACCAAACTTGGCCCACCTGTCAGGGGGGACTCAGGGCTCTCTCAGGACCCTTGTGTCCACATCCTCCAGAAACACTGCTGTTGGATGCCCTGGACTTCTGGTCCCTCTCGTGGCTGTTTGCTTCCCCCACTGGGAGGGGCTGTCCTTGGGGTCCTGCCCCCCACACTTGGTCTTCCCCATCCTGCTGCAGTTCCCTGGGCCATGTTCTGAGACATTACATAGAATTAGTGCATCGCAAAGCTAGGGCCACTAACTTCTGAGCCGGCATTTTTGTTTTTTCATTAAATCATCTTTCTCTTTCATTTCCTGCGTGATCTGGTTACCTGCCATTTACTAGCAGTGTAAATTTGGGCAAACTGTTCCACCTCTCTGGGCATCATTTTCATTGGATGAAAAATCAGGACAATCATATTAATTTCCAAGGGTCGCTAGGAGGATAAAAGAGCTTGTGGTAGGTACCTGGCCCCCAAAAAATGTTTCATCTGAACTGAAGGCTGTTGTTTTTTACCACTCATCTTTTTTTTACTACTACCTACCTGCTTTCTCCCTGTGCTACATGATGTAATAGGGAGCTTACAACAGGGCTAAGTACTACATTTGTGGATTATGCGTTGGAGCGGCCATATTGATTGAGCTCCATCTTGGCTTGTTACCAAAGGAAGTACTCATTCATGCCTTCACTTACTAAGCCACTCATCTAGGTAAGTAGTGGGGAGGCTCTTGAATGTTGGTATCCTGTCTTCAGGTTAGACAAAATGTCCTGTCTTTTCAACATGGACTTTGAAAAGCTACATCGTGAAATGGAATCTGTTGGCTCTATTTCCAAAGTCCCAAAGTCCCAAAGCGTTTCTCGGCCTGCGTTTTGTCTTTCACGAAAGAATGGGCAAAATGATACTCTTTTGTGAAAGTGTAAAGTCACCAATAAAAGCAACAAGTCCCATATGGAACCAAATCAAATGAGACCTTTTGATGGGAATATTTAACAAGAAGAAGAAGCCTGTGCAGCACTTCCTCTCCTTGGGAATTTCTTAGGAGCTTCTCAGGCACCTGCTGGTGGCTGGCAACGCTGTGTATGTCATCTTACTTAGTCCCCACAGGAGAGAGAACATTTTAAAGCTCATTTTGCAAAAAGGGGAAGCTAAGTCTCAAGGAGACTCAGAACTTTCCCTGGTGACACAGGAAGTAGGCAGGAGATAGAGGTGGACTTCGAGCCCAGGTGCATTTGCCCTGAAGGCCCACTTTGCACCCTGCTCCGGCGCTGCCCTGTCAGGTCAGCAGATCCATGAACACGAGACAGGGTCCGTGACATGAAGGCCAAAAGCTGCCGATGATGTGACTACTGGTGACACTGAAGCTCTTCTAGGTCAGTAACGCTCAAGCGGGACACTGAAAATCATTTTAATGACCACCGTAACCCCATAATCAGATGCCCGGGGTTCCTTTTCCTCCTACGGGGTGATGGTTTAAGGGGATAAATATCAAAAACTCAGCTGGCATCCTGAAAACTCCCCATTTTCCCTGGGGGCTCCTTCTGCCCCTGACCAGGACCTGAACACTTTTTAAAAGTCCAAGTCCTGGGGCACCTGGGTGGCTCAGTCGGTTAAGCGGCCGACTTCGGCTCAGGTCATGATCTCACAGTCCGTGGGTTCGAGCCCCGCATCGGGCTCTGTGCCGACCGCTCAGAGCCTGGAGCCTGTTTCAGATTCTGTGTCTTCCTCTCTCTGACCCTCCCCCGTTCATGCTCTGTCTCTCTTTGTCTCAAAAATAAATAAATGTTAATAAAAAAAAATTAAAAAAATGAAAAGTCCAAGTCCTGTCCATGTGAGACTGACCCCCTGTGGTCCTTTCAGACCACAAAGTGCCCATGCCCCTCAGGCTCCCCGCAGTCGATCTGAAGTCTTTCTAGTTGGGGTTCTGCAGACACAGCCGGACCTCATGGGAATCCTTGGTCAGTGGTAACAAGTGTGTTTCCAGGCCAGAGAAGCCAAGAGAAGGATAACTGTCCTTTGTTATCTTTCTGGTTTTCTGGCTCCAGGATTTTGGAGACATACAAAGTACAAAAAAGATGTGAGTCCTTTTTTTTTCCCCACCAAGATCTACCATAAGCTATTTGTATATTTCCAACAAGGTACTTATTGAATATTTTGGTCAATAATGATTCCTTGTCGTCTTCCTTACCCTCTATATTTACTGACTCTCTGAAAGAGGAACAGGAATTAATAAACAGAGCCTCATTCATTCATTCATTCATTCTCCCATTTATTCCCTCAAGAGACACTGAATGATGCATAGGAATCAGATACCATATTAACACTACATTTCCCATTTCACCCTGGCAACACTGGGTAGTGCGGTCTCTACCTTATAGCGGGGGCAAATCAGTTTCAGAAGCATTAAATATTTGCCCCAGATCAGAATGCTCATGAAAGATAGAGCTGGGATTAAAGGCTTGTTAGCAGACATGTTGACAGACGTTCCTTAGCAGGAGAGCAGAAACGAGGTAAGACCTAGTTCTGGGGCCCCTCTCTGAGTTGGATACATACATATATATCCGCTGTGCCACCATGGGCATGGCACTTAAACTTTCTGAGTCTCAGTCTCATCTGCACAATGAGATGGTAACAGCACCTGCCTCAGAGAGGCTCTGAGAGGACTGAGGGATGTACATGCAGCCCCAAGTACCGTGTCTATACAGGCAATGCTCACAAGTGGGTTTTTGTCATTATTTCAGATACCGAATCCAGAGGCTGGAAGAAAAGACGCAATCAGGGAAGCATTTGATTGTCTTTATTGCAGTCCCACCTAAGTAAATCTTACAAGTCAAATCAATCCTATTACCATCAAATCAATCCTGTCCAAAGGCCATGACTCCAACCCATGACCTATACCCGGAGGCTGAGTGAAAAGATGCAACAACATCTCATTGCTGAGTTGGGGCCCGGCTGATCAACTGCAAAGTAGTTAAAAGCATTAAATCCACGTGTGTTTTAATGACGGTTCAGAACCACAGGGCCGTGATGGTATTCACGGCTGCGCCCTATGCTGTTCAGTCCTGCATATGAATGGAAGGGCTCACTCCGAAAGAAAGACACCTGCCATGACGTGGCAGAGGGCTATTTCCACTGCACATGTTCTCCCGTAGCAGAGGCCCCCAGGACACAGCCAAGTGGACGCAGCGACATTGTTGCTGCAAAATGACTCCATTTTGGGTAAACCGTACCGTTCTTGCGCCAAGATCGTGCCCCTGAACCCACCTCCTTGTCCAGAAACCCTGGAATAACCATCATCCGCAACGAAAGGATTTGGGAACACACGAGCAAGAAGAGCGTGTGTTCCGGCGACACATTCTGTGGATTCCTCGTGAACTGATGAGACCTGCTGAGTCCTTCTTGGAGCCAAGGGCCATACACATCACATGTCATAAAGCTCCTCCCTCGAAACTTGTTGCTGTATCACGAATAGAACCTTGGACGCATGGAGGCGAAGATGTGCTGGCATCTCTCAGCTCTGCTTACCAGAGAAAGGGTGGCGGGAGTTTTGAAGCTTCAGCAAGCAAACCATGGAGCCAGCTAGCCACGCCTTCCGGATGACAGTTGCCATCGTAATGGTAATTGAAGCTTTTTCAGGGAGCAATTCCCAGTGCCGGCAGTGGCTTTACTGCTGTTAAGTTTTCCCGTCCTTCCTCTTGCCCCTCTCTTGGCTGGCTCAGCCAGCCTGTCAGGACCAATTCACAGCTATACACATAGGATCCGACCGTCGCACCACAGTGACAGCTTGACTTCAAAAGAGGATGAGGGGGTTTCTCCTGCGGTCCGGAGAGTGCTAAGAAAACCAGAACATCACTGGTATTTCAGGCAAACAGCTCTTCATTCTCCCCGAGCAGAAACCCTTTAAAAGGAACGTCTAAATCACCCAGCGTATTAAGGCATCACATTCTTGCACAAATTGTAACAGACATTTTTTTCGTTGTGAAGAGACAGAGATGTTGCACGGATGTCAAATCACATAAAGCCGCAGCCCAACACGGTATCAGAGCCGTAATCTGTGCTTGTCGCTTTGTGAGGCAGGAAGGCAAGTAGGCATTAATATAGCCCTTGAGTGAAGCGGATCCAAACACAGTTTATTCTTCGCCAGGATGAGCGGGTGAACGCCTTGCAAGAGTTCCTGCCATTCTTTCTGCCCTGGGTGTCTACTCCCCACCCCTCCTCATCTACGAGGCAGCCAGCAACATAGGCAGCGATCAAGAGCTGTATATATTAAGGGCTTTGGTCAAAGCCATACTGCTGAGAAATCAGTTGTGCTTGGACTGAGCAGTTCAGGCCAATGAAACGTGCAGCTTGTTATGTATTGATCGCAAACATGAAAATCACAACAACGGGGTTAGGAAGATAAATGGACGCGGAGGCATTTCTGTAGTTAGCATGGAAGTGAAAGTTTACTTGATCTTTCCTCAGACAGGAAGCTCCTGGGGAATGATTTTACACAAGACACAAGACAATGGGATTTGCTGTTCATCATTGTTGCTACATAGGACTTCAGGTTAATTTATCTGGTCCCTAATCATGGAACAAAGGGATTGTACTCTAAATATGTACCTGTCTGTCTGTCTATCTCCCTCTCTCTCTCTCTCTCTCTTATCTATGTATCAGCTATATCTATTTCTACACATACATCATTTGACCTTCCTACAGTTAATAAATACCAATGGCAACAGTGCTAATATAAATTAATAAATAATATAAGGATTATAATACATACAATATAAACTACAAACAATACAAAGATACTATAAAATAGAGTTTAAGGTAATCAAGTATACACACACACACTTTCATGTATACCCTCTTTCAGATACTACTCCAAGGACTATTCTCCGCTCTTCTTTTTTTCCAAGCCTACAGCAGGCAATCCAGGGCACAAAGGGGCCCGAGAAGAGTGAGTAGTAAAGGGTGGTGTTGACACCCAAGTGGAAGCATCCAGCCAGGTGTGCTCTGGGTGGTCTATAACTTCTGACATGTGATCCTTGCCAGGTCTCTGCAGTGAACACCAGTCAGCTTTTCACTGGGGGAAAAAGCCAGAGTTCCTAACAACATAAAGGTGCTCACCGTAGGTTTTTTTGGATGAGCAACGGAGAGCTGCAGGAGAAGAAAGAGAGAGAAGAAGGCTGGTGGGGGAAAGGCAAGGTGAAAACCCTGATAGAGTCTGCTTCTGAAGATGGGTGATGTTAACTGTCTCAAAAAGCAACTCACTCTCCATGGTTTTGTTATAATGGACACTCAATACGGACTTGCCAGATTCAGACATGGTGGTGAGACAAATGGACCTCAACCTTTTAATTACTTAATTGCTGGCCATAAAGTGGCGGCTCACTGCCCAAAGGCTGATGCTTGTCTGCAGTAGGATGACATTTTTCCAAAGGTAAGTCTATTTAGTTTTTATTTGTCCCTCACTGGCAGTTGTGCACAGTTTGGACAAATCACCTCCAAGCCTAGCTATAAAATGAGAAAATATAAAGTTAAAAAAGTTAGCACAACTATTAAAAGCCCAAGTAACAGGTAAGAGATAATTTTGGATCTTAATGGCAAAGTTAATGGAAACTGTAGTTCAAAAAAGATGTACACAGAAATCTTGAGAGGCTCCAAGCTGATATGAAATGTTACTTTATTTGATTTCTTTTTTTATGTTTATTCACTTATTTTGAAAGAGAGAGCTCGAGTGAGTTGGGGGGAAGGGCAGAGAGAGAGAGAGAGGGGGAGAGAGGATCCCAAGCAGGCTCTGCACTGTCAGCACAGAGCCAGACATGGGGCTCGATCCCACAAACCGTGAGATCATGACCTGAGCCGAAGCCAAGAGTGAGTCCGATGCTTAACCCAACCGAGCCACCCAGGTGCCCCGGAAATGCCATTTTAAAACACGAATAAAATTTAACTACTGAAAAAGTTGAATACAAAGAAAAAAATCCTATTATAAAAACGATGTTCGATATATTCTGTAGGGGCACCATATGGCCCGAGGTGCCCCAAAGAGCAAATCAGCACCTTGATATCCCAGAAGCCTCTTGCTGCCAACATGGTGTTTTAGCATGGAAGCCAAGCCATGGCCTGCCTTTGCCCTTTCTGATTCTGATTTGTGATGCTCCCAACCTTGAGCTGAGCAGGCGGGGGGTCTGTTTTCCTGACCGTGACTCCACAGCCTGACCCTGATCGGTGGGGCTGGCCTCGCTTCCCCTCGGCTGCATTTCCCCACCATTCATCTGGCTCCGGCTTGTTAACCTGACTCCCCGGCCCCGTCTGCTTCCTTTGCTTGAAGCTTCAATTTGATGATCATTATCCTGAATGCTACCTGACTCTGCTTAACCCCACCGAAGGAAAAAGGCAGGCAGTGCCCCGTGTCTTGCCTCATGACATATGAAGGTTCATATTTTTTATGGTGAAAATTAAAAGCAGCAACTTTGGAGTAAATGCCTCTAATCATTTTGGATGTGAGCTGCAGAAACAGATATTCAGGAGCTGGGGCTTATGGCTGGGTCAATCAAGGTATGGGTGGACCGTGCATGGTCCCTCAGGGCGTGGCTATCCTACTTCCTAAGAAGCACAGCTTTGCCGGTACTGTGTTATTCTGGTGGGTCCACACTGGCAAATGAGAAATCATCTTATCCTTAGAGGAAGCCTCAAGCCTGAGATCCTTGAAGCAAGGTCTCTAACACTTATAGGCACAATGGTTCATGGTCGAGGGGTTTGCTTTGGTGAAGGGGGTTCTGGAAGACACCTCCAGGGCGTGTTCACAGGGCAGACCCAACCTCCACTCCCCATGCAGAAGGGTGTGCCAGAGCGCACGGATTCTTTTTTTTTTTAATTTTTTTTTCAACGTTTTTTATTTATTTTTGGGACAGAGAGAGACAGAGCATGAACGGGGGAGGGGCAGAGAGAGAGGGAGACACAGAATCGGAAACAGGCTCCAGGCTCCGAGCCATCAGCCCAGAGCCCGACGCGGGGCTCGAACTCACGGACCGCGAGATCGTGACCTGGCTGAAGTCGGACGCTTAACCGACTGCGCCACCCAGGCGCCCCTCACGGATTCTTAAAGTATGGTCTGGAGACCCCCGGGATCCCTGAAACCCTTCCAGGAAGGCTTTGAGGTAACAGCTATTTCCAAAATAATATTAAGACACTTCCCACTTCCCTCGGGAGTTATCCAATAGAGTTTTCTAGAGCCTATGTGATGATATTGCAACAGATTGAATACAGAGGATGTAACACTCTGTTAGCCAGACATCTAGGAGATTTGCAAGAAAATGGAAAACAACATCGTTTCCATTAGTCTTTTGTTTTGAATGCTGATGTCATTTTTCATCAGGGAGACTATTCTCGTCAACACGTAATGTTAATTTTTTTATTGTTCATTATGATTAATAAATGTATAAGTAACATTTTTCCCACGTTTACTTTCTAAAATGGTAAAGATTGATATATGTAACCACCACAAAGGCCTTTGGGGATCCTCAATAATCTTGGAGAGCGTCAAGGGGCCCCAATAACAGAGACGAACGCTTGCTCTGTTGGGAAATACATGGGCTTTCGAGCCAAGCAGACCCAGCTGTAAATCGAAACTCGTCCCTAAGGGTCTAGAACTTGGTGGCCGGTTTCCTACTTTCTTTGTGCGTCCTCTTCTCCCTGAATGAAGGAGACCCTGCAGATTAGCTGGCGAGCAGCGTGGTAGCAGTGGTGGCTAGCAGGCCCTCCGGGAGGGGGAGCCGTGGATGAGGTTGCAGCCACAGCTGTGCCCACAGCCACCCCTCAGGTCCCTGAGCCACTGGCCGGAGAGATGACCGAAGGTGTTTGCAACTTGGCCCTCCGCCTCGAGCAAGGAGGAAGCTGCTTGTGGTGCACCTCAAGGACCTGATCCACGCACGTGGCTCCTTCCCCTGTCTTCTCGGTCTTGTCCTCTCCTGAAGATGCGTGATAATTAAAATACGCCTCCTGCTCACTCCGTGCTCTGGGATACCAGATGGTAGGACATGGGCCATTTCACTCACAAAGGGATCCGCCCTAGGGATGGCCACAAATAAATGCCAGCTCGGCTGGTGCGTCCTCTTATCTGCAGGTGGAACAAAGCATCTGACCGACACCTGCGATAGGTGGGGAGTCAGTGTGTGCATGACGTCCCCCGAGTCTCTCCGCTGGGCTGCTGGCCCTCGGTCGCTCATCAGATCCCGTGCTTTCCCGGGGCAGGTACCAGGCGCTGACCTAATCAAGTGCCTGCCTGCATGGAAAGGCACAGCAGGCGTGAACCTGCGGGTCGGAGCTTGGTGTGTGAGACTGGGTTGCCGCATCATCCCTGGTTTCCCCCACTGTCTGTCTTTAAGACTGTGTCCTCAAGGTCTTTCTGAGGGCATTCCCATGTGGTACTCAGGCTGCCACCAGTCATCCTGGAGACAGGGTCTCCCAAGACCCTCACAAAACAGCTCAGCGCATAGGCAGGCAAGCTGGGGAACACAATGTTGGATAGGCAACGCAAGGCCCCATTACTCCAGGTTTGGAAGGCAATGTGCAAACATGTCCGAGTTCTATGTCATTCAGGAAACCATTGCTCACCCGCCCAACCTGCAGAACTCTGGATCTTTTGCTTCATTGGTGGAAAACAGAAACCTCTCAGGATTTGGACAGACCGTGGATTTGGAGGCATGGGGGGAATCTGACGTGGCTGTGGATTTTCATCCGTCTTCCTGCCGCCCTCTGCTTCATCCCAACTCTGATCCCCAGGACCATCCAGCAGGGCTGCTTCCTCTGGCCTTGTCCCATGACCTCAGAGAGAAAATGACCCCATAGGGACTGTGTGTGCTTTGTGGTCCCTGAGTCGTTAAGGTGACATCTCTCCAAGTGTGCTTTAACGATCACCAGCCCTCTTAGGATCCATCTCAGACAGGCTGTATCAGAACGATCATGGTGGGGAGACAGAAAAGGGAGCTGGATTTACAAGGCCCCAAGGTGGTTCTTAGATTACCCAACTTTAAGAATCATTGTGCAATTATATTATGTATTGTCATATTGTGACCTTGAGTTAGAGGAAGTGTTAAGAGCACACTTGCCTGAGCCTATAGAAGGGGTCTTATTTGAGCGTTTTCATCGAAGATTCCAGAGGAGTGTGTAGCTGATAACTGGGATTAGGAAGAAATTAATGGTTCGGGGCTGCACTGAGTTACAACTCAGTTATGACTAGGACATCAGAAACTGGAATTGGGGAAGCATGGGGAATCTAGGTCTGAACTAGATTTTTTTTTCTTTTTCACCATTTCTTAGAGAGACATGATACCAGGCAGGTCCGTCTTTGGGATGGGAAGCAAGATGGCGGCAGGTGAATCTAAGGAGGAGGAAGCAAATTTGAGGCAGCCCGTCAAGGGCTAGAGAATTTAAGGTCAAGGAAAGTTCTTGGCTACTCCCATTAGTTTCCTCAGGCTCTGAAACCTGTAATTTGGAAAGCTGACCTCTGTGTTGGCTGTATTCTCTAAATTTATTTCCTCTTGATTTTCTTTCAGTGTTTATAGGTGTTTGAGACTTCCAGCCTGTCTGAACTGTGCCAAGGACAAAGCTACAGATGAAGTCTTACCCGTCCCTGAGTGTGAGCTTTTATGAGAGACTAGCATATGCATGGCACGTTGAGGACAGTGGGAAAACCCAACAGGATGGGAACAAACCAGAGACCCAAACCTCTTCGATGCCCCCTCCCAGAGCCCTGGGCGTGCTGGGCTGCTTCTGTCTTGGCAGTTTTGTGCTCTGTATTCTTACAACCTCTCTAGGTTTCTCCCTCTCTCTTCTGTTCTCATCTTCCCTCTGCCTCCCCAGCCCTCTGCCCAGGAGGAAGTCACCATCCTTCTGTCTGACCCACGGCGGTCAACTAGCCAAGCTCTCTCCTCCCTGGTGGATTGGCCGGCAAGGGCACTCGTGTTAGACAGCCGTGCGAACAGTTTCCTTCTCTAAGACAACTGGGATTACATATTTGGATTCCTGTCTGGGCCCTTATTCTAAGATCTCAGGGTCGAGTTTGATGTGTCTCTGCCAGAGGGTCCTATCAGGACATCTGCTATGGGAAATCTGAGTTCCCTGCTATGAAGTCAGGGGCAGAAGGCTGACTCCAATCTCACTCTGAATAAATCTGTTTCCTTGAGGAAACCCAAGATGACGACCCAGTAACTTACCAATTCTAGGAAGCCTTTGTTGGCGGTGGACAAAGGAAGGGGAAATGTAGTGCTTTGGTGGACTAAAATACTGCCATGAGGCATAATACAATTTTGAATTTATTATGAAATTCAACAGGTGCGTGAACTTTCATAGAAAACTGTTACTGTTTCTATAAGGCCTCAAATACACCAAAACACTAGTTTTTTCAGATCATAATATATGAGGGCAAGAAGACACTTAAAGACCCTCTTGTGAAAGGGTCACCCTGACGC
Source organism: Panthera tigris (assembly GCF_018350195.1). Taxonomy (NCBI): domain Eukaryota; kingdom Metazoa; phylum Chordata; class Mammalia; order Carnivora; family Felidae; genus Panthera; species Panthera tigris. The sequence goes on along the minus strand of NC_056676.1, from coordinate 8,071,298 downwards.
CCTTGCAATGAATTTACCAACACATTTTACTTGGCTTTCAAATTTCAGATATGAATGTCTTCGGATTGCCAGCAAGCCCTATTTCCTTACCACCTTGTCTTGTCACTCATTTCTAATTCTTTGTCTCCTCATGATGGTTGTGAATCTGACGCTGGATTTTTTTCCCCAGCATCTTCATTTGAAAGATGAAGCCCAGAGAGGTGAAGTGATTTGCCTACGGCCATAGAGGCTACTCGTGTCCAAGCAAAGACTACAGCCTGCCCCCCACCCCTTCCCCTGCGTGTTCTTTCATTGCAGTGCTGACACTCCTTAACTTGTTTAACCCGAACAACAAAAACCAAATGTCTTCTGGAGTATTTTTCCACAGCACGCCATTTTGGACTGATAGGGAAATTTGCAAAGACCTAGAATGGTATCTGCAGAAAGACAGTGCTGGACCAAACCTAAGCAATATCTAAAAAAGGATGTTCAGCGACTGGTCAGATTTCATTTGCTCCCTAATCTGGCGAGGTAGGGACAGGGAGAGGGCTGTGGTGGCCCGTGGAAGTCATCGTCACCTTCCTTTCTGCAGCTGCTCTGGTGTGGGGTGGCTGGCCCAGTCTGTGGGCAGGAGGAGGTCAGCATCACTCCTGGGGAAACCTTTAGGCTTGAGGCAGCCCATTTTGAAGTGAGAGCGAAAGGTTTTCAGGAGGGAAGCAAAGTTCTATTCCTTCCATCCTTTCAAAAGGCACAAACAACTGGCGGGATATGAGGAGTTTTTTTTTTCTATCTGTCTCTATCTATCTATCTATCTATCTATCTATCTATCTATCTATTATCTCTATCTATCATCTATCATCTATCTATCTATCTCTCTATCATCTATCTATCATCTATATCTATTTTTCTACCTATCTATCATGTCTATCTATCTATCTATCTATATCTATGTCTATCTATCTATCTACCTACCTATCATCTATCTATCTATCTATCTATGTATCTATCTATTATCTCTATCTATCTATCATCTATCTATCTACCTATCAATCATCTATATCTATTTATCTATCTATCTATCTATCTATCTATCTATCTATCTATCATATCTATCTATCTATCTATCTATCTATATCTATGTCTCTATCTATCTATCTATCTATCTATCATGTCTATCTATCTATCTATCTATCTATCTATCACCTATGTACCTATCTTCTTGCTCTCTACATTCTCCGTCTGTTATGTTACTTGAAAAAGACTACATAGGTTTTCACTGAAATTTGAGGATAGTTTGGGTTGGCTTGATTTCAAATAATGCTGCAGCACATACATGGGGGATCCCCAAGGAGAAAATCACCCCCTAAATGGTTAGACGGGAGCCCCTCAGGGTGGTTCTCGCTCTTAGGGGAGTTCACACTCTGGGGAGTTCATGCCATTGGTGTCTACGTCGCAACATCTAGAACTGGGGCCAAGGTGGTAGGGTTTTGCAAGGTGCACAGTGAGTCCTGGAGACCACTGATGAGTCAGGGGCTTATCTGAAAACTAGCTGACTATCATCATGGAACTTAAGATGCACACCTCGGCTTGAGAGAGGTGTGCGTGTGTGTGTGTGTGCATGTGTGTGTGTGTGTGTGTCTATGTGTGTTCATATTTAAATGTGCATGGGTCTGTGTGTGTGCATGCGTCCACGTGTGCTTGTGTATCTATATATGCATCCATGTATGCGTGCACACATGTGTTTGTATGAGCATAGGCTTGGATCTCTGTGTGCATGTGTGTCTATATATATGTGCATGTGTCTATGTGTACACACGTCTCCGTTTATATGCATGTGTGTCCGTGCGTGTGCATGCACATGTGTGGTAGGCTAGAACAGCAGGAAGGAGTCCCTAGAGATGAAAACGAAAGTTGTGTTTCATTAATGGCACAGCTCTGATAATGGCAAAGTCAAAGCCCACTAACTACAGTATTGATCACGCTGTCCCTGCCCATCCCATCGGCCACCTCTTACTTTCAGCTCACAGGTTCCCAAACCCAAGCTCACCCCTCGACAGACAGATATGCTCATTTCAGTGCCAGTGTGACGCTCAGAGATGGGAGCCGGCAGCCTTTTGAACACAACTACGTGAAGGGCTCTGGCTTCCTTTGAACTGTTTCCTACAAACTTTTGCATGGAAATTACACAGGCGAGGCAAGAATCACTGTGGCCAGAGAAAGTTTAAATAGGACCAGCATTATTTATACACCTGCAGTGTCTGGCAAAGAATTTAAGTGGATGTCCACACAATTCGCCTCTTAAAAATGTTTCAATTGGAACAAAGAGAATGATTGAGGCACAAAGTTAATTTTTGTTCTGAGTTAGCTAGAATCTGTCTTTGCTTCTCACTTTGTATGTGCAGACACAGGATGAGGTGAACCAATCGTGGAGAAATGATGGGGAAATACCAGTTCCTGAACAAAAAGGCAGATTTTGAAAATTAACCTACCTTTCCTTGATCTGATACCGTTCTATGGCTGGTAAGATGCAAACCACTCCCTACTGTAAATAAAGGTACCCATAGTAATTGTCAGAGGGTGGAAAATATATTCAAAGAGAGTTCTGAGTAGTTTTATGTTTTACTGACAAATGCCACAAACACAACTCAGCCCACTGTAACAGCTGGAAGATGCAAAGTAAATCCACACACGTTTTTTAAAGCATAATTTTAGTTCTGGAAGAACAGTTAAATGTCAATGATTTATTCAAAAAAGCCATGGCTGGAATGGGGCTGTGAACACACATATGTGCTTTCAGGATATATTCTTCATTAAAGAAACTAACAAAACTGTTGCCGTCCTGCTTTCGTTTGCCATCTTAAAGTCAATATCCAAGAGTGAGGAAAGAAGGGGCATCTTCTAGCCTCACGCATGACTGTAAACCAGGTGAAACCCTTCTCTAGGCCCATCTTCTGTGCTGTTCTTGTTCTCTCCCCACTCCACCCCCCACCCGGGGCTCTGGTGACATGACTCTCTTTCCTTCAGCCTTCGGATGCTCTCAGACTGATCCCCAATTGCCCTGAATTTTCCACAACATTGACTTCATCCCTTGCAATAGACCTTCCCCTTTATCCCAACAACATTTTTACAAGGTATATGCCTAGTCAAAGTGATAAACCAGTGCAAACAAGGTATAGATTTGCTGCTGTGGATTTTCTCCAGCCAAACAGCATGTGCATTTCAAAAGAGGCCACGAATTTTGTAAGAATTGAGTAATATCAAAAATCGTCAGCACTATATCAGGGTCAGTGGGAAAATAATTTGTGAAGGGCAGTTTTCTCCACTGTCCTTAAATCACACTCTTACGGTGCTGCATGCTTTCTTTCTAGACCTCAGGCAGGCAGGATGGACCCGACTGCAGTGTTGAAAAACCCTCCTGCATGGGTCTGTGCAGGACCCATGTGCAGGAGGTCCTTCTTCTTCAGCAAGAAGTGACCACCTTTGAGCACTGAGGGCCAGGTCACTCTCCCCTCAAAAACCTCTCCTCGTTCCCCATTATCAACCAAATGAATTCCAAACTCCTGTTCTGTCATACTAGATGTCCTCGTTCTAGAAGACTGAGCCTGTCCTGCTTTCCTGGCCCCTTGTTGGCATCCCAGCACAAATCCTGTGCCCTCATGGCATCTCACCATTGATTTCTCAAACACCTGAACTTTTCTACTTTGTGGTCATGCCCTTCCTCAGCCTGGACCATCTCTCCCTCCATTCTGTTTGCAATCTACCATATTCCTTTATGCAGATTTAGCTCACCTGCTCTCTTCTCCACGGAAATAGATCAGGAGCGCTTATGCGCCCAACATGAGCTCCCATGACATCTATCAGTCTTCCTTGGTCATACTCCATGGAAGGAGATGCTTGTTGTAATTGAGAATCTTTTTCAGTGATTCCTAACTGCCCTTCCCTCACCCTCAGATCACTTCATAAAGCTCCTTGGGTGATGTGTTACCTCTCCAAGGTGGAGAGGCTGCACATTTCTGCTTTGATTTCCCCGGGAGGGCTCATCAACCTAGCGCTTGTCATCTAAGACATCATAACTATACCACTTCATAGGAAAGTAAAATATTACTCATAAATTGACCAATTAAACAATTAGCTCCCCTTACGCATGCCTCCCTGATTAATAGCAGCGTCTACTTTGGTGGGATCTCTTAGTCAGTCTTGATTTTTGAATGGCAAAGTGATTATAAAATGAAGGTGAGAGGGAATTTCATGAAGGTGATGAAGCGGATGCTGGGGAATTCTGAGTCACAGGCAAGATAAATGTGTGTCAGCAATTGAAGACTAGGCCACTGAGGCACAGAAAGTCAAAAATGATCATTAATGACATGATAGGTGCTTCGGGAGAGAACAACTTGAAGAGAACTGATTAAGAGATGCTTAAGGGAGAGCTGGTGAAATGAGTGTTTTTTGTGACTCTACAATCCTTCTATGAAAAAGTCAAAGAGGAAGTGAAGTGTATTATATCCTGCTGTTATGTGATTTGTTTGGGAAGATTATGCCCCCACCTTCCAACAACCATGTGTAACTTTGTTCTACAAAGTAGTGCATGGTGTAAGTGTAAACTCCGTCTTATTGAATACAATGAAACAAATTTATTTTCATCGTGTTTAGTTTTATTTTGGACGATGAAGACCTAGCCGATATTTTAGATCTTCCTCTTTTTCATGAAGTTTGGCCCTCATTTATGAGACCCGTTTGACTCTGTCCTTTTCTGGTCTCAAATGTCTTCAGAGAGTGAGTACCTCCTATAGCTACTTATGCAGATGTCCAAATACCTTACTGAGCAGTAACATCTTGCTGGCAAGAACCCTGTCTTCATTCTTATATTTATAGTACACAGTCAGTACTCAAGGGAGACCGAATGAAGGGGACACTAGTTTAAATGAATAGTGAATGTACAACTTGGGTTGGTTTTCCTTTGCTTGAAAGGGTGTTAAGAACGGGATTCTCTTGGGCTTCAGCAAAGCAGCTTAGTCTCATAACCTTGACTACAAAACCAAGAAAAGGCTTACCCAGGTAAGCTCATGGCTACAATCTCAAGATGTGAGAAAGGAGAGAAAATTCTAGTTCTTATTTTTTTGCCAGGAAAAAGGAGAGAGCAACATGTTATGGCTGGTGTTTTAGGACGGTTCAATCTCTTTAAAGAATGCTTGTTTATCATTATCAACCCAACATCGATGTTTCAGATTTTCACTTGCAACAAGTAGCCGGCTTGCTGACTTCCAACCGTGACTCCATTGCCAAGTGCCGTGTCCTCTGTCACTGGGGTGATTACTGCGCATGGCAGAGCACGCCAAACTACTCCATGTGTCATAAACCCAGATGTTTTCTTAATATTTTACTAGGGAAAAATTCAAACAAAACCGAAGTGGAAAGACTAGCGTAAGCGTCCACACATTCATCACGTAGCTTCAACTATTCTGAATATTTTGCCGTGTTTGCTTCCTCTGTTACCCTTTCTTCCTTAATAAGGATATTCCATTCATTTATCATTCCATCCTTACTTCCTTTTTCTTTCTTTTTTTTTTTTTTGTATTTAGTTACTTATTTATTTAGAGAGGGCTCACAAGCAGGGGAGGGGCAGAGAGAGGGAGAGAGGGAATCCCAGATAGGCCCCGCACTGTCAGTGCAGAGCCCAATGTGGGGCTTGAATCCACGAATCGTGAGATCACAACCTGAGCCAAAAGGAAGAGTCGGACACCTCACTGACTGAGCCACCCAGGTGCCCCTCCATCCTTCCGTCTGAAAAACCAAGATCAGTCATGCTTTAGAAATCCCATGCTTTAGAATCTTCTGCTTGATTCCTTGTCATATTATTTAGCTTGATTATAGTTTTGCTCTTTTCTGGAGAGGAAGTGGTGATGTGTCCTTCGTATTACATCATTTTAGGAGACACACAATGTCGTGTCCTGCTTTCCATGATGCGGAGACAGCCTGATATCTACATTATGAAGTTTTCCATCAATCTTTCATCAAATGGCTTCATCCATAATGATCCTTATGGAACCTATTTCCTTTTGGGTTTCAAAATGGTGATATTTCTAATTCTATCATTCTTTTCAGGTTTATTAACTGAGATTCTTTTTGAACAAAACTTCTCTTCATCATACGGGGCCACTTGATTACCCCGAAATGCAGTTCTTATAAGAAAGGCAAGATAAACACTCAGTTCCTTATTTTTTTTATTAAAAACATTTTTTTAATGTTTATTTATTTTTGAGAGAGAGAGAAAGAGCATGAGTGGGGTAGCGACAGTGAGAGAGGGAGACACAGAATCCAAAGCAGACTCCAGCTCTGAGCTGTCAGCACAGACCCCAATGTGGGGTTTGAACTCATGGACGGTGACATCATGACCTGAGCCGAAGTCGGAAGCTTTAGCCAACTGAGCCACCCAGGCTCCCGCCACCCCCTTATTTTTAATTGCCAACATTTAGAGCAAGAAGTTTTCCTAGTTATTCCCAAAATATTTTTCTCTCTTTTGGGATTCTTCTGTTTTATCTGTGAATATCAATTCAAACATTTAAAAATATATATTAATGCAATTCAGTCAATTGCATTCATTATTATTTAAATTAAAATTATTTTATCTTTTGTCAGTGGAAGTCCCTCCAGATTGGCCTTGGTTCCCATTTAATATGACCTGAGATTCCTAGGTAGCTTCTTTGACTTCTGGGACAACAGAATACTCCAGGCTCATCTTATATATTTCCTCCCTCGACTGGGGATTGGCTACCCCTCCAGGGAATTCCTTTCAGTAGGAAATGATGTTTAGACACCACAGTCAGGGCTTCACTTGGGTTGTCATTTCTCTTATTCCTTTTTAGAGGACATACATACAAAACATATACTTTTGAAAAAAATCATGAGCTCATCTTGATGTGTCAAGTAACATGACTTTTACATATCTTCTTTCATTGTCTAGAAACAATGAAACTCTTTCCTTTTACACTTGATAGTCTTGCTTCCTAATAGCATTAATGTAATTCTTTTTTCATCATTCTGCACCATCTATAGGTTAGTTTCAGAAAGACTGGTACTAATACGACAACTACAAATTTGACTACTGATGTTTCAGATTTCTTTGTAACTCTATTTTTCTTGAGACCATGTTCCAGTAAGTGTAGTCAAAAATACTGTTTTAAAGACATTTGAAATAAATCTTTTCCTTGTAGTTATGTTATTAACTTGGCCTCCAGATAGATTCATTCATATACTTATTTTTATTTTTTTAGGCACTTTTGTGTTATTTTATGCGATGTTATTTTCAAAGTCAAATCTGTATAACAAGGTACATGTATAAGTCATACACTTAAAATTTTATAGTTTCTAACAATATATCCAGGAAATTGCTCCAATTAGAACATAGTTTTATTTTTCCTCTTCTATTTTTAAAGCTGATTATGCTCCATGGTGTAGCTATATCCTAATATATTCAACCAGTCCTTTACTGATGGACATTTGGGCTGATTCTAATTTTTGTTACTACTATAAGTAAATACTATAATGAATAAATTTCCTAAAGTTGTATCATAGTTTGGAGGTGTCTCTTCAGGGTAGATTCTAGGAAAGATTCTGGGTCAAGGATGAGTGCAAGGACAAATTTGTTGGATGTTGTTAAGTCCCACCCTAGAGAGTTGTATCCTAGTTCACTCACCGTCAATGCCTGAGGGCTCCTGTTTCTCTACAGTCTCCCCAACAGAGAAGGCCATCAAACATTTGGGTTTTTGTCAGTGTTACAGGCAAAAAATGCTACCTCAGCGTGGTTTCTCTGGCTGTAAGGGAGGCAAACCATTTTTTCAGGTACCTATGCCAACAAAGAATGTGGTCGGTCACCTTTTGAGTGTTTTAGACTAAAGCACCTAATCAAACTTACCATGTAACCTGCCAATGTGAAAACTCCAATCTATTTTTAGCTCTGAGAACTTGGTAGCAGGAAAAGAAAAAGATGAGAATGAATTCCAAGGTCCTTTTTTTTCTATAATTATATTGGGGGGGGCGGTCTGAGATAATTAAATCTCTCAGTGTACCTGGCGATGCTCAAGGAAGAGACTCAGTGCAGTGGTCACCATCATGTCCTGGGGAAGCAACCGGTGGCTCCAGGTGGCTTAGGGCCAGAAGCTGGAGGGAGAAAACCACACAGCATTTTGCAAATCAACACATGAGAAGGTGATTCAAACCCTAAGCCCAGGTACAGAGCTCTGAGGATTCTAGTCCCCACCCCCACAGTCTAAACTTATTCACATATGGGTTCTAATGGAAGGAGAAGGTTCCAAAGACTCCATTTTACAGGTATTTGCAACATCAGGATCTCTGCGTTAGGAGAAAAAAATTCATTTGGTGTGAACTAGCATGTATGTTGATGAGACAAAAATGCGGTGACTCCTTTGTGAAGAGTCTTTGTTGGGATCCTCTACCAGGAAGGCAAATGAGTCAGGGCAAGGACTAATTTCTTTTCTGATATTAAAATTATATTTACTATCAAGGTTTTCGACTGCTAATCATAAACTTCAGATTGAAATTGGCAAATGAGATCATTAACCTAAATGTATTCAGTCGTGATTCCAAAACAAAAAAAAAAACCAAAAAAAACAAAAAAAACCATCAGTGGAACCCTAAGGCCAAGAAGTTAACCAGAGGAAGAAAGAGATTTTCTTTTTTTGTTTTTAAATATACCTCAACCAGAAGCCTCCACATGCTCACAAATGAGGTGTTAAATTTATCTTTTGACCTGCAGGCAACCTTACTGGAAATTGAGATAACCACAGGGCACTGTCCATTTGTCAAAATTTGGTTCTTTCCCTTAGCGTTTTTTCCCCTGGGATCAAGGGTCACTTCAGAGGCCTTGTACAATGTGCACATAACAATTAGAACACAGAAACCAGCCCCTGGCGGGGACTTTGACTGTGAGCCTTGTCAGACAGAGGAAAAGGGAAATATTAGATGTATGGGTTCTAGCAGGCAACTAGAAACCCGAGGACATGTTTCCAAGTAACTGGAAATAGCAAGAACCAAGCAGAGATGAGAGTGAGTTGCCAGGGACTTAAAAATAGGCTTACAACCTCCCTTGGTTTCAACAGATATTTAATAAGCACTGGGACTAGAAGAGACTGGCAAAATAAAGGCATTCAGTAAATAATTGCTAAATGAGTAAACGGTTGTGAAACCCTGGAGTAGAATCTACAGGAGATGAAATCGAGCACGGACTTTGTTTTTCTCACATGTATGGCATATTCGTGTTCCTTATTTCCTACTTGCCATTTGGTTTATTTCATTTTCCCTTGAAGTTTCGTACTAAAACACCCTTCTTTCAGTACATTTTCTGATGGAGTCCATGAGACAAACAGTATCCATTAGTCACTATGTAGTCTTTATCTTACATTTCTCTTTATTTTAAAAAGTCAATGTTATAATATATATATATATATATATATACATATAAATAATATACATATACATTCTGAGTAGCTTATAGGTCACTTGGAATGACACGCCATTGCAAGAAATCATTTTCCATCGGTATGAAGATGGTAAGGTTAGTTTGTTGGGGCTGCCATAACTAAGTACCGTGAACTGCGTAGTTGAAACAACAGAAATTATTGCTTCACAGTTTTGGAGTTTACAAATTGGAAATCCAGGTGTTGTCGGGGCCATGTTTTCTCTGAAGGTACCAGGGGAAGGGTCTGTTCTAGCCCTCTCTCCTAGCTTCTGGTAGTTCCTAGGCTTATGGCAGGGTAATTTCAACCTCCATATGGTGTTCTCCTTGTGTGCGTCTGGTCCGAGTTTTCCCTTTTTTGCACTACTAGGTATTTATCCAAAGGATACAAAAATGCTGATTCGAAGGGGCACAGGCACCCCAATGTTTATAGCAGCAGTATCGACAATAGCCAAATTAAGGAAAGAGCCCAATGTCCATCGACTGATGAATGGATACAGAAGATGTGGTGTATATATACAATGGAGTATTACTCGGCAATCAAAAAGAATGAAATCTTGCCATTTGCAACAATGTGACCGGAACTAGAATGTATTATGCTGAGTGAAGACAATCAGAGAAACACAATGATATCACATATGATATATATGTGTTTCACTCATATGTGAAATTTAAGAAACAAAACAGATGAACATAGGGGAAGGGAAGGAAAAATAAAATAAGATAAAAACAGAGAGGGAGGCAAACTGTAAAAGACTCTTAAATACAGACAACAAACTGAAGGCTGCTGGCGGGTGTTCGCTGGGGGGGATGAGCTAAATGGGTGATGGGAATTAAGGAGGACACTTGTTGGGATGAGTACTGGGTGTTGGATGTAAGTGATGAGCCACTAAATTCCACTCCTGAAACCAATATAAACCAATACTACATGTTAACTGACTTGAATCTGAAAAGAAAAAAAAAAGGTGGACCAGTCATATCAGTATAGGGCCCACCCTACTGAACTATCTTATCTGAACAAACATCTGCAGCAATCCTATTTTTAAACAAGTTCACCCTCTGAGGTAAAGGGGGTGGTTAGAACCTCAACCTATGTATTTTTGGATGTCACAACTCAACTCATAGCAGAGATCTTAGTGGTGAGATCATTCATGGGAATGTATTAATTGCTATTAAATGCATGAGTATAGTCTCGTGCATTTAATATAGTTGATTTAGTATAGTCTCATGCATTTAGTATAGTTGATAGATCTTAACCTGGAATTAACAGACCACATTATCCTCTGTCATTGTCTTATGAGGTGGCCATGGCTGACGAAGCCCGTCAATATGGAAAAGTTAAGAGTTACAAATTGTTTTGTTTTGTTTCATTTTTTTTATATTCCAGAAGTAGGCTTTCGAGAGTGTGCCAATAAGAATAAAAGCTGTATCTCGGCCTAAAGAAAATGATCTCATTGGGATGCCCGAACGCATGATTAGGATGTAAAGCAGCAGGTTGGTTAACGTTAAATGACACACGTGGGGGGGGGGGGTGTAGCTCAGTGGGAGGGCATTTGACTGCAAATGACACTCTTCTGACCCAACAATGAAAAGGATAAATGTTTAGATGGCCACCATTGTAAGGATTTAAAAGTAAGGAGATAATGGCTTCCTAAATGACAGGCTGTGGAGCTGGACAGACCCTTTCCCCTGCGAAACAGCCCTTTAACTGCTGAAAATGATGAAACAAGACAAAACAAACAAACAGAAACCTCTTCAAGTCTCTCAAAATTGTTGGAAGGGACTATATCAAATGGAGAAGCATCTGGTGAAGAAAATCTATGAAATGTCTGTCCGAACGGCAAGACACCGTGTCATTTGAACCAGGAGATGCTCACATTAGCTCCTGCCTTCCCTCAGCTCAGTGTGGCAGGACTCTATTCTGGGTATGGCTCAGAAGAGGGGGGTCCCTCTCCTTGTGCCCCGCAGTCTGCATCTACAGTTTTGCCACAGAAGGGCCAAGTCGCCGGCATCATTCTTCACCTCCGCCTCCAGCTTTGGACTGGAGAAGCTCTAGACCACGTGGGTACAGCCAAGATGACAAGGCTCCCTTCCCACCCCCCCCCCCCGGCCCCCGATTCCACAACCGTAGGGTCAAAGCTCTAGTCCAGACAGAGCTGGCTGAGAATGCTGGGCTCCCCTGCCCAGGTTCTCTCAAAGGCCAGAAGACCCATGTGGTGAGGGACGAGCTGAGCAGACAAGGTACCATCCCTACGCAGAGCCCCAATAAGACTGCCAGGGTGTCCTGAGAGTAGTGGGTCGCTGACCTCAGCCCTGCTTGGGCGCAGTGGCTCTGCTCTGGGGGAAGGGCAGGCCTGAAGCGCAGAAAACGCCAGTGTGGTGCCTGAACGGGACTGTCTTTACCAGGAACAGAACATGTGGCAGTTCATGTAATACAGGTTATTATGCTAAAGCATCTTCCTACAGAAGAATTGAAAATTTATCTCAAAGCAAAGTGAAAAAAAATGTGTTAGAAGAAAGAACCCTATTGATTAAAAACGAAGTGCAGTAATTCCCATGGCTCGCACTTGCACCTCCTATCGTGAAACACGGGGGTCCAGAGCTTTCCCCATTTATCCAGTGGCAGACCCAGCTCTTCCTTGCTACTACATCCCACGATATATTAAAAGCAAATTGCTATAGAGGCGACAGGAGTGGAGTCACCTTCACTTTCACTTCATCAGTAATGGCTAGGACTTCGACAGCACGGAAGCTCCTTATTGAATCAGCAATTAGAAAAGAGGGAACACACATTGCGAGGATGTCAATCTGCCTGGCCGTTATTTGAATGAGTGCCTTTTCGGTTCAGAACTACCCAGACCATTAGATGGGATTTTTATAAAAAGACTTTAATCAGTGCTTTGTGAGGTGTGCTAATTGGCTTCTGGAGACAAGCGGCCACGATGAAAGATCAAGGCCAGAACTCCCTTTGCTGGGACTGTCAGGCTTCCTGCATCATGTGTGAAGGTCATGCCTGGCGTGGGGATCTCTGGGGGCAGACTCCCGGGAGCCCCAGCAGACTCTCAAGGAGTGGTGATGCAATATGTTCCCTGATCGCTTTTGGGGGTCCCTAAGGATTCGAGAAGTTACTAAATTTGTCATCATGAATGTTTCAGCTCATGTGGGTGATTATTGGTTCTTCTCTAGTCCTAAAAAAGGATGAGCATTTCGATGTCTGACATGTCATTAAACATAGGTGTTTTCTATTTCAGACAGTGGCTGCTCTGCATTGAGAGTCTCTTTAACTACTCTTTGAACAAAATGGCTTAAAAAGAATTTTTAAATACTGTACGTATGAAATATCCAAGCAATTAATAGAAAGAATCAGGGCAGCACCCTGAATGGGAAGGCATAAAATACATTTTTGTTTCTATCACATTCACTACCAGTTCTTTTCAGATTCTTTTTGTGGGAACTACACAATGTTTCTCCTCTTGGCTCTTGGATTAAACGCTGTATGCACATGAATGACGTTATGTACTTTCCAAAAGTTGAGAGTAAAGATGACCCAATTTTTAAACAAATATATAGCAAAATATATACATGAAAGCTAGAATTATGGATTTTTCGAAGCAATTTTCTTAGACCACTGTTCTATCTCCTCTCTTCTGTGATGCTACGTTGCTTAACATTCTCTGGAATTGGCTTATTTCATTGACATCTCTAGCAAATATTCATGGGGTATTTGTCATGTGCTAGGTACTCTGTAGAAGCCACAGATAGAGAGACAGATGAAGCATGATTCTTGCCTTCAAGAAGCATATAGTTTAGTAAAAAAAGAAAAAAGTAAGGTACATGCCACTGGAGGTGTGTTCTATGGAAGGTCAGACACAGCGACACACAAAGGACATAATATCTGAACAAACTCTTAAAGGAAAGGATTTTGGCAGACTAAAAGGGAAAAGGGTCAGGGTCGAGGCCTCATGAATGGGAAGTGAATATCCCTAGTATAACTGGAAATGTAGAAAGACTTGGCCGGCCAGCAGGAAGAGTTTCCAATAGAATAGCCTTCCGTCGATAAAACCCATCTCTTAGTTTGTTTTTTCAATTAAATAATTTTTTAAGTTTATTTATTTATTGAGAGAGATTGAGAGAGAGAGAGAGAGAGAGAGAGAGAGAGAATGAGTAGCAAAGGGTCAGAGAGAGAGGGACAGAGAATCCCAAGCCTGACACGGGCTCAAACTCATGAATCATGAGATCATGACCTGAGCCAAGATCAAGAGTTGGACGCTTAACTGACTGAGCCACACAGGCACCCCACCCATCTCTTTCTTTGTAACCACAATTTTTGTTGACCCTATTGCAAATTTGAAGCCTCCTGATTGACCAGACTTAATTATGTGACTTTTTTAACATATTCCCCAAATCCTACCTACTCTCAAAAAAAAAACCCCAAAAACCATATATATTGTTTGTTGTATTAACGACGCTCAAGAGAATTGTCACCAGTCATGATGGCAATTCTCAAACAGGAGTCCCTGGTGTCCTTGTAGCTGTGACAATAGCTCACTAAGCTTACCCATGGAATCTGTTCTGGAGGTGAGAAAAATCATTTGAAATTTATATGTTGGTGTATTTGTTAGAGAATCAGACTTCTTACCTTATAAACATGCTCTAGGTGGGCTGATAGGTGCTTTCAGAGGCACCTTGCTCACTCTCTTACTGGTGGCTTCGGCGGGTGTTCTTGACAGCCTGTATTTATTGTCATTATGCCTAACTCCCTGTCTACTAATTTGAAGGTAAATGTCTCCAAGGTGTCGTGGCATCTCACTGTTTTCAGGGATCTTTCTCCTCCGGGCGGAATAAACCCAACTCCTTTCCTCGTTCTAACCAGTGGTTCGGTTACACAAACAAAACAAAAACCACAGAATCCTCACCTGGAATTGCCACTTCTCATCCTGTCTTTGGGCTATTATTTTCTCCCTTGATAAAAATATGTCAGCAGTTTCAACGATAAGTCACACGGCTACTATTTCTAGAGCTTTTTTGTTCTGTCCCCGTAGCCCTTCTTACTCTAACCATGAGCTGACAAGTTCAACGCGGCCAACAAAATCGTATGAAAGACCTAACGCACTTGATATCTCACAAATTTTTCCCAGTGCACCCTTCTTTTTCCTCCAGAAAAGTGAAGTGTTTTCCCAGAATGGGTTTGCTCCTGCCTTTTTCTGCCTGCAGGGAAGACTTGACCCCAACCTGCTCTTCCAACCTTCGCCCACAACTCCAGATGGTCAACCCACTTGTCACCCCGCCAGGCACATAAAACAATTTGCTATTCCTGAAATGGGTCTTTGGGCCCTGTCTCTGACACATGCCGTTTCCTCCTTTTGAAAAATGCTCCCCTCCAGGATTACACTGGCTGCGGGCATAGTCTGTGAGTCCAAAAATGATGTGGTAATACCAAAGACGATTTGCAAGGGGGACTTGTGAGTCAGGGCTGGGAATTCTCACTTGACTCCTCCCCTCACTAGTTATTTATTAAAATGCAAGGCAACGTGAGGGAGTTTATGGGTCAGTATGGCTGGGAGTGCATCCACGGGCTGTCTCTGCAGCCAGATGGCCTTAATGTGAATCCTGGTTCTGTCCTTTTCTCTACCTGTGCCCTTAGGTGGGTTATTTTTCCACACCTCTGTTGTCTTTCAAGGGACATTGGGATAATAAAGTTACCTTCTCGATTGTCTCATCACACTCAGGTGTAAAATTGGGATAATGTGAGAATTTGAAAGGCCACTGGGAGGATTAAATGAAATTAATACCTTAACAGTGAGAACAATGTTCTAATTATTAGGAAGACAGGAAGCATTTCAGAAATGTTAACTATTTCATACTTATCATCTTAGCAGGTGTCAAGTTACCAATTCACCCAAAATATAATAAGTTACTTGTACCAAAAATATAAAATACCAAAACCAAACAGGTCTGCTCTTTCAAAGCCTAAGCTGAGTGTCTCAGCGGCTCCCTTTACTTGGATTAAGTGACTTACTCTCCTTCTCCCTGTCCCTCTTCAGGTACTTAGGCAGGTCCCATGGCTCTTTGCTGTGTGCCCTGAGGATCAAAACAGGTGCCCGAGACTTGGAGTATGGACAGAAGCTCTGTGGGTGAGAGTCTGGGGAGGTAGGGCGAGTATCGGCACACTCGTTTACTCCACCTTGAGCCCTGCTCGGTGCTGGGTACATCTACCCGTCTCTCTCCCCGCCACTCGGACTCCCCACTGGAACAGTTTGTGAATTAATGAGACCGTGCGCCTAAAATCCTGAATGATAAAGAAAGAGACGCTAACCAAAAAAAAAAATCGCACGCGTTTCACCAATGAAACTTCCCTCCAGAATACAAGCTCGTAAAGCTTGGTACGAGTTGGGCACTCAGCCAACCTTCTGTAACAAAACAATTTTCTCCAAATGAATGTTCCACCTTTAGGATGCTGTAAGTGTCAATGGAATCGATACCTAATTGAAATCTTCCAGAATCAAAGTTCTGA